>NC_138780.1:84208966-84579791 GCF_965119305.1 Pelophylax lessonae | reverse complement strand
CAGCCCAAAAAGATTGTGTTCACTGCAGCCCAAAAAGATTGTGTTCACTGCAGCCCAAAAAGATTGTGTTCACTGCAGCTCACACACAGAAAAATGGATGTGGATCACTGACACCTGCCTATCTCCAATCCCACACCACACAGCAATATCGATTGTAGTTTGTAGAACACAGTTTCCCTAAAATTCAGCAGACTCTGTCCCTAACAGGATTGAGAAGAGATCGTAGATCAGGATTGAGTGCAGATTCACCCCACCCCCCACACAGCAATATCGATTGTAGTTTGTAGAAGACACTGACCCTATAATTCAGCAGACTCTATCCCTAAAATGCCTACAACTCGCCCTGCCTAAACACTCCGACCTGTCCCTCAATTCTATCCGGACACAAATGGTTTTTTCCTGCCTATCTTTCCCTAATCAGCAGCCAGCACATTGATGTGTGCTCTGTCCCTTAGCTAAGCAGCAGAATGACGCTGCTGCGGCGGCTGCCTCGAACTTATAAAGACTTGGTCACATGCTTCAGACGGCCAATCACAGCTACTAAGACATTTGCAGGCATGGCTGGGATGGCTTAAGGCACACCAGTTAAACGATTGTTGATTGGCTGTTGAAAGCCCGCCATGAAAAGAGCGCCAAAGCATGCAAAACCCGGAAATAAAACGACCGAACACGGATTTTTACCCGAACATACAGTAAAAAGTCCGTGTCCGTGTTCGGGTAAAAAAAATCCAATTATTCGGTACGAACACGAATAATACAGTCCGTGTTCGCTCAACACTAATCATAGCTCTTCGCTGTCGCTGGGAGGATGTTTTCTCCTCCGCTCGCCCCTTCCACCGTCATTTTCTCTCTACCCACCCTTTCCTCCTTTTCCGCGCAGCTCTCGATTCCCCCCTATCTTTCGCACCCTCCATGTCATATTCCGCTCCAGGAGCTCCATCATAGCTCCTCGCTGTCGCTGGGAGGATGTTTTCTCCTCCGCTCGCCCCTTCCACCGTCATTTTCTCTCTACCCACCCTTGCCTCCTTTTCCGCGCAGCTCTCGATTCCCCCCTCTCTTTCGCACCCTCCATGTCATATTCCGCTCCAGGAGCTCCATCATAGCTCCTCGCTGTCGCTGGGAGGATGTTTTCTCCTCCGCTCGCCCCTTCCACCGTCATTTTCTCTCTACCCACCCTTGCCTCCTTCTCCGCGCAGCTCTCAATTCCCCCCTCTCTTTCGCACCCTCCATGTCATATTCCGCTCCAGGAGCTCCATCATAGCTCCTCGCTGTCGCTGGGAGGATGTTTTCTCCTCCGCTCGCCCCTTCCACCGTCATTTTCTCTCTACCCACCCTTGCCTCCTTCTCCGCGCAGCTCTCGATTCCCCCCTCTCTTTCGAACCCTCCATGTCATATTCCGCTCCAGGAGCTCCATCATAGCTCCTCGCTGTCGCTGGGAGGATGTTTTCTCCTCTGCTCGCCCCTTCCACCGTCATTTTCTCTCTACCCACCCTTTCCTCCTTTTCCGCGCAGCTCTCGATTCCCCCCTCTCTTTCGCACCCTCCATGTCATATTCCGCTCCAGGAGCTCCATCATAGCTCCTCGCTGTCGCTGGGAGGATGTTTTCTCCTCCGCTCGCCCCTTCCACCGTCATTTTCTTTCTACCCACCCTTGCCTCCTTTTCCACGCAGCTCTCGATTCCCCCCTCTCTTTCGCACCCTCCATGTCATATTCCGCTCCAGGAGCTCCATCATAGCTCCTCGCTGTCGCTGGGAGGATGTTTTCTCCTCTGCTCGCCCCTTCCACCGTCATTTTCTCTCTACCCACCCTTTCCTCCTTTTCCGCGCAGCTCTCGATTCCCCCCTCTCTTTCGCACCCTCCATGTCATATTCCGCTCCAGGAGTTCCATCATAGCTCCTCACTGTCGCTGGGAGGAAGTTTTCTCCTCCGCTCGCCCCTTCCACCGTCATTTTCTCTCTACCCACCCTTGCCTCCTTTTCCGCGCAGCTCTCGATTCCCCCCTCTCTTTCGCACCCTCCATGTCATATTCCGCTCCAGGAGCTCCATCATAGCTCCTCGCTGTCGCTGGGAGGATGTTTTCTCCTCCGCTCGCCCCTTCCACCGTCATTTTCTCTCTACCCACCCTTGCCTCCTTTTCCGCGCAGCTCTCGATTCCCCCCTCTCTTTCGCACCCTCCATGTCATATTCCGCTCCAGGAGTTCCATCATAGCTCCTCACTGTCGCTGGGAGGAAGTTTTCTCCTCCGCTCGCCCCTTCCACCGTCATTTTCTCTCTACCCACCCTTGCCTCCTTTTCCGCGCAGCTCTCGATTCCCCCCTCTCTTTCGCACCCTCCATGTCATATTCCGCTCCAGGAGCTCCATCATAGCTCCTCGCTGTCGCTGGGAGGATGTTTTCTCCTCCGCTCGCCCCTTCCACCATCATTTTCTCTCTACCCACCCTTGCCTCCTTTTCCGCGCAGCTCTCGATTCCCCCCTCTCTTTCGCACCCTCCATGTCATATTCCACTCCAGGAGTTCCATCATAGCTCCTCACTGTCGCTGGGAGGAAGTTTTCTCCTCCGCTCGCCCCTTCCACCGTCATTTTCTCTCTACCCACCCTTGCCTCCTTCTCCGCGCAGCTCTCGATTCCCCCCTCTCTTTCGCACCCTCCATGTCATATTCCGCTCCAGGAGCTCCATCATAGCTAATCGCTGTCGCTGGGAGGATGTTTTCTCCTCCGCTCGCCCCTTCCACCGTCATTTTCTCTCTACCCACCCTTGCCTCCTTTTCCGCGCAGCTCTCGATTCCCCCCTCTCTTTCGCACCCTCCATGTCATATTCCGCTCCAGGAGTTCCATCATAGCTCCTCACTGTCGCTGGGAGGATGTTTTCTCCTCCGCTCGCCCCTTCCACCGTCATTTTCTCTCTACCCACCCTTGCCTCCTTTTCCGCGCAGCTCTCGATTCCCCCCTCTCTTTCGCACCCTCCATGTCATATTCCGCTCCAGGAGCTCCATCATAGCTCCTTGCTGTCGCTGGGAGGATGTTTTCTCCTCCGCTCGCCCCTTCCACCGTCATTTTCTCTCTACCCACCCTTGCCTCCTTTTCCGCGCAGCTCTCGATTCCCCCCTCTCTTTCGCACCCTCCATGTCATATTCCGCTCCAGGAGTTCCATCATAGCTCCTCACTGTCGCTGGGAGGATGTTTTCTCCTCCGCTCGCCCCTTCCACCGTCATTTTCTCTCTACCCACCCTTGCCTCCTTCTCCGCGCAGCTCTCGATTCCCTCCTCTCTCTCGCACCCTCCATATTACATCCAGCTCCAGGAGCTTCATCATAGCTCCTCGCTGTCGCTGGGAGGATGTTTTCTCCTCCGCTCGCCCCTTCCACCGTCATTTTCTCTCTACCCACCCTTGCCTCCTTCTCTGCGCAGCTCTCGATTCCCCCCTCTCTTTCGCACCCTCCATGTCATATTCCGCTCCAGGAGCTCCATCATAGCTCCTCGCTGTCGCTGGGAGGATGTTTTCTCCTCCGCTCGCCCCTTCCACCGTCATTTTCTCTCTACCCACCCTTGCCTCCTTCTCCGCGCAGCTCTCGATTCCCTCCTCTCTCTCGCACCCTCCATATTACATCCAGCTCCAGGAGCTCCATCACAGCTCCTCGCTGTCGCTGGGAGGATGTTTTCTCCTCTGCTCGCCGCTTCCGCCGTCATTTTCTCTCCACCCACCCTTGCCTCCTTCTCCGCGCCGCTCTCGATTCCCCCCTCTCTTTCGCACCCTCCATGTCATATTCTGCTCCAGGAGCTCCATCATAGCTCCTCGCTGTCGCTGGGAGGATGTTTTCTCCTCCGCTCGCCCCTTCCACCGTCATTTTCTCTCTACCCACCCTTGCCTCCTTCTCCGCGCAGCTCTCGATTCCCCCCTCTCTTTCGCACCCTCCATGTCATATTCCGCTCCAGGAGCTCCATCATAGCTCCTCGCTGTCGCTGGGAGGATGTTTTCTCCTCCGCTCGCCCCTTCCACCGTCATTTTCTCTCTACCCACCCTTTCCTCCTTTTCCGCGCAGCTCTCGATTCCCCCCTCTCTTTCACACCCTCCATGTCATATTCCGCTCCAGGAGCTCCATCATTGCTCCTCGCTGTCGCTGGGAGGATGTTTTCTCCTCCGCTCGCCCCTTCCACCGTCATTTTCTCTCTACCCACCCTTGCCTCCTTCTCTGCGCAGCTCTCAATTCCCCCCTCTCTTTCGCACCCTCCATGTCATATTCCGCTCCAGGAGCTCCATCATAGCTCCTCGCTGTCGCTGGGAGGATGTTTTCTCCTCCGCTCGCCCCTTCCACCGTCATTTTCTCTCTACCCACCCTTGCCTCCTTCTCCGCGCAGCTCTCGATTCCCCCCTCTCTTTCGAACCCTCCATGTCATATTCCGCTCCAGGGGCTCCATCATAGCTCCTCGCTGTCGCTGGGAGGATGTTTTCTCCTCTGCTCGCCCCTTCCACCGTCATTTTCTCGCTACCCACCCTTTCCTCCTTTTCCGCGCAGCTCTCGATTCCCCCCTCTCTTTCGCACCCTCCATGTCATATTCCGCTCCAGGAGCTCCATCATAGCTCCTCGCTGTCGCTGGGAGGATGTTTTCTCCTCCGCTCGCCCTTCCACCGTCATTTTCTCTCTACCCACCCTTGCCTCCTTCTCCGCGCAGCTCTCGATTCCCTCCTCTCTCTCGCACCCTCCATATTACATCCAGCTCCAGGAGCTCCATCATAGCTCTTCGCTGTCGCTGGGAGGATGTTTTCTCCTCCACTCGCCCCTTCCACCGTCATTTTCTCTCTACCCACCCTTGCCTCCTTCTCCGCGCTGCTCTCGATTCCCTCCTCTCTCTCGCACCCTCCATATTACATCCAGCTCCAGGAGCTCCATCATAGCTCCTCGCTGTCGCTGGGAGGATGTTTTCTCCTCTGCTCGCCGCTTCCGCCGTCATTTTCTCTCCACCCACCCTTGCCTCCTTCTCCGCGCCGCTCTCGATTCCCCCCTCTCTTTCGCACCCTCCATGTCATATTCCGCTCCAGGAGCTCCATCATAGCTCCTCGCTGTCGCTGGGAGGATGTTTTCTCCTCCGCTCGCCCCTTCCACCGTCATTTTCTCTCTACCCACCCTTGCCTCCTTCTCCGCGCAGCTCTCGATTCCCCCCTCTCTTTCGAACCCTCCATGTCATATTCCGCTCCAGGGGCTCCATCATAGCTCCTCGCTGTCGCTGGGAGGATGTTTTCTCCTCTGCTCGCCCCTTCCACCGTCATTTTCTCGCTACCCACCCTTTCCTCCTTTTCCGCGCAGCTCTCGATTCCCCCCTCTCTTTCGCACCCTCCATGTCATATTCCGCTCCAGGAGCTCCATCATAGCTCCTCGCTGTCGCTGGGAGGATGTTTTCTCCTCCGCTCGCCCCTTCCACCGTCATTTTCTCTCTACCCACCCTTGCCTCCTTCTCCGCGCAGCTCTCGATTCCCTCCTCTCTCTCTCGCACCCTCCATATTACATCCAGCTCCAGGAGCTCCATCATAGCTCTTCGCTGTCGCTGGGAGGATGTTTTCTCCTCCACTCGCCCCTTCCACCGTCATTTTCTCTCTACCCACCCTTGCCTCCTTCTCCGCGCTGCTCTCGATTCCCTCCTCTCTCTCGCACCCTCCATATTACATCCAGCTCCAGGAGCTCCATCATAGCTCCTCGCTGTCGCTGGGAGGATGTTTTCTCCTCCGCTCGCCCCTTCCACCGTCATTTTCTCTCTACCCACCCTTGCCTCCTTCTCCGCGCAGCTCTCGATTCCCTCCTCTCTCTCGCACCCTCCATATTACATCCAGCTCCAGGAGCTCCATCATAGCTCCTCGCTGTCGCTGGGAGGATGTTTTCTCCTCTGCTCGCCGCTTCCGCCGTCATTTTCTCTCCACCCACCCTTGCCTCCTTCTCCGCGCCGCTCTCGATTCCCCCCTCTCTTTCGCACCCTCCATGCCATATTCTGCTCCAGGAGCTCCATCATAGCTCCTCGCTGTCGCTGGGAGGATGTTTTCTCCTCCGCTCGCCCCTTCCACCGTCATTTTCTCTCTACCCACCCTTGCCTCCTTCTCCGCGCAGCTCTCGATTCCCCCCTCTCTTTCGCACCCTCCATGTCATATTCCGCTCCAGGAGCTCCATCATAGCTCCTCGCTGTCGCTGGGAGGATGTTTTCTCCTCCGCTCGCCCCTTCCACCGTCATTTTCTCTCTACCCACCCTTTCCTCCTTTTCCGCGCAGCTCTCGATTCCCCCCTCTCTTTCGCACCCTCCATGTCATATTCCGCTCCAGGAGCTCCATCATAGCTCCTCGCTGTCGCTGGGAGGATGTTTTCTCCTCCGCTCGCCCCTTCCACCGTCATTTTCTCTCTACCCACCCTTGCCTCCTTTTCCGCGCAGCTCTCGATTCCCCCCTCTCTTTCGCACCCTCCATGTCATATTCTGCTCCAGGAGCTCCATCATAGCTCCTCGCTGTCGCTGGGAGGATGTTTTCTCCTCCGCTCGCCCCTTCCACCGTCATTTTCTCTCTACCCACCCTTGCCTCCTTCTCCGCGCAGCTCTCAATTCCCCCCTCTCTTTCGCACCCTCCATGTCATATTCCGCTCCAGGAGCTCCATCATAGCTCCTCGCTGTCGCTGGGAGGATGTTTTCTCCTCCGCTCGCCCCTTCCACCGTCATTTTCTCTCTACCCACCCTTGCCTCCTTCTCCGCGCAGCTCTCGATTCCCCCCTCTCTTTCGAACCCTCCATGTCATATTCTGCTCCAGGAGCTCCATCATAGCTCCTCGCTGTCGCTGGGAGGATGTTTTCTCCTCCGCTCGCCCCTTCCACCGTCATTTTCTCTCTACCCACCCTTGCCTCCTTCTCCGCGCAGCTCTCGATTCCCCCCTCTCTTTCGAACCCTCCATGTCATATTCCGCTCCAGGAGCTCCATCATAGCTCCTCGCTGTCGCTGGGAGGATGTTTTCTCCTCTGCTCGCCCCTTCCACCGTCATTTTCTCTCTACCCACCCTTTCCTCCTTTTCCGCGCAGCTCTCGATTCCCCCCTCTCTTTCGCACCCTCCATGTCATATTCCGCTCCAGGAGCTCCATCATAGCTCCTCGCTGTCGCTGGGAGGATGTTTTCTCCTCCGCTCGCCCCTTCCACCGTCATTTTCTTTCTACCCACCCTTGCCTCCTTTTCCACGCAGCTCTCGATTCCCCCCTCTCTTTCGCACCCTCCATGTCATATTCCGCTCCAGGAGCTCCATCATAGCTCCTCGCTGTTGCTGGGAGGATGTTTTCTCCTCCGCTCGCCCCTTCCACCGTCATTTTCTCTCTACCCACCCTTGCCTCCTTCTCCGCGCAGCTCTCGATTCCCCCCTCTCTTTCGCACCCTCCATGTCATATTCCGCTCCAGGAGCTCCATCATAGCTCCTCGCTGTCGCTGGGAGGATTTTTTCTCCTCTGCTCGCCCCTTCCACCGTCATTTTCTCTCTACCCACCCTTTCCTCCTTTTCCGCGCAGCTCTCGATTCCCCCCTCTCTTGCGCACCCTCCAAGTCATATTCCGCTCCAGGAGCTCCATCATAGCTCCTCGCTGTCGCTGGGAGGATGTTTTCTCCTCCGCTCGCCCCTTCCACCGTCATTTTCTCTCTACCCACCCTTGCCTCCTTTTCCGCGCAGCTCTCGATTCCCCCCTCTCTTTCGCACCCTCCATGTCATATTCCGCTCCAGGAGTTCCATCATAGCTCCTCACTGTCGCTGGGAGGATGTTTTCTCCTCCACTCGCCCCTTCCACCGTCATTTTCTCTCTACCCACCCTTGCCTCCTTCTCCGCGCTGCTCTCGATTCCCTCCTCTCTCTCGCACCCTCCATATTACATCCAGCTCCAGGAGCTCCATCATAGCTCCTCGCTGTCGCTGGGAGGATGTTTTCTCCTCTGCTCGCCGCTTCCGCCGTCATTTTCTCTCCACCCACCCTTGCCTCCTTCTCCGCGCCGCTCTCGATTCCCCCCTCTCTTTCGCACCCTCCATGTCATATTCTGCTCCAGGAGCTCCATCATAGCTCCTCGCTGTCGCTGGGAGGATGTTTTCTCCTCCGCTCGCCCCTTCCACCGTCATTTTCTCTCTACCAACCCTTGCCTCCTTCTCCGCGCAGCTCTCGATTCCCCCCTCTCTTTCGCACCCTCCATGTCATATTCCGCTCCAGGAGCTCCATCATAGCTCCTCGCTGTCGCTGGGAGGATGTTTTCTCCTCCGCTCGCCCCTTCCACCGTCATTTTCTCTCTACCCACCCTTTCCTCCTTTTCCGCGCAGCTCTCGATTCCCCCCTCTCTTTCGCACCCTCCATGTCATATTCCGCTCCAGGAGCTCCATCATAGCTCCTCGCTGTCGCTGGGAGGATGTTTTCTCCTCCGCTCGCCCCTTCCACCGTCATTTTCTCTCTACCCACCCTTGCCTCCTTTTCCGCGCAGCTCTCGATTCCCCCCTCTCTTTCGCACCCTCCATGTCATATTCCGCTCCAGGAGCTCCATCATAGCTCCTCGCTGTCGCTGGGAGGATGTTTTCTCCTCCGCTCGCCCCTTCCACCGTCATTTTCTCTCTACCCACCCTTGCCTCCTTCTCCGCGCAGCTCTCAATTCCCCCCTCTCTTTCGCACCCTCCATGTCATATTCCGCTCCAGGAGCTCCATCATAGCTCCTCGCTGTCGCTGGGAGGATGTTTTCTCCTCTGCTCGCCCCTTCCACCGTCATTTTCTCTCTACCCACCCTTTCCTCCTTTTCCGCGCAGCTCTCGATTCCCCCCTCTCTTTCGCACCCTCCATGTCATATTCCGCTCCAGGAGCTCCATCATAGCTCCTCGCTGTCGCTGGGAGGATGTTTTCTCCTCCGCTCGCCCCTTCCACCGTCATTTTCTTTCTACCCACCCTTGCCTCCTTTTCCACGCAGCTCTCGATTCCCCCCTCTCTTTCGCACCCTCCATGTCATATTCCGCTCCAGGAGCTCCATCATAGCTCCTCGCTGTTGCTGGGAGGATGTTTTCTCCTCCGCTCGCCCCTTCCACCGTCATTTTCTCTCTACCCACCCTTGCCTCCTTCTCCGCACAGCTCTCGATTCCCCCCTCTCTTTCGCACCCTCCATGTCATATTCCGCTCCAGGAGCTCCATCATAGCTCCTCGCTGTCGCTGGGAGGATGTTTTCTCCTCTGCTCGCCCCTTCCACCGTCATTTTCTCTCTACCCACCCTTGCCTCCTTCTCCGCGCAGCTCTCGATTCCCTCCTCTCTCTCGCACCCTCCATATTACATCCAGCTCCAGGAGCTCCATCATAGCTCTTCGCTGTCGCTGGGAGGATGTTTTCTCCTCCACTCGCCCCTTCCACCGTCATTTTCTCTCTACCCACCCTTGCCTCCTTCTCCGCGCTGCTCTCGATTCCCTCCTCTCTCTCGCACCCTCCATATTACATCCAGCTCCAGGAGCTCCATCATAGCTCCTCGCTGTCGCTGGGAGGATGTTTTCTCCTCCGCTCGCCCCTTCCACCGTCATTTTCTCTCTACCCACCCTTGCCTCCTTCTCCGCGCAGCTCTCGATTCCCTCCTCTCTCTCGCACCCTCCATATTACATCCAGCTCCAGGAGCTCCATCATAGCTCCTCGCTGTCGCTGGGAGGATGTTTTCTCCTCTGCTCGCCGCTTCCGCCGTCATTTTCTCTCCACCCACCCTTGCCTCCTTCTCCGCGCCGCTCTCGATTCCCCCCTCTCTTTCGCACCCTCCATGTCATATTCCGCTCCAGGAGCTCCATCATAGCTCCTCGCTGTCGCTGGGAGGATGTTTTCTCCTCCGCTCGCCCCTTCCACCGTCATTTTCTCTCTACCCACCCTTGCCTCCTTCTCCGCGCAGCTCTCGATTCCCTCCTCTCTCTCGCACCCTCCATATTACATCCAGCTCCAGGAGCTCCATCATAGCTCCTCGCTGTCGCTGGGAGGATGTTTTCTCCTCTGCTCGCCGCTTCCGCCGTCATTTTCTCTCCACCCACCCTTGCCTCCTTCTCCGCGCCGCTCTCGATTCCCCCCTCTCTTTCGCACCCTCCATGCCATATTCTGCTCCAGGAGCTCCATCATAGCTCCTCGCTGTCGCTGGGAGGATGTTTTCTCCTCCGCTCGCCCCTTCCACCGTCATTTTCTCTCTACCCACCCTTGCCTCCTTTTCCGCGCAGCTCTCGATTCCCCCCTCTCTTTCACACCCTCCATGTCATATTCCGCTCCAGGAGTTCCATCATAGCTCCTCACTGTCGCTGGGAGGATATTTTCTCCTCCGCTCGCCCCTTCCACCGTCATTTTCTCTCTACCCACCCTTGCCTCCTTTTCCGCGCAGCTCTCGATTCCCCCCTCTCTTTTGCACCCTCCATGTCATATTCCGCTCCAGGAGTTCCATCATAGCTCCTCACTGTCGCTGGGAGGATGTTTTCTCCTCCGCTCGCCCCTTCCACCGTCATTTTCTCTCTACCCACCCTTGCCTCCTTCTCCGCGCAGCTCTCGATTCCCCCCTCTCTTTCGCACCCTCCATGTCATATTCCGCTCCAGGAGCTCCATCATAGCTCCTCGCTGTCGCTGGGAGGATGTTTTCTCCTCCGCTCGCCCCTTCCACCGTCATTTTCTCTCTACCCACCCTTGCCTCCTTTTCCGTGCAGCTCTCGATTCCCCCCTCTCTTTCGCACCCTCCATGTCATATTCCGCTCCAGGAGTTCCATCATAGCTCCTCACTGTCGCTGGGAGGATGTTTTCTCCTCCGCTCGCCCCTTCCACCGTCATTTTCTCTCTACCCACCCTTGCCTCCTTTTCCGCGCAGCTCTCGATTCCCCCCTCTCTTTCGCACCCTCCATGTCATATTCCGCTCAAGGAGTTCCATCATAGCTCCTCACTGTCGCTGGGAGAAAGTTTTCTCCTCCGCTCGCCCCTTCCACCGTCATTTTCTCTCTACCCACCCTTGCCTCCTTTTCCGCGCAGCTCTCGATTCCCCCCTCTCTTTCGCACCCTCCATGACATATTCCGCTCCAGGAGTTCCATCATAGCTCCTCGCTGTCGCTGGGAGGATGTTTTCTCCTCCGCTCGCCCCTTCCACCGTCATTTTCTCTCTACCCACCCTTGCCTCCTTCTCCGCGCAGCTCTCGATTCCCCCCTCTCTTTCGCACCCTCCATGTCATATTCCGCTCCAGGAGCTCCATCATAGCTCCTCGCTGTCGCTGGGAGGATGTTTTCTCCTCCGCTCGCCCCTTCCACCGTCATTTTCTCTCTACCCACCCTTGCTTCCTTTTCCTCGCAGCTCTCGATTCCCCCCTCTCTTTCGCACCCTCCATGTCATATTCCGCTCCAGGAGTTCCATCATAGCTCCTCACTGTCGCTGGGAGGATGTTTTCTCCTCCGCTCGCCCCTTCCACCGTCATTTTCTCTCTACCCACCCTTGCCTCCTTCTCCGCACAGCTCTCGATTCCCCCCTCTCTTTCGCACCCTCCATGTCATATTCCGCTCCAGGAGCTCCATCATAGCTCCTCGCTGTCGCTGGGAGGATGTTTTCTCCTCCGCTCGCCCCTTCCACCGTCATTTTCTCTCTACCCACCCTTGCCTCCTTCTCTGCGCAGCTCTCGATTCCCCCCCTCTCTCTCGCACCCTCCATATTACATCCAGCTCCAGGAGCTCCATCATAGCTCCTCGCTGTCGCTGGGAGGATGTTTTCTCCCCCGCTCGCCCCTTCCACCGTCATTTTCTCTCTACCCACCCTTGCCTCCTTTTCTGCGCAGCTCTCGATTCCCCCCTCTCTTTCGCACCCTCCATGTCATATTCCGCTCCAGGAGTTCCATCATAGCTCCTCACTGTCGCTGGGAGGATGTTTTCTCCTCCGCTCGCCCCTTCCACCGTCATTTTCTCTCTACCCACCCTTGCCTCCTTCTCCGCGCAGCTCTCGATTCCCCCCTCTCTTTCGCACCCTCCATGTCATATTCCGCTCCAGGAGCTCCATCATAGCTCCTCGCTGTCGCTGGGAGGATGTTTTCTCCTCCGCTCGCCCCTTCCACCGTCATTTTCTCTCTACCCACCCTTGCTTCCTTTTCCTCGCAGCTCTCGATTCCCCCCTCTCTTTCGCACCCTCCATGTCATATTCCGCTCCAGGAGTTCCATCATAGCTCCTCACTGTCGCTGGGAGGAAGTTTTCTCCTCCGCTCGCCCCTTCCACCGTCATTTTCTCTCTACCCACCCTTGCCTCCTTTTCCGCGCAGCTCTCGATTCCCCCCTCTCTTTCGCACCCTCCATGTCATATTCCGCTCCAGGAGCTCCATCATAGCTCCTCGCTGTCGCTGGGAGGATGTTTTCTCCTCCGCTCGCCCCTTCCACCGTCATTTTCTCTCTACCCACCCTTGCCTCCTTTTCCGCGCAGCTCTCGATTCCCCCCTCTCTTTCGCACCCTCCATGTCATATTCCGCTCCAGGAGTTCCATCATAGCTCCTCACTGTCGCTGGGAGGATGTTTTCTCCTCCGCTCGCCCCTTCCACCGTCATTTTCTCTCTACCCACCCTTGCCTCCTTCTCCGCGCAGCTCTCGATTCCCCCCTCTCTTTCGCACCCTCCATGTCATATTCCGCTCCAGGAGTTCCATCATAGCTCCTCGCTGTCGCTGGGAGGAAGTTTTCTCCTCCGCTCGCCCCTTCCACCGTCATTTTCTCTCTACCCACCCTTGCCTCCTTTTCCGCGCAGCTCTCGATTCCCCCCTCTCTTTCGCACCCTCCATGTCATATTCCGCTCCAGGAGTTCCATCATAGCTCCTCACTGTCGCTGGGAGGATGTTTTCTCCTCCGCTCGCCCCTTCCACCGTCATTTTCTCTCTACCCACCCTTGCCTCCTTTTCCACGCAGCTCTCGATTCCCCCCTCTCTTTCGCACCCTCCATGTCATATTCCGCTCCAGGAGTTCCATCATAGCTCCTCACTGTCGCTGGGAGGAAGTTTTCTCCTCCGCTCGCCCCTTCCACCGTCATTTTCTCTCTACCCACCCTTGCCTCCTTTTCCGCGCAGCTCTCGATTCCCCCCTCTCTTTCGCACCCTCCATGTCATATTCCGCTCCAGGAGCTCCATCATAGCTCCTTGCTGTCGCTGGGAGGATGTTTTCTCCTCCGCTCGCCCCTTCCACCGTCATTTTCTCTCTACCCACCCTTGCCTCCTTTTCCGCGCAGCTCTCGATTCCCCCCTCTCTTTTGCACCCTCCATGTCATATTCCGCTCCAGGAGTTCCATCATAGCTCCTCACTGTCGCTGGGAGGATGTTTTCTCCTCCGCTCGCCCCTTCCACCGTCATTTTCTCTCTACCCACCGTTGCCTCCTTCTCCGCGCAGCTCTCGATTCCCCCCTCTCTCTCGCACCCTCCATATTACATCCAGCTCCAGGAGCTCCATCATAGCTCCTCGCTGTCGCTGGGAGGATGTTTTCTCCTCCGCTCGCCCCTTCCACCGTCATTTTCTCTCTACCCACCCTTGCCTCCTTTTCCGCGCAGCTCTCGATTCCCCCCTCTCTTTCACACCCTCCATGTCATATTCCGCTCCAGGAGTTCCATCATAGCTCCTCACTGTCGCTGGGAGGATATTTTCTCCTCCGCTCGCCCCTTCCACCGTCATTTTCTCTCTACCCACCCTTGCCTCCTTTTCCGCGCAGCTCTCGATTCCCCCCTCTCTTTTGCACCCTCCATGTCATATTCCGCTCCAGGAGTTCCATCATAGCTCCTCACTGTCGCTGGGAGGATGTTTTCTCCTCCGCTCGCCCCTTCCACCGTCATTTTCTCTCTACCCACCCTTGCCTCCTTCTCCGCGCAGCTCTCGATTCCCCCCTCTCTTTCGCACCCTCCATGTCATATTCCGCTCCAGGAGCTCCATCATAGCTCCTCGCTGTCGCTGGGAGGATGTTTTCTCCTCCGCTCGCCCCTTCCACCGTCATTTTCTCTCTACCCACCCTTGCCTCCTTTTCCGCGCAGCTCTCGATTCCCCCCTCTCTTTCGCACCCTCCATGTCATATTCCGCTCCAGGAGTTCCATCATAGCTCCTCACTGTCGCTGGGAGGATGTTTTCTCCTCCGCTCGCCCCTTCCACCGTCATTTTCTCTCTACCCACCCTTGCCTCCTTTTCCGCGCAGCTCTCGATTCCCCCCTCTCTTTCGCACCCTCCATGTCATATTCCGCTCAAGGAGTTCCATCATAGCTCCTCACTGTCGCTGGGAGAAAGTTTTCTCCTCCGCTCGCCCCTTCCACCGTCATTTTCTCTCTACCCACCCTTGCCTCCTTTTCCGCGCAGCTCTCGATTCCCCCCTCTCTTTCGCACCCTCCATGACATATTCCGCTCCAGGAGTTCCATCATAGCTCCTCGCTGTCGCTGGGAGGATGTTTTCTCCTCCGCTCGCCCCTTCCACCGTCATTTTCTCTCTACCCACCCTTGCCTCCTTCTCCGCGCAGCTCTCGATTCCCCCCTCTCTTTCGCACCCTCCATGTCATATTCCGCTCCAGGAGCTCCATCATAGCTCCTCGCTGTCGCTGGGAGGATGTTTTCTCCTCCGCTCGCCCCTTCCACCGTCATTTTCTCTCTACCCACCCTTGCTTCCTTTTCCTCGCAGCTCTCGATTCCCCCCTCTCTTTCGCACCCTCCATGTCATATTCCGCTCCAGGAGTTCCATCATAGCTCCTCACTGTCGCTGGGAGGATGTTTTCTCCTCCGCTCGCCCCTTCCACCGTCATTTTCTCTCTACCCACCCTTGCCTCCTTCTCCGCACAGCTCTCGATTCCCCCCTCTCTTTCGCACCCTCCATGTCATATTCCGCTCCAGGAGCTCCATCATAGCTCCTCGCTGTCGCTGGGAGGATGTTTTCTCCTCCGCTCGCCCCTTCCACCGTCATTTTCTCTCTACCCACCCTTGCCTCCTTCTCTGCGCAGCTCTCGATTCCCCCCCTCTCTCTCGCACCCTCCATATTACATCCAGCTCCAGGAGCTCCATCATAGCTCCTCGCTGTCGCTGGGAGGATGTTTTCTCCCCCGCTCGCCCCTTCCACCGTCATTTTCTCTCTACCCACCCTTGCCTCCTTTTCTGCGCAGCTCTCGATTCCCCCCTCTCTTTCGCACCCTCCATGTCATATTCCGCTCCAGGAGTTCCATCATAGCTCCTCACTGTCGCTGGGAGGATGTTTTCTCCTCCGCTCGCCCCTTCCACCGTCATTTTCTCTCTACCCACCCTTGCCTCCTTCTCCGCGCAGCTCTCGATTCCCCCCTCTCTTTCGCACCCTCCATGTCATATTCCGCTCCAGGAGCTCCATCATAGCTCCTCGCTGTCGCTGGGAGGATGTTTTCTCCTCCGCTCGCCCCTTCCACCGTCATTTTCTCTCTACCCACCCTTGCTTCCTTTTCCTCGCAGCTCTCGATTCCCCCCTCTCTTTCGCACCCTCCATGTCATATTCCGCTCCAGGAGTTCCATCATAGCTCCTCACTGTCGCTGGGAGGAAGTTTTCTCCTCCGCTCGCCCCTTCCACCGTCATTTTCTCTCTACCCACCCTTGCCTCCTTTTCTGCGCAGCTCTCGATTCCCCCCTCTCTTTCGCACCCTCCATGTCATATTCCGCTCCAGGAGCTCCATCATAGCTCCTCGCTGTCGCTGGGAGGATGTTTTCTCCTCCGCTCGCCCCTTCCACCGTCATTTTCTCTCTACCCACCCTTGCCTCCTTTTCCGCGCAGCTCTCGATTCCCCCCTCTCTTTCGCACCCTCCATGTCATATTCCGCTCCAGGAGTTCCATCATAGCTCCTCACTGTCGCTGGGAGGATGTTTTCTCCTCCGCTCGCCCCTTCCACCGTCATTTTCTCTCTACCCACCCTTGCCTCCTTCTCCGCGCAGCTCTCGATTCCCCCCTCTCTTTCGCACCCTCCATGTCATATTCCGCTCCAGGAGTTCCATCATAGCTCCTCGCTGTCGCTGGGAGGAAGTTTTCTCCTCCGCTCGCCCCTTCCACCGTCATTTTCTCTCTACCCACCCTTGCCTCCTTTTCCGCGCAGCTCTCGATTCCCCCCTCTCTTTCGCACCCTCCATGTCATATTCCGCTCCAGGAGTTCCATCATAGCTCCTCACTGTCGCTGGGAGGATGTTTTCTCCTCCGCTCGCCCCTTCCACCGTCATTTTCTCTCTACCCACCCTTGCCTCCTTTTCCACGCAGCTCTCGATTCCCCCCTCTCTTTCGCACCCTCCATGTCATATTCCGCTCCAGGAGTTCCATCATAGCTCCTCACTGTCGCTGGGAGGAAGTTTTCTCCTCCGCTCGCCCCTTCCACCGTCATTTTCTCTCTACCCACCCTTGCCTCCTTTTCCGCGCAGCTCTCGATTCCCCCCTCTCTTTCGCACCCTCCATGTCATATTCCGCTCCAGGAGCTCCATCATAGCTCCTTGCTGTCGCTGGGAGGATGTTTTCTCCTCCGCTCGCCCCTTCCACCGTCATTTTCTCTCTACCCACCCTTGCCTCCTTTTCCGCGCAGCTCTCGATTCCCCCCTCTCTTTTGCACCCTCCATGTCATATTCCGCTCCAGGAGTTCCATCATAGCTCCTCACTGTCGCTGGGAGGATGTTTTCTCCTCCGCTCGCCCCTTCCACCGTCATTTTCTCTCTACCCACCGTTGCCTCCTTCTCCGCGCAGCTCTCGATTCCCCCCTCTCTCTCGCACCCTCCATATTACATCCAGCTCCAGGAGCTCCATCATAGCTCCTCGCTGTCGCTGGGAGGATGTTTTCTCCTCCGCTCGCCCCTTCCACCGTCATTTTCTCTCTACCCACCCTTGCCTCCTTTTCCGCGCAGCTCTCGATTCCCCCCTCTCTTTCACACCCTCCATGTCATATTCCGCTCCAGGAGTTCCATCATAGCTCCTCACTGTCGCTGGGAGGATATTTTCTCCTCCGCTCGCCCCTTCCACCGTCATTTTCTCTCTACCCACCCTTGCCTCCTTTTCCGCGCAGCTCTCGATTCCCCCCTCTCTTTTGCACCCTCCATGTCATATTCCGCTCCAGGAGTTCCATCATAGCTCCTCACTGTCGCTGGGAGGATGTTTTCTCCTCCGCTCGCCCCTTCCACCGTCATTTTCTCTCTACCCACCCTTGCCTCCTTCTCCGCGCAGCTCTCGATTCCCCCCTCTCTTTCGCACCCTCCATGTCATATTCCGCTCCAGGAGCTCCATCATAGCTCCTCGCTGTCGCTGGGAGGATGTTTTCTCCTCCGCTCGCCCCTTCCACCGTCATTTTCTCTCTACCCACCCTTGCCTCCTTTTCCGCGCAGCTCTCGATTCCCCCCTCTCTTTCGCACCCTCCATGTCATATTCCGCTCCAGGAGTTCCATCATAGCTCCTCACTGTCGCTGGGAGGATGTTTTCTCCTCCGCTAGCCCCTTCCACCGTCATTTTCTCTCTAACCACCCTTGCCTCCTTTTCCGCGCAGCTCTCGATTCCCCCCTCTCTTTCGCACCCTCCATGTCATATTCCGCTCAAGGAGTTCCATCATAGCTCCTCACTGTCGCTGGGAGAAAGTTTTCTCCTCCGCTTGCCCCTTCCACCGTCATTTTCTCTCTACCCACCCTTGCCTCCTTTTCCGCGCAGCTCTCGATTCCCCCCTCTCTTTCGCACCCTCCATGACATATTCCGCTCCAGGAGTTCCATCATAGCTCCTCGCTGTCGCTGGGAGGATGTTTTCTCCTCCGCTCGCCCCTTCCACCGTCATTTTCTCTCTACCCACCCTTGCCTCCTTCTCCGCGCAGCTCTCGATTCCTCCCTCTCTCTCGCACCCTCCATATTACATCCAGCTCCAGGAGCTCCATCATCGCTCCTCGCTGTCGCTGGGAGGATGTTTTCTCCTCCGCTCGCCCCTTCCACCGTCATTTTCTCTCTACCCACCCTTGCCTCCTTCTCCGCGCAGCTCTCGATTCCCCCCTCTCTTTCGCACCCTCCATGTCATATTCCGCTCCAGGAGCTCCATCATAGCTCCTCGCTGTCGCTGGGAGGATGTTTTCTCCTCCGCTCGCCCCTTCCACCGTCATTTTCTCTCTACCCACCCTTGCCTCCTTCTCCGCGCAGCTCTCGATTCCCCCCTCTCTCTCGCACCCTCCATATTACATCCAGCTCCAGGAGCTCCATCATAGCTCCTCGCTGTCGCTGGGAGGATGTTTTCTCCTCCGCTCGCCCCTTCCACCGTCATTTTCTCTCTACCCACCCTTGCCCCTTTTTCCGCGCAGCTCTCGATTCCCCCCTCTCTTTCACACCCTCCATGTCATATTCCGCTCCAGGAGTTCCATCATAGCTCCTCACTGTCGCTGGGAGGATGTTTTCTCCTCCGCTCGCCCCTTCCACCGTCATTTTCTCTCTACCCACCCTTGCCTCCTTTTCCGCGCAGCTCTCGATTCCCCCCTCTCTTTTGCACCCTCCATGTCATATTCCGCTCCAGGAGTTCCATCATAGCTCCTCACTGTCGCTGGGAGGATGTTTTCTCCTCCGCTCGCCCCTTCCACCGTCATTTTCTCTCTACCCACCGTTGCCTCCTTCTCCGCGCAGCTCTCGATTCCCCCCTCTCTCTCGCACCCTCCATATTACATCCAGCTCCAGGAGCTCCATCATAGCTCCTCGCTGTCGCTGGGAGGATGTTTTCTCCTCCGCTCGCCCCTTCCACCGTCATTTTCTCTCTACCCACCCTTGCCTCCTTTTCCGCGCAGCTCTCGATTCCCCCCTCTCTTTCACACCCTCCATGTCATATTCCGCTCCAGGAGTTCCATCATAGCTCCTCACTGTCGCTGGGAGGATATTTTCTCCTCCGCTCGCCCCTTCCACCGTCATTTTCTCTCTACCCACCCTTGCCTCCTTTTCCGCGCAGCTCTCGATTCCCCCCTCTCTTTTGCACCCTCCATGTCATATTCCGCTCCAGGAGTTCCATCATAGCTCCTCACTGTCGCTGGGAGGATGTTTTCTCCTCCGCTCGCCCCTTCCACCGTCATTTTCTCTCTACCCACCCTTGCCTCCTTCTCCGCGCAGCTCTCGATTCCCCCCTCTCTTTCGCACCCTCCATGTCATATTCCGCTCCAGGAGCTCCATCATAGCTCCTCGCTGTCGCTGGGAGGATGTTTTCTCCTCCGCTCGCCCCTTCCACCGTCATTTTCTCTCTACCCACCCTTGCCTCCTTTTCCGCGCAGCTCTCGATTCCCCCCTCTCTTTCGCACCCTCCATGTCATATTCCGCTCCAGGAGTTCCATCATAGCTCCTCACTGTCGCTGGGAGGATGTTTTCTCCTCCGCTCGCCCCTTCCACCGTCATTTTCTCTCTACCCACCCTTGCCTCCTTTTCCGCGCAGCTCTCGATTCCCCCCTCTCTTTCGCACCCTCCATGTCATATTCCGCTCAAGGAGTTCCATCATAGCTCCTCACTGTCGCTGGGAGGAAGTTTTCTCCTCCGCTCGCCCCTTCCACCGTCATTTTCTCTCTACCCACCCTTGCCTCCTTTTCCGCGCAGCTCTCGATTCCCCCCTCTCTTTCGCACCCTCCATGACATATTCCGCTCCAGGAGTTCCATCATAGCTCCTCACTGTCGCTGGGAGGATGTTTTCTCCTCCGCTCGCCCCTTCCACCATCATTTTCTCTCTACCCACCCTTGCCTCCTTCTCCGCGCAGCTCTCGATTCCCCCCTCTCTTTCGCACCCTCCATGTCATATTCCGCTCCAGGAGCTCCATCATAGCTCCTCGCTGTCGTTGGGAGGATGTTTTCTCCTCCGCTCGCCCCTTCCACCGTCATTTTCTCTCTACCCACCCTTGCCTCCTTCTCCGCGCAGCTCTCGATTCCCCCCTCTCTTTCGCACCCTCCATGTCATATTCCGCTCCAGGAGCTCCATCATAGCTCCTCGCTGTCGCTGGGAGGATGTTTTCTCCTCCGCTCGCCCCTTCCACCGTCATTTTCTCTCTACCCACCCTTGCCTCCTTCTCTGCGCAGCTCTCGATTCCCCCCTCTCTCTCGCACCCTCCATATTACATCCAGCTCCAGGAGCTCCATCATAGCTCCTCGCTGTCGCTGGGAGGATGTTTTCTCCTCCGCTCGCCCCTTCCACCGTCATTTTCTCTCTACCCACCCTTGCCTCCTTTTCCGCGCAGCTCTCAATTCCCCCCTCTCTTTCGCACCCTCCATGTCATATTCCGCTCCAGGAGTTCCATCATAGCTCCTCACTGTCGCTGGGAGGATGTTTTCTCCTCCGCTCGCCCCTTCCACCGTCATTTTCTCTCTACCCACCCTTGCCCCCTTCTCCGCGCAGCTCTCGATTCCCCCCTCTCTTTCGCACCCTCCATGTCATATTCCGCTCCAGGAGCTCCATCATAGCTCCTCGCTGTCGCTGGGAGGATGTTTTCTCCTCCGCTCGCCCCTTTCACCGTCATTTTCTCTCTACCCACCCTTGCCTCCTTTTCCGCGCAGCTCTCGATTCCCCCCTCTCTTTCGCACCCTCCATGTCATATTCCGCTCCAGGAGTTCCATCATAGCTCCTCACTGTCGCTGGGAGGATGTTTTCTCCTCCGCTCGCCCCTTCCACCGTCATTTTCTCTCTAACCACCCTTGCCTCCTTTTCCGCGCAGCTCTCGATTCCCCCCTCTCTTTCGCACCCTCCATGTCATATTCCGCTCAAGGAGTTCCATCATAGCTCCTCACTGTCGCTGGGAGAAAGTTTTCTCCTCCGCTTGCCCCTTCCACCGTCATTTTCTCTCTACCCACCCTTGCCTCCTTTTCCGCGCAGCTCTCGATTCCCCCCTCTCTTTCGCACCCTCCATGACATATTCCGCTCCAGGAGTTCCATCATAGCTCCTCGCTGTCGCTGGGAGGATGTTTTCTCCTCCGCTCGCCCCTTCCACCGTCATTTTCTCTCTACCCACCCTTGCCTCCTTCTCCGCGCAGCTCTCGATTCCTCCCTCTCTCTCGCACCCTCCATATTACATCCAGCTCCAGGAGCTCCATCATCGCTCCTCGCTGTCGCTGGGAGGATGTTTTCTCCTCCGCTCGCCCCTTCCACCGTCATTTTCTCTCTACCCACCCTTGCCTCCTTCTCCGCGCAGCTCTCGATTCCCCCCTCTCTTTCGCACCCTCCATGTCATATTCCGCTCCAGGAGCTCCATCATAGCTCCTCGCTGTCGCTGGGAGGATGTTTTCTCCTCCGCTCGCCCCTTCCACCGTCATTTTCTCTCTACCCACCCTTGCCTCCTTCTCCGCGCAGCTCTCGATTCCCCCCTCTCTCTCGCACCCTCCATATTACATCCAGCTCCAGGAGCTCCATCATAGCTCCTCGCTGTCGCTGGGAGGATGTTTTCTCCTCCGCTCGCCCCTTCCACCGTCATTTTCTCTCTACCCACCCTTGCCCCTTTTTCCGCGCAGCTCTCGATTCCCCCCTCTCTTTCACACCCTCCATGTCATATTCCGCTCCAGGAGTTCCATCATAGCTCCTCACTGTCGCTGGGAGGATGTTTTCTCCTCCGCTCGCCCCTTCCACCGTCATTTTCTCTCTACCCACCCTTGCCTCCTTTTCCGCGCAGCTCTCGATTCCCCCCTCTCTTTTGCACCCTCCATGTCATATTCCGCTCCAGGAGTTCCATCATAGCTCCTCACTGTCGCTGGGAGGATGTTTTCTCCTCCGCTCGCCCCTTCCACCGTCATTTTCTCTCTACCCACCGTTGCCTCCTTCTCCGCGCAGCTCTCGATTCCCCCCTCTCTCTCGCACCCTCCATATTACATCCAGCTCCAGGAGCTCCATCATAGCTCCTCGCTGTCGCTGGGAGGATGTTTTCTCCTCCGCTCGCCCCTTCCACCGTCATTTTCTCTCTACCCACCCTTGCCTCCTTTTCCGCGCAGCTCTCGATTCCCCCCTCTCTTTCACACCCTCCATGTCATATTCCGCTCCAGGAGTTCCATCATAGCTCCTCACTGTCGCTGGGAGGATATTTTCTCCTCCGCTCGCCCCTTCCACCGTCATTTTCTCTCTACCCACCCTTGCCTCCTTTTCCGCGCAGCTCTCGATTCCCCCCTCTCTTTTGCACCCTCCATGTCATATTCCGCTCCAGGAGTTCCATCATAGCTCCTCACTGTCGCTGGGAGGATGTTTTCTCCTCCGCTCGCCCCTTCCACCGTCATTTTCTCTCTACCCACCCTTGCCTCCTTCTCCGCGCAGCTCTCGATTCCCCCCTCTCTTTCGCACCCTCCATGTCATATTCCGCTCCAGGAGCTCCATCATAGCTCCTCGCTGTCGCTGGGAGGATGTTTTCTCCTCCGCTCGCCCCTTCCACCGTCATTTTCTCTCTACCCACCCTTGCCTCCTTTTCCGCGCAGCTCTCGATTCCCCCCTCTCTTTCGCACCCTCCATGTCATATTCCGCTCCAGGAGTTCCATCATAGCTCCTCACTGTCGCTGGGAGGATGTTTTCTCCTCCGCTCGCCCCTTCCACCGTCATTTTCTCTCTACCCACCCTTGCCTCCTTTTCCGCGCAGCTCTCGATTCCCCCCTCTCTTTCGCACCCTCCATGTCATATTCCGCTCAAGGAGTTCCATCATAGCTCCTCACTGTCGCTGGGAGGAAGTTTTCTCCTCCGCTCGCCCCTTCCACCGTCATTTTCTCTCTACCCACCCTTGCCTCCTTTTCCGCGCAGCTCTCGATTCCCCCCTCTCTTTCGCACCCTCCATGACATATTCCGCTCCAGGAGTTCCATCATAGCTCCTCACTGTCGCTGGGAGGATGTTTTCTCCTCCGCTCGCCCCTTCCACCATCATTTTCTCTCTACCCACCCTTGCCTCCTTCTCCGCGCAGCTCTCGATTCCCCCCTCTCTTTCGCACCCTCCATGTCATATTCCGCTCCAGGAGCTCCATCATAGCTCCTCGCTGTCGTTGGGAGGATGTTTTCTCCTCCGCTCGCCCCTTCCACCGTCATTTTCTCTCTACCCACCCTTGCCTCCTTCTCCGCGCAGCTCTCGATTCCCCCCTCTCTTTCGCACCCTCCATGTCATATTCCGCTCCAGGAGCTCCATCATAGCTCCTCGCTGTCGCTGGGAGGATGTTTTCTCCTCCGCTCGCCCCTTCCACCGTCATTTTCTCTCTACCCACCCTTGCCTCCTTCTCTGCGCAGCTCTCGATTCCCCCCTCTCTCTCGCACCCTCCATATTACATCCAGCTCCAGGAGCTCCATCATAGCTCCTCGCTGTCGCTGGGAGGATGTTTTCTCCTCCGCTCGCCCCTTCCACCGTCATTTTCTCTCTACCCACCCTTGCCTCCTTTTCCGCGCAGCTCTCAATTCCCCCCTCTCTTTCGCACCCTCCATGTCATATTCCGCTCCAGGAGTTCCATCATAGCTCCTCACTGTCGCTGGGAGGATGTTTTCTCCTCCGCTCGCCCCTTCCACCGTCATTTTCTCTCTACCCACCCTTGCCCCCTTCTCCGCGCAGCTCTCGATTCCCCCCTCTCTTTCGCACCCTCCATGTCATATTCCGCTCCAGGAGCTCCATCATAGCTCCTCGCTGTCGCTGGGAGGATGTTTTCTCCTCCGCTCGCCCCTTTCACCGTCATTTTCTCTCTACCCACCCTTGCCTCCTTTTCCGCGCAGCTCTCGATTCCCCCCTCTCTTTCGCACCCTCCATGTCATATTCCGCTCCAGGAGTTCCATCATAGCTCCTCACTGTCGCTGGGAGGAAGTTTTCTCCTCCGCTCGCCCCTTCCACCGTCATTTTCTCTCTACCCACCCTTGCCTCCTTTTCCGCGCAGCTCTCGATTCCCCCCTCTCTTTCGCACCCTCCATGTCATATTCCGCTCCAGGAGCTCCATCATAGCTCCTTGCTGTCGCTGGGAGGATGTTTTCTCCTCCGCTCGCCCCTTCCACCGTCATTTTCTCTCTACCCACCCTTGCCTCCTTTTCCGCGCAGCTCTCGATTCCCCCCTCTCTTTTGCACCCTCCATGTCATATTCCGCTCCAGGAGTTCCATCATAGCTCCTCACTGTCGCTGGGAGGATGTTTTCTCCTCCGCTCGCCCCTTCCACCGTCATTTTCTCTCTACCCACCCTTGCCTCCTTCTCCGCGCAGCTCTCGATTCCCCCCTCTCTTTCGCACCCTCCATGTCATATTCCGCTCCAGGAGTTCCATCATAGCTCCTCACTGTCGCTGGGAGGAAGTTTTCTCCTCCGCTCGCCCCTTCCACCGTCATTTTCTCTCTACCCACCCTTGCCTCCTTTTCCGCGCAGCTCTTGATTCCCCCCTCTCTTTCGCACCCTCCATGTCATATTCCGCTCCAGGAGCTCCATCATAGCTCCTCGCTGTCACTGGGAGGATGTTTTCTCCTCCGCTCGCCCCTTCCACCGTCATTTTCTCTCTACCCACCCTTGCCTCTTTTTCCGCGCAGCTCTCGATTCCCCCCTCTCTTTCGCACCCTCCATGTCATATTCCGCTCCAGGAGCTCCATCATAGCTCCTTGCTGTCGCTGGGAGGATGTTTTCTCCTCCGCTCGCCCCTTCCACCGTCATTTTCTCTCTACCCACCCTTGCCTCCTTTTCCGCGCAGCTCTCGATTCCCCCCTCTCTTTTGCACCCTCCATGTCATATTCCGCTCCAGGAGTTCCATCATAGCTCCTCACTGTCGCTGGGAGGATGTTTTCTCCTCCGCTCGCCCCTTCCACCGTCATTTTCTCTCTACCCACCCTTGCCCCCTTCTCCGCGCAGCTCTCGATTCCCCCCTCTCTTTCGCACCCTCCATGTCATATTCCGCTCCAGGAGCTCCATCATAGCTCCTCGCTGTCGCTGGGAGGATGTTTTCTCCTCCGCTCGCCCCTTTCACCGTCATTTTCTCTCTACCCACCCTTGCCTCCTTTTCCGCGCAGCTCTCGATTCCCCCCTCTCTTTCGCACCCTCCATGTCATATTCCGCTCCAGGAGTTCCATCATAGCTCCTCACTGTCGCTGGGAGGAAGTTTTCTCCTCCGCTCGCCCCTTCCACCGTCATTTTCTCTCTACCCACCCTTGCCTCCTTTTCCGCGCAGCTCTCGATTCCCCCCTCTCTTTCGCACCCTCCATGTCATATTCCGCTCCAGGAGCTCCATCATAGCTCCTTGCTGTCGCTGGGAGGATGTTTTCTCCTCCGCTCGCCCCTTCCACCGTCATTTTCTCTCTACCCACCCTTGCCTCCTTTTCCGCGCAGCTCTCGATTCCCCCCTCTCTTTTGCACCCTCCATGTCATATTCCGCTCCAGGAGTTCCATCATAGCTCCTCACTGTCGCTGGGAGGATGTTTTCTCCTCCGCTCGCCCCTTCCACCGTCATTTTCTCTCTACCCACCCTTGCCTCCTTCTCCGCGCAGCTCTCGATTCCCCCCTCTCTTTCGCACCCTCCATGTCATATTCCGCTCCAGGAGTTCCATCATAGCTCCTCACTGTCGCTGGGAGGAAGTTTTCTCCTCCGCTCGCCCCTTCCACCGTCATTTTCTCTCTACCCACCCTTGCCTCCTTTTCCGCGCAGCTCTTGATTCCCCCCTCTCTTTCGCACCCTCCATGTCATATTCCGCTCCAGGAGCTCCATCATAGCTCCTCGCTGTCACTGGGAGGATGTTTTCTCCTCCGCTCGCCCCTTCCACCGTCATTTTCTCTCTACCCACCCTTGCCTCCTTTTCCGCGCAGCTCTCGATTCCCCCCTCTCTTTCGCACCCTCCATGTCATATTCCGCTCCAGGAGCTCCATCATAGCTCCTTGCTGTCGCTGGGAGGATGTTTTCTCCTCCGCTCGCCCCTTCCACCGTCATTTTCTCTCTACCCACCCTTGCCTCCTTTTCCGCGCAGCTCTCGATTCCCCCCTCTCTTTTGCACCCTCCATGTCATATTCCGCTCCAGGAGTTCCATCATAGCTCCTCACTGTCGCTGGGAGGATGTTTTCTCCTCCGCTCGCCCCTTCCACCGTCATTTTCTCTCTACCCACCGTTGCCTCCTTCTCCGCGCAGCTCTCGATTCCCCCCTCTCTCTCGCACCCTCCATATTACATCCAGCTCCAGGAGCTCCATCATAGCTCCTCGCTGTCGCTGGGAGGATGTTTTCTCCTCCGCTCGCCCCTTCCACCGTCATTTTCTCTCTACCCACCCTTGCCTCCTTTTCCGCGCAGCTCTCGATTCCCCCCTCTCTTTCACACCCTCCATGTCATATTCCGCTCCAGGAGTTCCATCATAGCTCCTCACTGTCGCTGGGAGGATATTTTCTCCTCCGCTCGCCCCTTCCACCGTCATTTTCTCTCTACCCACCCTTGCCTCCTTTTCCGCGCAGCTCTCGATTCCCCCCTCTCTTTTGCACCCTCCATGTCATATTCCGCTCCAGGAGTTCCATCATAGCTCCTCACTGTCGCTGGGAGGATGTTTTCTCCTCCGCTCGCCCCTTCCACCGTCATTTTCTCTCTACCCACCCTTGCCTCCTTCTCCGCGCAGCTCTCGATTCCCCCCTCTCTTTCGCACCCTCCATGTCATATTCCGCTCCAGGAGCTCCATCATAGCTCCTCGCTGTCGCTGGGAGGATGTTTTCTCCTCCGCTCGCCCCTTCCACCGTCATTTTCTCTCTACCCACCCTTGCCTCCTTTTCCACGCAGCTCTCGATTCCCCCCTCTCTTTCGCACCCTCCATGTCATATTCCGCTCCAGGAGTTCCATCATAGCTCCTCACTGTCGCTGGGAGGAAGTTTTCTCCTCCGCTCGCCCCTTCCACCGTCATTTTCTCTCTACCCACCCTTGCCTCCTTTTCCGCGCAGCTCTTGATTCCCCCCTCTCTTTCGCACCCTCCATGTCATATTCCGCTCCAGGAGCTCCATCATAGCTCCTCGCTGTCACTGGGAGGATGTTTTCTCCTCCGCTCGCCCCTTCCACCGTCATTTTCTCTCTACCCACCCTTGCCTCCTTTTCCGCGCAGCTCTCGATTCCCCCCTCTCTTTTGCACCCTCCATGTCATATTCCGCTCCAGGAGTTCCATCATAGCTCCTCACTGTCGCTGGGAGGATGTTTTCTCCTCCGCTCGCCCCTTCCACCGTCATTTTCTCTCTACCCACCCTTGCCTCCTTCTCCGCGCAGCTCTCGATTCCCCCCTCTCTTTCGCACCCTCCATGTCATATTCCGCTCCAGGAGCTCCATCATAGCTCCTCGCTGTCGCTGGGAGGATGTTTTCTCCTCCGCTCGCCCCTTCCACCGTCATTTTCTCTCTACCCACCCTTGCCTCCTTTTCCGCGCAGCTCTCGATTCCCCCCTCTCTTTCGCACCCTCCATGTCATATTCCGCTCCAGGAGTTCCATCATAGCTCCTCACTGTCGCTGGGAGGATGTTTTCTCCTCCGCTCGCCCCTTCCACCGTCATTTTCTCTCTAACCACCCTTGCCTCCTTTTCCGCGCAGCTCTCGATTCCCCCCTCTCTTTCGCACCCTCCATGTCATATTCCGCTCAAGGAGTTCCATCATAGCTCCTCACTGTCGCTGGGAGAAAGTTTTCTCCTCCGCTTGCCCCTTCCACCGTCATTTTCTCTCTACCCACCCTTGCCTCCTTTTCCGCGCAGCTCTCGATTCCCCCCTCTCTTTCGCACCCTCCATGACATATTCCGCTCCAGGAGTTCCATCATAGCTCCTCGCTGTCGCTGGGAGGATGTTTTCTCCTCCGCTCGCCCCTTCCACCGTCATTTTCTCTCTACCCACCCTTGCCTCCTTCTCCGCGCAGCTCTCGATTCCTCCCTCTCTCTCGCACCCTCCATATTACATCCAGCTCCAGGAGCTCCATCATCGCTCCTCGCTGTCGCTGGGAGGATGTTTTCTCCTCCGCTCGCCCCTTCCACCGTCATTTTCTCTCTACCCACCCTTGCCTCGTTCTCCGCGCAGCTCTCGATTCCCCCCTCTCTTTCGCACCCTCCATGTCATATTCCGCTCCAGGAGCTCCATCATAGCTCCTCGCTGTCGCTGGGAGGATGTTTTCTCCTCCGCTCGCCCCTTCCACCGTCATTTTCTCTCTACCCACCCTTGCCTCCTTCTCCGCGCAGCTCTCGATTCCCCCCTCTCTCTCGCACCCTCCATATTACATCCAGCTCCAGGAGCTCCATCATAGCTCCTCGCTGTCGCTGGGAGGATGTTTTCTCCTCCGCTCGCCCCTTCCACCGTCATTTTCTCTCTACCCACCCTTGCCCCTTTTTCCGCGCAGCTCTCGATTCCCCCCTCTCTTTCACACCCTCCATGTCATATTCCGCTCCAGGAGTTCCATCATAGCTCCTCACTGTCGCTGGGAGGATGTTTTCTCCTCCGTTCGCCCCTTCCACCGTCATTTTCTCTCTACCCACCCTTGCCTCCTTTTCCGCGCAGCTCTCGATTCCCCCCTCTCTTTTGCACCCTCCATGTCATATTCCGCTCCAGGAGTTCCATCATAGCTCCTCACTGTCGCTGGGAGGATGTTTTCTCCTCCGCTCGCCCCTTCCACCGTCATTTTCTCTCTACCCACCGTTGCCTCCTTCTCCGCGCAGCTCTCGATTCCCCCCTCTCTCTCGCACCCTCCATATTACATCCAGCTCCAGGAGCTCCATCATAGCTCCTCGCTGTCGCTGGGAGGATGTTTTCTCCTCCGCTCGCCCCTTCCACCGTCATTTTCTCTCTACCCACCCTTGCCTCCTTTTCCGCGCAGCTCTCGATTCCCCCCTCTCTTTCACACCCTCCATGTCATATTCCGCTCCAGGAGTTCCATCATAGCTCCTCACTGTCGCTGGGAGGATATTTTCTCCTCCGCTCGCCCCTTCCACCGTCATTTTCTCTCTACCCACCCTTGCCTCCTTTTCCGCGCAGCTCTCGATTCCCCCCTCTCTTTCGCACCCTCCATGTCATATTCCGCTCCAGGAGTTCCATCATAGCTCCTCACTGTCGCTGGGAGGATGTTTTCTCCTCCGCTCGCCCCTTCCACCGTCATTTTCTCTCTACCCACCCTTGCCTCCTTCTCCGCGCAGCTCTCGATTCCCCCCTCTCTTTCGCACCCTCCATGTCATATTCCGCTCCAGGAGCTCCATCATAGCTCCTCGCTGTCGCTGGGAGGATGTTTTCTCCTCCGCTCGCCCCTTCCACCGTCATTTTCTCTCTACCCACCCTTGCCTCCTTTTCCGCGCAGCTCTCGATTCCCCCCTCTCTTTCGCACCCTCCATGTCATATTCCGCTCCAGGAGTTCCATCATAGCTCCTCACTGTCGCTGGGAGGATGTTTTCTCCTCCGCTCGCCCCTTCCACCGTCATTTTCTCTCTACCCACCCTTGCCTCCTTTTCCGCGCAGCTCTCGATTCCCCCCTCTCTTTCGCACCCTCCATGTCATATTCCGCTCAAGGAGTTCCATCATAGCTCCTCACTGTCGCTGGGAGGAAGTTTTCTCCTCCGCTCGCCCCTTCCACCGTCATTTTCTCTCTACCCACCCTTGCCTCCTTTTCCGCGCAGCTCTCGATTCCCCCCTCTCTTTCGCACCCTCCATGACATATTCCGCTCCAGGAGTTCCATCATAGCTCCTCACTGTCGCTGGGAGGATGTTTTCTCCTCCGCTCGCCCCTTCCACCATCATTTTCTCTCTACCCACCCTTGCCTCCTTCTCCGCGCAGCTCTCGATTCCCCCCTCTCTTTCGCACCCTCCATGTCATATTCCGCTCCAGGAGCTCCATCATAGCTCCTCGCTGTCGTTGGGAGGATGTTTTCTCCTCCGCTCGCCCCTTCCACCGTCATTTTCTCTCTACCCACCCTTGCCTCCTTCTCCGCGCAGCTCTCGATTCCCCCCTCTCTTTCGCACCCTCCATGTCATATTCCGCTCCAGGAGCTCCATCATAGCTCCTCGCTGTCGCTGGGAGGATGTTTTCTCCTCCGCTCGCCCCTTCCACCGTCATTTTCTCTCTACCCACCCTTGCCTCCTTCTCTGCGCAGCTCTCGATTCCCCCCTCTCTCTCGCACCCTCCATATTACATCCAGCTCCAGGAGCTCCATCATAGCTCCTCGCTGTCGCTGGGAGGATGTTTTCTCCTCCGCTCGCCCCTTCCACCGTCATTTTCTCTCTACCCACCCTTGCCTCCTTTTCCGCGCAGCTCTCAATTCCCCCCTCTCTTTCGCACCCTCCATGTCATATTCCGCTCCAGGAGTTCCATCATAGCTCCTCACTGTCGCTGGGAGGATGTTTTCTCCTCCGCTCGCCCCTTCCACCGTCATTTTCTCTCTACCCACCCTTGCCTCCTTTTCCGCGCAGCTCTCGATTCCCCCCTCTCTTTCGCACCCTCCATGTCATATTCCGCTCCAGGAGTTCCATCATAGCTCCTCACTGTCGCTGGGAGGAAGTTTTCTCCTCCGCTCGCCCCTTCCACCGTCATTTTCTCTCTACCCACCCTTGCCTCCTTTTCCGCGCAGCTCTCGATTCCCCCCTCTCTTTCGCACCCTCCATGTCATATTCCGCTCCAGGAGCTCCATCATAGCTCCTTGCTGTCGCTGGGAGGATGTTTTCTCCTCCGCTCGCCCCTTCCACCGTCATTTTCTCTCTACCCACCCTTGCCTCCTTTTCCGCGCAGCTCTCGATTCCCCCCTCTCTTTTGCACCCTCCATGTCATATTCCGCTCCAGGAGTTCCATCATAGCTCCTCACTGTCGCTGGGAGGATGTTTTCTCCTCCGCTCGCCCCTTCCACCGTCATTTTCTCTCTACCCACCCTTGCCTCCTTCTCCGCGCAGCTCTCGATTCCCCCCTCTCTTTCGCACCCTCCATGTCATATTCCGCTCCAGGAGTTCCATCATAGCTCCTCACTGTCGCTGGGAGGAAGTTTTCTCCTCCGCTCGCCCCTTCCACCGTCATTTTCTCTCTACCCACCCTTGCCTCCTTTTCCGCGCAGCTCTTGATTCCCCCCTCTCTTTCGCACCCTCCATGTCATATTCCGCTCCAGGAGCTCCATCATAGCTCCTCGCTGTCACTGGGAGGATGTTTTCTCCTCCGCTCGCCCCTTCCACCGTCATTTTCTCTCTACCCACCCTTGCCTCCTTCTCCGCGCAGCTCTCGATTCCCCCCTCTCTTTCGCACCCTCCATGTCATATTCCGCTCCAGGAGCTCCATCATAGCTCCTCGCTGTCGCTGGGAGGATGTTTTCTCCTCCGCTCGCCCCTTCCACCGTCATTTTCTCTCTACCCACCCTTGCCTCCTTCTCTGCGCAGCTCTCGATTCCCCCCTCTCTCTCGCACCCTCCATATTACATCCAGCTCCAGGAGCTCCATCATAGCTCCTCGCTGTCGCTGGGAGGATGTTTTCTCCTCCGCTCGCCCCTTCCACCGTCATTTTCTCTCTACCCACCCTTGCCTCCTTTTCCGCGCAGCTCTCGATTCCCCCCTCTCTTTCGCACCCTCCATGTCATATTCCGCTCCAGGAGTTCCATCATAGCTCCTCACTGTCGCTGGGAGGATGTTTTCTCCTCCGCTCGCCCCTTCCACCGTCATTTTCTCTCTACCCACCCTTGCCTCCTTCTCCGCGCAGCTCTCGATTCCCCCCTCTCTTTCGCACCCTCCATGTCATATTCCGCTCCAGGAGCTCCATCATAGCTCCTCGCTGTCGCTGGGAGGATGTTTTCTCCTCCGCTCGCCCCTTTCACCGTCATTTTCTCTCTACCCACCCTTGCCTCCTTTTCCGCGCAGCTCTCGATTCCCCCCTCTCTTTCGCACCCTCCATGTCATATTCCGCTCCAGGAGTTCCATCATAGCTCCTCACTGTCGCTGGGAGGAAGTTTTCTCCTCCGCTCGCCCCTTCCACCGTCATTTTCTCTCTACCCACCCTTGCCTCCTTTTCCGCGCAGCTCTCGATTCCCCCCTCTCTTTCGCACCCTCCATGTCATATTCCGCTCCAGGAGCTCCATCATAGCTCCTTGCTGTCGCTGGGAGGATGTTTTCTCCTCCGCTCGCCCCTTCCACCGTCATTTTCTCTCTACCCACCCTTGCCTCCTTTTCCGCGCAGCTCTCGATTCCCCCCTCTCTTTTGCACCCTCCATGTCATATTCCGCTCCAGGAGTTCCATCATAGCTCCTCACTGTCGCTGGGAGGATGTTTTCTCCTCCGCTCGCCCCTTCCACCGTCATTTTCTCTCTACCCACCCTTGCCTCCTTCTCCGCGCAGCTCTCGATTCCCCCCTCTCTTTCGCACCCTCCATGTCATATTCCGCTCCAGGAGCTCCATCATAGCTCCTCGCTGTCGCTGGGAGGATGTTTTCTCCTCCGCTCGCCCCTTCCACCGTCATTTTCTCTCTACCCACCCTTGCCTCCTTTTCCGCGCAGCTCTCGATTCCCCCCTCTCTTTCGCACCCTCCATGTCATATTCCGCTCCAGGAGTTCCATCATAGCTCTTCACTGTCGCTGGGAGGATGTTTTCTCCTCCGCTCGCCCCTTCCACCGTCATTTTCTCTCTACCCACCCTTGCCTCCTTTTCCGCGCAGCTCTCGATTCCCCCCTCTCTTTCGCACCCTCCATGTCATATTCCGCTCCAGGAGTTCCATCATAGCTCCTCACTGTCGCTGGGAGGAAGTTTTCTCCTCCGCTCGCCCCTTCCACCGTCATTTTCTCTCTACCCACCCTTGCCTCCTTTTCCGCGCAGCTCTCGATTCCCCCCTCTCTTTCGCACCCTCCATGTCATATTCCGCTCCAGGAGTTCCATCATAGCTCCTCACTGTCGCTGGGAGGATGTTTTCTCCTCCGCTCGCCCCTTCCACCGTCATTTTCTCTCTACCCACCCTTGCCTCCTTTTCCGCGCAGCTCTCAATTCCCCCCTCTCTTTCGCACCCTCCATGTCATATTCCGCTCCAGGAGCTCCATCATAGCTCCTTGCTGTCGCTGGGAGGATGTTTTCTCCTCCGCTCGCCCCTTCCACCGTCATTTTCTCTCTACCCACCCTTGCCTCCTTTTCCGCGCAGCTCTCGATTCCCCCCTCTCTTTCGCACCCTCCATGTCATATTCCGCTCCAGGAGTTCCATCATAGCTCCTCACTGTCGCTGGGAGGATGTTTTCTCCTCCGCTCGCCCCTTCCACCGTCATTTTCTCTCTACCCACCCTTGCCTCCTTCTCCGCGCAGCTCTCGATTCCCCCCTCTCTTTCGCACCCTCCATGTCATATTCTGCTCCAGGAGCTCCATCATAGCTCCTCGCTGTCGCTGGGAGGATGTTTTCTCCTCCGCTCGCCCCTTCCACCGTCATTTTCTTTCTACCCACCCTTGCCTCCTTTTCCACGCAGCTCTTGATTCCCCCCTCTCTTTCGCACCCTCCATGTCATATTCCGCTCCAGGAGCTCCATCATAGCTCCTCGCTGTTGCTGGGAGGATGTTTTCTCCTCCGCTCGCCCCTTCCACCGTCATTTTCTCTCTACCCACCCTTGCCTCCTTCTCCGCACAGCTCTCGATTCCCCCCTCTCTTTCGCACCCTCCATGTCATATTCCGCTCCAGGAGCTCCATCATAGCTCCTCGCTGTCGCTGGGAGGATGTTTTCTCCTCTGCTCGCCCCTTCCACCGTCATTTTCTCTCTACCCACCCTTTCCTCCTTTTCCGCGCAGCTCTCGATTCCCCCCTCTCTTTCGCACCCTCCATGTCATATTCCGCTCCAGGAGCTCCATCATAGCTCCTCGCTGTCGCTGGGAGGATGTTTTCTCCTCCGCTCGCCCCTTCCACCGTCATTTTCTTTCTACCCACCCTTGCCTCCTTTTCCACGCAGCTCTTGATTCCCCCCTCTCTTTCGCACCCTCCATGTCATATTCCGCTCCAGGAGCTCCATCATAGCTCCTCGCTGTTGCTGGGAGGATGTTTTCTCCTCCGCTCGCCCCTTCCACCGTCATTTTCTCTCTACCCACCCTTGCCTCCTTCTCCGCACAGCTCTCGATTCCCCCCTCTCTTTCGCACCCTCCATGTCATATTCCGCTCCAGGAGCTCCATCATAGCTCCTCGCTGTCGCTGGGAGGATGTTTTCTCCTCTGCTCGCCCCTTCCACCGTCATTTTCTCTCTACCCACCCTTTCCTCCTTTTCCGCGCAGCTCTCGATTCCCCCCTCTCTTTCGCACCCTCCATGTCATATTCCGCTCCAGGAGCTCCATCATAGCTCCTCGCTGTCGCTGGGAGGATGTTTTCTCCTCCGCTCGCCCCTTCCACCGTCATTTTCTTTCTACCCACCCTTGCCTCCTTTTCCACGCAGCTCTCAATTCCCCCCTCTCTTTCGCACCCTCCATGTCATATTCCGCTCCAGGAGCTCCATCATAGCTCCTCGCTGTTGCTGGGAGGATGTTTTCTCCTCCGCTCGCCCCTTCCACCGTCATTTTCTCTCTACCCACCCTTGCCTCCTTCTCCGCGCAGCTCTCGATTCCCCCCTCTCTTTCGCACCCTCCATGTCATATTCCGCTCCAGGAGCTCCATCATAGCTCTTCGCTGTCGCTGGGAGGATGTTTTCTCCTCCGCTCGCCCCTTCCACCGTCATTTTCTCTCTACCCACCCTTTCCTCCTTTTCCGCGCAGCTCTCGATTCCCCCCTCTCTTTCGCACCCTCCATGTCATATTCCGCTCCAGGAGCTCCGTCATAGCTCCTCGCTGTCGCTGGGAGGATGTTTTCTCCTCCGCTCGCCCCTTCCACCGTCATTTTCTCTCTACCCACCCTTGCCTCCTTTTCCGCGCAGCTCTCGATTCCCCCCTCTCTTTCGCACCCTCCATGTCATAGTCCGCTCCAGGAGCTCCATCATAGCTCCTCGCTGTCGCTGGGAGGATGTTTTCTCCTCCGCTCGCCCCTTCCACCGTCATTTTCTCTCTACCCACCCTTGCCTCCTTCTCCGCGCAGCTCTCAATTCCCCCCTCTCTTTCGCACCCTCCATGTCATATTCCGCTCCAGGAGCTCCATCATAGCTCCTCGCTGTCGCTGGGAGGATGTTTTCTCCTCCGCTCGCCCCTTCCACCGTCATTTTCTCTCTACCCACCCTTGCCTCCTTCTCCGCGCAGCTCTCGATTCCCCCCTCTCTTTCGAACCCTCCATGTCATATTCCGCTCCAGGAGCTCCATCATAGCTCCTCGCTGTCGCTGGGAGGATGTTTTCTCCTCTGCTCGCCCCTTCCACCGTCATTTTCTCTCTACCCACCCTTTCCTCCTTTTCCGCGCAGCTCTCGATTCCCCCCTCTCTTTCGCACCCTCCATGTCATATTCCGCTCCAGGAGCTCCATCATAGCTCCTCGCTGTCGCTGGGAGGATGTTTTCTCCTCCGCTCGCCCCTTCCACCGTCATTTTCTTTCTACCCACCCTTGCCTCCTTTTCCACGCAGCTCTCGATTCCCCCCTCTCTTTCGCACCCTCCATGTCATATTCCGCTCCAGGAGCTCCATCATAGCTCCTCGCTGTCGCTGGGAGGATGTTTTCTCCTCTGCTCGCCCCTTCCACCGTCATTTTCTCTCTACCCACCCTTTCCTCCTTTTCCGCGCAGCTCTCGATTCCCCCCTCTCTTTCGCACCCTCCATGTCATATTCCGCTCCAGGAGCTCCATCATAGCTCCTCGCTGTCGCTGGGAGGATGTTTTCTCCTCCGCTCGCCCCTTCCACCGTCATTTTCTCTCTACCCACCCTTGCCTCCTTTTCCGCGCAGCTCTCGATTCCCCCCTCTCTTTCGCACCCTCCATGTCATATTCCGCTCCAGCAGCTCCATCATAGCTCCTCGCTGTCGCTGGGATAATGTTTTCTCCTCCGCTCGCCCCTTCCACCGTCATTTTCTCTCTACCCACCCTTGCCTCCTTCTCCGCGCAGCTCTCGATTATCTCCTCTCTCTCGCACCCTCCATATTACATCCAGCTCCAGGAGCTCCATCATAGCTCCTCGCTGTCGCTGGGAGGATGTTTTCTCCTCCGCTCGCCCCTTCCACCGTCATTTTCTCTCTACCCACCCTTGCCTCCTTCTCCGCGCAGCTCTCGATTCCCCCCTCTCTTTCGCACCCTCCATGTCATATTCCGCTCCAGGAGCTCCATCATAGCTCCTCGCTGTCGCTGGGAGGATGTTTTCTCCTCCGCTCGCCCCTTCCACCGTCATTTTCTCTCTACCCACCCTTTCCTCCTTTTCCGCGCAGCTCTCGATTCCCCCCTCTCTTTCGCACCCTCCATGTCATATTCCACTCCAGGAGCTCCATCATAGCTCCTCACTGTCGCTGGGAGGATGTTTTCTCCTCCGCTCGCCCCTTCCACCGTCATTTTCTCTCTACCCACCCTTGCCTCCTTTTCCGCGCAGCTCTCGATTCCCCCCTCTCTTTCGCACCCTCCATGTCATATTCCGCTCCAGGAGTTCCATCATAGCTCCTCGCTGTCGCTGGGAGGATGTTTTCTCCTCCGCTCGCCCCTTCCACCGTCATTTTCTCTCTACCCACCCTTGCCTCCTTCTCCGCGCAGCTCTCGATTCCCTCCTCTCTCTCGCACCCTCCATATTACATCCAGCTCCAGGAGCTCCATCATAGCTCCTCGCTGTCGCTGGGAGGATGTTTTCTCCTCCGCTCGCCCCTTCCACCGTCATTTTCTCTCTACCCACCCTTGCCTCCTTCTCCGCGCAGCTCTCGATTCCCCCCTCTCTTTCGCACCCTCCATGTCATATTCCGCTCCAGGAGCTCCATCATAGCTCCTCGCTGTCGCTGGGAGGATGTTTTCTCCTCCGCTCGCCCCTTCCACCGTCATTTTCTCTCTACCCACCCTTGCCTCCTTCTCCGCGCAGCTCTCGATTCCCTCCTCTCTCTCGCACCCTCCATATTACATCCAGCTCCAGGAGCTCCATCATAGCTCCTCGCTGTCGCTGGGAGGATGTTTTCTCCTCCGCTCGCCCCTTCCACCGTCATTTTCTCTCTACCCACCCTTGCCTCCTTCTCCGCGCAGCTCTCGATTCCCCCCTCTCTTTCGCACCCTCCATGTCATATTCCGCTCCAGGAGCTCCATCATAGCTCCTTGCTGTCGCTGGGAGGATGTTTTCTCCTCCGCTCGCCCCTTCCACCGTCATTTTCTCTCTACCCACCCTTGCCTCCTTTTCCGCGCAGCTCTCGATTCCCCCCTCTCTTTTGCACCCTCCATGTCATATTCCGCTCCAGGAGTTCCATCATAGCTCCTCACTGTCGCTGGGAGGATGTTTTCTCCTCCGCTCGCCCCTTCCACCGTCATTTTCTCTCTACCCACCCTTGCCTCCTTCTCCGCGCAGCTCTCGATTCCCTCCTCTCTCTCGCACCCTCCATATTACATCCAGCTCCAGGAGCTCCATCATAGCTCCTCGCTGTCGCTGGGAGGATGTTTTCTCCTCTGCCCGCCGATTCCACCGTCATTTTATCTCCACCCACCCTTGCCTCCTTCTCCGCGCCGCTCTCGATTCCCCCCTCTCTTTCGCACCTTCCATGTCATATCCCGCTCCAGGAGCTCCATCATAGCTCCTCACTGTCGCTGGGAGGATGTTTTCTCCTCTGCTCGCCCCTTCCACCGTCATTTTCTCTCTACCCACCCTTGCCTCCTTCTCCGCGCAGCTCTCGATTCCCCCCTCTCTTTCGCACCCTCCATGTCATATTCCGCTCCAGGAGCTCCATCATAGCTCCTTGCTGTCGCTGGGAGGATGTTTTCTCCTCCGCTCGCCCCTTCCACCGTCATTTTCTCTCTACCCACCCTTGCCTCCTTTTCCGCGCAGCTCTCGATTCCCCCCTCTCTTTCGCACCCTCCATGTCATATTCCGCTCCAGGAGCTCCATCATAGCTCCTCGCTGTCGCTGGGAGGATGTTTTCTCCTCCGCTCGCCCCTTCCACCGTCATTTTCTCTCTACCCACCCTTGCCTCCTTTTCCGCGCAGCTCTCGATTCCCCCCTCTCTTTCGCACCCTCAATGTCATATTCCGCTCCAGGAGTTCCATCATAGCTCCTCACTGTCGCTGGGAGGATGTTTTCTCCTCCGCTCGCCCCTTCCACCGTCATTTTCTCTCTACCCACCCTTGCCTCCTTTTCCGCGCAGCTCTCGATTCCCCCCTCTCTTTCGCACCCTCCATGTCATATTCCGCTCCAGGAGTTCCATCATAGCTCCTCACTGTCGCTGGGAGGAAGTTTTCTCCTCCGCTCGCCCCTTCCACCGTCATTTTCTCTCTACCCACCCTTGCCTCCTTTTCCGCGCAGCTCTCGATTCCCCCCTCTCTTTCGCACCCTCCATGTCATATTCCGCTCCAGGAGCTCCATCATAGCTCCTTGCTGTCGCTGGGAGGATGTTTTCTCCTCCGCTCGCCCCTTCCACCGTCATTTTCTCTCTACCCACCCTTGCCTCCTTTTCCGCGCAGCTCTCGATTCCCCCCTCTCTTTCGCACCCTCCATGTCATATTCCGCTCCAGGAGTTCCATCATAGCTCCTCACTGTCGCTGGGAGGATGTTTTCTCCTCCGCTCGCCCCTTCCACCATCATTTTCTCTCTACCCACCCTTGCCTCCTTTTCCGCGCAGCTCTCGATTCCCTCCTCTCTTTCGCACCCTCCATGTCATATTCCGCTCCAGGAGTTCCATCATAGCTCCTCACTGTCGCTGGGAGGAAGTTTTCTCCTCCGCTCGCCCCTTCCACCGTCATTTTCTCTCTACCCACCCTTGCCTCCTTTTCCGCGCAGCTCTCGATTCCCCCCTCTCTTTCGCACCCTCCATGTCATATTCCGCTCCAGGAGCTCCATCATAGCTCCTTGCTGTCGCTGGGAGGATGTTTTCTCCTCCGCTCGCCCCTTCCACCGTCATTTTCTCTCTACCCACCCTTGCCTCCTTTTCCGCGCAGCTCTCGATTCCCCCCCTCTCTTTCGCACCCTCCATGTCATATTCCGCTCCAGGAGTTCCATCATAGCTCCTCACTGTCGCTGGGAGGATGTTTTCTCCTCCGCTCGCCCCTTCCACCGTCATTTTCTCTCTACCCACCCTTGCCTCCTTCTCCGCGCAGCTCTCGATTCCCCCCTCTCTTTCGCACGCTCCATGTCATATTCCGCTCCAGGAGCTCCATCATAGCTAATCGCTGTCGCTGGGAGGATGTTTTCTCCTCTGCTCGCCCCTTCCACCGTCATTTTCTCTCTACCCACCCTTTCCTCCTTTTCCGCGCAGCTCTCGATTCCCCCCTCTCTTTCGCACCCTCCATGTCATATTCCGCTCCAGGAGCTCCATCATAGCTCCTCGCTGTCGCTGGGAGGATGTTTTCTCCTCCGCTCGCCCCTTCCACCGTCATTTTCTCTCTACCCACCCTTGCCTCCTTTTCCGCGCAGCTCTCGATTCCCCCCTCTCTTTCGCACCCTCCATGTCATATTCCGCTCCAGCAGCTCCATCATAGCTCCTCGCTGTCGCTGGGATAATGTTTTCTCCTCCGCTCGCCCCTTCCACCGTCATTTTCTCTCTACCCACCCTTGCCTCCTTCTCCGCGCAGCTCTCGATTCCCTCCTCTCTCTCGCACCCTCCATATTACATCCAGCTCCAGGAGCTCCATCATAGCTCCTCGCTGTCGCTGGGAGGATGTTTTCTCCTCCGCTCGCCCCTTCCACCGTCATTTTCTCTCTACCCACCCTTGCCTCCTTCTCCGCGCAGCTCTCGATTCCCCCCTCTCTTTCGCACCCTCCATGTCATATTCCGCTCCAGGAGCTCCATCATAGCTCCTCGCTGTCGCTGGGAGGATGTTTTCTCCTCCGCTCGCCCCTTCCACCGTCATTTTCTCTCTACCCACCCTTTCCTCCTTTTCCGCGCAGCTCTCGATTCCCCCCTCTCTTTCGCACCCTCCATGTCATATTCCACTCCAGGAGCTCCATCATAGCTCCTCACTGTCGCTGGGAGGATGTTTTCTCCTCCGCTCGCCCCTTCCACCGTCATTTTCTCTCTACCCACCCTTGCCTCCTTTTCCGCGCAGCTCTCGATTCCCCCCTCTCTTTCGCACCCTCCATGTCATATTCCGCTCCAGGAGTTCCATCATAGCTCCTCGCTGTCGCTGGGAGGATGTTTTCTCCTCCGCTCGCCCCTTCCACCGTCATTTTCTCTCTACCCACCCTTGCCTCCTTCTCCGCGCAGCTCTCGATTCCCTCCTCTCTCTCGCACCCTCCATATTACATCCAGCTCCAGGAGCTCCATCATAGCTCCTCGCTGTCGCTGGGAGGATGTTTTCTCCTCCGCTCGCCCCTTCCACCGTCATTTTCTCTCTACCCACCCTTGCCTCCTTCTCCGCGCAGCTCTCGATTCCCCCCTCTCTTTCGCACCCTCCATGTCATATTCCGCTCCAGGAGCTCCATCATAGCTCCTTGCTGTCGCTGGGAGGATGTTTTCTCCTCCGCTCGCCCCTTCCACCGTCATTTTCTCTCTACCCACCCTTGCCTCCTTTTCCGCGCAGCTCTCGATTCCCCCCTCTCTTTTGCACCCTCCATGTCATATTCCGCTCCAGGAGTTCCATCATAGCTCCTCACTGTCGCTGGGAGGATGTTTTCTCCTCCGCTCGCCCCTTCCACCGTCATTTTCTCTCTACCCACCCTTGCCTCCTTCTCCGTGCAGCTCTCGATTCCCTCCTCTCTCTCGCACCCTCCATATTACATCCAGCTCCAGGAGCTCCATCATAGCTCCTCGCTGTCGCTGGGAGGATGTTTTCTCCTCTGCCCGCCGATTCCACCGTCATTTTCTCTCCACCCACCCTTGCCTCCTTCTCCGCGCCGCTCTCGATTCCCCCCTCTCTTTCGCACCTTCCATGTCATATCCCGCTCCAGGAGCTCCATCATAGCTCCTCACTGTCGCTGGGAGGATGTTTTCTCCTCTGCTCGCCCCTTCCACCGTCATTTTCTCTCTACCCACCCTTGCCTCCTTCTCCGCGCAGCTCTCGATTCCCCCCTCTCTTTCGCACCCTCCATGTCATATTCCGCTCCAGGAGCTCCATCATAGCTCCTTGCTGTCGCTGGGAGGATGTTTTCTCCTCCGCTCGCCCCTTCCACCGTCATTTTCTCTCTACCCACCCTTGCCTCCTTTTCCGCGCAGCTCTCGATTCCCCCCTCTCTTTCGCACCCTCCATGTCATATTCCGCTCCAGGAGCTCCATCATAGCTCCTTGCTGTCGCTGGGAGGATGTTTTCTCCTCCGCTCGCCCCTTCCACCGTCATTTTCTCTCTACCCACCCTTGCCTCCTTTTCCGCGCAGCTCTCGATTCCCCCCTCTCTTTCGCACCCTCCATGTCATATTCCGCTCCAGGAGTTCCATCATAGCTCCTCACTGTCGCTGGGAGGATGTTTTCTCCTCCGCTCGCCCCTTCCACCGTCATTTTCTCTCTACCCACCCTTGCCTCCTTTTCCGCGCAGCTCTCGATTCCCTCCTCTCTCTCGCACCCTCCATATTACATCCAGCTCCAGGAGCTCCATCATAGCTCCTCGCTGTCGCTGGGAGGATGTTTTCTCCTCCGCTCGCCCCTTCCACCGTCATTTTCTCTCTACCCACCCTTGCCTCCTTCTCCGCGCAGCTCTCGATTCCCCCCTCTCTTTCGCACCCTCCATGTCATATTCCGCTCCAGGAGCTCCATCATAGCTCCTTGCTGTCGCTGGGAGGATGTTTTCTCCTCCGCTCGCCCCTTCCACCGTCATTTTCTCTCTACCCACCCTTGCCTCCTTTTCCGCGCAGCTCTCGATCCCCCCCTCTCTTTTGCACCCTCCATGTCATATTCCGCTCCAGGAGTTTCATCATAGCTCCTCACTGTCGCTGGGAGGATGTTTTCTCCTCCGCTCGCCCCTTCCACCGTCATTTTCTCTCTACCCACCCTTGCCTCCTTCTCCGCGCAGCTCTCGATTCCCTCCTCTCTCTCGCACCCTCCATATTACATCCAGCTCCAGGAGCTCCATCATAGCTCCTCGCTGTCGCTGGGAGGATGTTTTCTCCTCTGCCCGCCGATTCCACCGTCATTTTCTCTCCACCCACCCTTGCCTCCTTCTCCGCGCCGCTCTCGATTCCCCCCTCTCTTTCGCACCTTCCATGTCATATCCCGCTCCAGGAGCTCCATCATAGCTCCTCACTGTCGCTGGGAGGATGTTTTCTCCTCTGCTCGCCCCTTCCACCGTCATTTTCTCTCTACCCACCCTTGCCTCCTTCTCCGCGCAGCTCTCGATTCCCCCCTCTCTTTCGCACCCTCCATGTCATATTCCGCTCCAGGAGCTCCATCATAGCTCCTTGCTGTCGCTGGGAGGATGTTTTCTCCTCCGCTCGCCCCTTCCACCGTCATTTTCTCTCTACCCACCCTTGCCTCCTTTTCCGCGCAGCTCTCGATTCCCCCCTCTCTTTCGCACCCTCCATGTCATATTCCGCTCCAGGAGCTCCATCATAGCTCCTTGCTGTCGCTGGGAGGATGTTTTCTCCTCCGCTCGCCCCTTCCACCGTCATTTTCTCTCTACCCACCCTTGCCTCCTTTTCCGCGCAGCTCTCGATTCCCCCCTCTCTTTCGCACCCTCCATGTCATATTCCGCTCCAGGAGTTCCATCATAGCTCCTCACTGTCGCTGGGAGGATGTTTTCTCCTCCGCTCGCCCCTTCCACCGTCATTTTCTCTCTACCCACCCTTGCCTCCTTTTCCGCGCAGCTCTCGATTCCCCCCTCTCTTTCGCACCCTCCATGTCATATTCCGCTCCAGGAGCTCCATCATAGCTCCTCGCTGTCGCTGGGAGGATGTTTTCTCCTCCGCTCGCCCCTTCCACCGTCATTTTCTCTCTACCCACCCTTGCCTCCTTTTCCGCGCAGCTCTCGATTCCCCCCTCTCTTTCGCACCCTCAATGTCATATTCCGCTCCAGGAGTTCCATCATAGCTCCTCACTGTCGCTGGGAGGATGTTTTCTCCTCCGCTCGCCCCTTCCACCGTCATTTTCTCTCTACCCACCCTTGCCTCCTTTTCCGCGCAGCTCTCGATTCCCCCCTCTCTTTCGCACCCTCCATGTCATATTCCGCTCCAGGAGCTCCATCATAGCTCCTCACTGTCGCTGGGAGGATGTTTTCTCCTCCGCTCGCCCCTTCCACCGTCATTTTCTCTCTACCCACCCTTGCCTCCTTTTCCGCGCAGCTCTCGATTCCCCCCTCTCTTTCGCACCCTCAATGTCATATTCCGCTCCAGGAGTTCCATCATAGCTCCTCACTGTCGCTGGGAGGATGTTTTCTCCTCCGCTCGCCCCTTCCACCGTCATTTTCTCTCTACCCACCCTTGCCTCCTTTTCCGCGCAGCTCTCGATTCCCCCCTCTCTTTCGCACCCTCCATGTCATATTCCGCTCCAGGAGTTCCATCATAGCTCCTCACTGTCGCTGGGAGGAAGTTTTCTCCTCCGCTCGCCCCTTCCACCGTCATTTTCTCTCTACCCACCCTTGCCTCCTTTTCCGCGCAGCTCTCGATTCCCCCCTCTCTTTCGCACCCTCCATGTCATATTCCGCTCCAGGAGCTCCATCATAGCTCCTTGCTGTCGCTGGGAGGATGTTTTCTCCTCCGCTCGCCCCTTCCACCGTCATTTTCTCTCTACCCACCCTTGCCTCCTTTTCCGCGCAGCTCTCGATTCCCCCCTCTCTTTCGCACCCTCCATGTCATATTCCGCTCCAGGAGTTCCATCATAGCTCCTCACTGTCGCTGGGAGGATGTTTTCTCCTCCGCTCGCCCCTTCCACCATCATTTTCTCTCTACCCACCCTTGCCTCCTTTTCCGCGCAGCTCTCGATTCCCTCCTCTCTTTCGCACCCTCCATGTCATATTCCGCTCCAGGAGTTCCATCATAGCTCCTCACTGTCGCTGGGAGGAAGTTTTCTCCTCCACTCGCCCCTTCCACCGTCATTTTCTCTCTACCCACCCTTGCCTCCTTTTCCGCGCAGCTCTCGATTCCCCCCTCTCTTTCGCACCCTCCATGTCATATTCCGCTCCAGGAGCTCCATCATAGCTCCTTGCTGTCGCTGGGAGGATGTTTTCTCCTCCGCTCGCCCCTTCCACCGTCATTTTCTCTCTACCCACCCTTGCCTCCTTTTCCGCGCAGCTCTCGATTCCCCCCTCTCTTTCGCACCCTCCATGTCATATTCCGCTCCAGGAGTTCCATCATAGCTCCTCACTGTCGCTGGGAGGATGTTTTCTCCTCCGCTCGCCCCTTCCACCGTCATTTTCTCTCTACCCACCCTTGCCTCCTTCTCCGCGCAGCTCTCGATTCCCCCCTCTCTATCGCACCCTCCATGTCATATTCCGCTCCAGGAGCTCCATCATAGCTCCTCGCTGTCGCTGGGAGGATGTTTTCTCCTCCGCTCGCCCCTTCCACCGTCATTTTCTCTCTACCCACCCTTGCCTCCTTTTCCGCGCAGCTCTCGATTCCCCCCTCTCTTTCGCACCCTCCATGTCATATTCCGCTCCAGGAGTTCCATCATAGCTCCTCACTGTCGCTGGGAGGATGTTTTCTCCTCCGCTCGCCTCTTCCACCGTCATTTTCTCTCTACCCACCCTTGCCTCCTGTTCCACGCAGCTCTCGATTCCCCCCTCTCTTTCGCACCCTCCATGTCATATTCCGCTCCAGGAGTTCCATCATAGCTCCTCACTGTCGCTGGGAGGAAGTTTTCTCCTCCGCTCGCCCCTTCCACCGTCATTTTCTCTCTACCCACCCTTGCCTCCTTTTCCGCGCAGCTCTCGATTCCCCCCTCTCTTTTGCACCCTCCATATCATATTCCGCTCCAGGAGCTCCATCATAGCTCCTTGCTGTCGCTGGGAGGATGTTTTCTCCTCCGCTCGCCCCTTCCACCGTCATTTTCTCTCTACCCACCCTTGCCTCCTTTTCCGCGCAGCTCTCGATTCCCCCCTCTCTTTCGCACCCTCCATGTCATATTCCGCTCCAGGAGTTCCATCATAGCTCCTCACTGTCGCTGGGAGGATGTTTTCTCCTCCGCTCGCCCCTTCCACCGTCATTTTCTCTCTACCCACCCTTGCCTCCTTCTCCGCGCAGCTCTCGATTCCCCCCTCTCTTTCGCACCCTCCATGTCATATTCCGCTCCAGGAGCTCCATCATAGCTCCTCGCTGTCGCTGGGAGGATGTTTTCTCCTCCGCTCGCCCCTTCCACCGTCATTTTCTCTCTACCCACCCTTGCCTCCTTTTCCGCGCAGCTCTCGATTCCCCCCTCTCTTTCGCACCCTCCATGTCATATTCCGCTCCAGGAGCTCCATCATAGCTCCTCGCTGTCGCTGGGAGGATGTTTTCTCCTCCGCTCGCCCCTTCCACCGTCATTTTCTCTCTACCCACCCTTGCCTCCTTTTCCGCGCAGCTCTCGATTCCCCCCTCTCTTTCGCACCCTCAATGTCATATTCCGCTCCAGGAGTTCCACCATAGCTCCTCACTGTCGCTGGGAGGATGTTTTCTCCTCCGCTCGCCCCTTCCACCGTCATTTTCTCTCTACCCACCCTTGCCTCCTTTTCCGCGCAGCTCTCGATTCCCCCCTCTCTTTCGCACCCTCCATGTCATATTCCGCTCCAGGAGTTCCATCATAGCTCCTCACTGTCGCTGGGAGGAAGTTTTCTCCTCCGCTCGCCCCTTCCACCGTCATTTTCTCTCTACCCACCCTTGCCTCCTTTTCCGCGCAGCTCTCGATTCCCCCCTCTCTTTCGCACCCTCCATGTCATATTCCGCTCCAGGAGCTCCATCATAGCTCCTTGCTGTCGCTGGGAGGATGTTTTCTCCTCCGCTCGCCCCTTCCACCGTCATTTTCTCTCTACCCACCCTTGCCTCCTTTTCCGCGCAGCTCTCGATTCCCCCCTCTCTTTCGCACCCTCCATGTCATATTCCGCTCCAGGAGTTCCATCATAGCTCCTCACTGTCGCTGGGAGGATGTTTTCTCCTCCGCTCGCCCCTTCCACCGTCATTTTCTCTCTACCCACCCTTGCCTCCTTTTCCGCGCAGCTCTCGATTCCCCCCTCTCTTTCGCACCCTCCATGTCATATTCCGCTCCAGGAGTTCCATCATAGCTCCTCACTGTCGCTGGGAGGATGTTTTCTCCTCCGCTCGCCCCTTCCACCGTCATATTCTCTCTACCCACCCTTGCCTCCTTCTCCGCGCAGCTCTCGATTCCCCCCTCTCTTTCGCACCCTCCATGTCATATTCCGCTCCAGGAGTTCCATCATAGCTCCTCACTGTCGCTGGGAGGATGTTTTCTCCTCCGCTCGCCCCTTCCACCGTCATTTTCTCTCTACCCACCCTTGCCTCCTTTTCCGCGCAGCTCTCGATTCCCCCCTCTCTTTCGCACCCTCCATGTCATATTCCGCTCCAGGAGTTCCATCATAGCTCCTCACTGTCGCTGGGAGGATGTTTTCTCCTCCGCTCGCCCCTTCCACCGTCATATTCTCTCTACCCACCCTTGCCTCCTTCTCCGCGCAGCTCTCGATTCCCCCCTCTCTTTCGCACCCTCCATGTCATATTCCGCTCCAGGAGCTCCATCATAGCTCCTCGCTGTCGCTGGGAGGATGTTTTCTCCTCCGCTCGCCCCTTCCACCGTCATTTTCTCTCTACCCACCCTTGCCTCCTTTTCCGCGCAGCTCTCGATTCCCCCCTCTCTTTCGCACCCTCCATGTCATATTCCGCTCCAGGAGCTCCATCATAGCTCCTTGCTGTCGCTGGGAGGATGTTTTCTCCTCCGCTCGCCCCTTCCACCGTCATTTTCTCTCTACCCACCCTTGCCTCCTTTTCCGCGCAGCTCTCGATTCCCCCCTCTCTTTCGCACCCTCCATGTCATATTCCGCTCCAGGAGTTCCATCATAGCTCCTCACTGTCGCTGGGAGGATGTTTTCTCCTCCGCTCGCCCCTTCCACCGTCATTTTCTCTCTACGCACCCTTGCCTCCTTTTCCGCGCAGCTCTCGATTCCCCCCTCTCTTTCGCACCCTCCATGTCATATTCCGCTCCAGGAGCTCCATCATAGCTCCTCGCTGTCGCTGGGAGGATGTTTTCTCCTCCGCTCGCCCCTTCCACCGTCATTTTCTCTCTACCCACCCTTGCCTCCTTTTCCGCGCAGCTCTCGATTCCCCCCTCTCTTTCGCACCCTCAATGTCATATTCCGCTCCAGGAGTTCCATCATAGCTCCTCACTGTCGCTGGGAGGATGTTTTCTCCTCCGCTCGCCCCTTCCACCGTCATTTTCTCTCTACCCACCCTTGCCTCCTTTTCCGCGCAGCTCTCGATTCCCCCCTCTCTTTCGCACCCTCCATGTCATATTCCGCTCCAGGAGCTCCATCATAGCTCCTTGCTGTCGCTGGGAGGATGTTTTCTCCTCCGCTCGCCCCTTCCACCGTCATTTTCTCTCTACCCACCCTTGCCTCCTTTTCCGCGCAGCTCTCGATTCCCCCCTCTCTTTCGCACCCTCCATGTCATATTCCGCTCCAGGAGTTCCATCATAGCTCCTCACTGTCGCTGGGAGGATGTTTTCTCCTCCGCTCGCCCCTTCCACCATCATTTTCTCTCTACCCACCCTTGCCTCCTTTTCCGCGCAGCTCTCGATTCCCCCCTCTCTTTCGCACCCTCCATGTCATATTCTGCTCCAGGAGTTCCATCATAGCTCCTCACTGTCGCTGGGAGGAAGTTTTCTCCTCCGCTCGCCCCTTCCACCGTCATTTTCTCTCTACCCACCCTTGCCTCCTTTTCCGCGCAGCTCTCGATTCCCCCCTCTCTTTCGCACCCTCCATGTCATATTCCACTCCAGGAGCTCCATCATAGCTCCTCACTGTCGCTGGGAGGATGTTTTCTCCTCCGCTCGCCCCTTCCACCGTCATTTTCTCTCTACCCACCCTTGCCTCCTTCTCCGCGCAGCTCTCGATTCCCCCCTCTCTTTCGCACCTTCCATGTCATATTCCGCTCCAGGAGCTCCATCATAGCTAATCGCTGTCGCTGGGAGGATGTTTTCTCCTCCGCTCGCCCCTTCCACCGTCATTTTCTCTCTACCCACCCTTGCCTCCTTTTCCGCGCAGCTCTCGATTCCCCCCTCTCTTTCGCACCCTCCATGTCATATTCCGCTCCAGGAGTTCCATCATAGCTCCTCACTGTCGCTGGGAGGATGTTTTCTCCTCCGCTCGCCCCTTCCACCGTCATTTTCTCTCTACCCACCCTTGCCTCCTTTTCCGCGCAGCTCTCGATTCCCCCCTCTCTTTCGCACCCTCCATGTCATATTCCGCTCCAGGAGCTCCATCATAGCTCCTTGCTGTCGCTGGGAGGATGTTTTCTCCTCCGCTCGCCCCTTCCACCGTCATTTTCTCTCTACCCACCCTTGCCTCCTTTTCCGCGCAGCTCTCGATTCCCCCCTCTCTTTCGCACCCTCCATGTCATATTCCGCTCCAGGAGTTCCATCATAGCTCCTCACTGTCGCTGGGAGGATGTTTTCTCCTCCGCTCGCCCCTTCCACCATCATTTTCTCTCTACCCACCCTTGCCTCCTTTTCCGCGCAGCTCTCGATTCCCCCCTCTCTTTCGCACCCTCCATGTCATATTCCGCTCCAGGAGTTCCATCATAGCTCCTCACTGTCGCTGGGAGGATGTTTTCTCCTCCGCTCGCCCCTTCCACCGTCATTTTCTCTCTACCCACCCTTGCCTCCTTTTCCGCGCAGCTCTCGATTCCCCCCTCTCTTTCGCACCCTCAATGTCATATTCCGCTCCAGGAGTTCCATCATAGCTCCTCACTGTCGCTGGGAGGATGTTTTCTCCTCCGCTCGCCCCTTCCACCGTCATTTTCTCTCTACCCACCCTTGCCTCCTTTTCCGCGCAGCTCTCGATTCCCCCCTCTCTTTCGCACCCTCCATGTCATATTCCGCTCCAGGAGTTCCATCATAGCTCCTCACTGTCGCTGGGAGGAAGTTTTCTCCTCCGCTCGCCCCTTCCACCGTCATTTTCTCTCTACCCACCCTTGCCTCCTTTTCCGCGCAGCTCTCGATTCCCCCCTCTCTTTCGCACCCTCCATGTCATATTCCGCTCCAGGAGCTCCATCATAGCTCCTTGCTGTCGCTGGGAGGATGTTTTCTCCTCCGCTCGCCCCTTCCACCGTCATTTTCTCTCTACCCACCCTTGCCTCCTTTTCCGCGCAGCTCTCGATTCCCCCCTCTCTTTCGCACCCTCCATGTCATATTCCGCTCCAGGAGTTCCATCATAGCTCCTCACTGTCGCTGGGAGGATGTTTTCTCCTCCGCTCGCCCCTTCCACTGTCATTTTCTCTCTACCCACCCTTGCCTCCTTTTCCGCGCAGCTCTCGATTCCCCCCTCTCTTTCGCACCCTCCATGTCATATTCCGCTCCAGGAGTTCCATCATAGCTCCTCACTGTCGCTGGGAGGATGTTTTCTCCTCCGCTCGCCCCTTCCACCGTCATATTCTCTCTACCCACCCTTGCCTCCTTCTCCGCGCAGCTCTCGATTCCCCCCTCTCTTTCGCACCCTCCATGTCATATTCCGCTCCAGGAGTTCCATCATAGCTCCTCACTGTCGCTGGGAGGATGTTTTCTCCTCCGCTCGCCCCTTCCACCGTCATTTTCTCTCTACCCACCCTTGCCTCCTTTTCCGCGCAGCTCTCGATTCCCCCCTCTCTTTCGCACCCTCCATGTCATATTCCGCTCCAGGAGTTCCATCATAGCTCCTCACTGTCGCTGGGAGGATGTTTTCTCCTCCGCTCGCCCCTTCCACCGTCATATTCTCTCTACCCACCCTTGCCTCCTTCTCCGCGCAGCTCTCGATTCCCCCCTCTCTTTCGCACCCTCCATGTCATATTCCGCTCCAGGAGTTCCATCATAGCTCCTCACTGTCGCTGGGAGGATGTTTTCTCCTCCGCTCGCCCCTTCCACCGTCATTTTCTCTCTACCCACCCTTGCCTCCTTTTCCGCGCAGCTCTCGATTCCCCCCTCTCTTTCGCACCCTCCATGTCATATTCCGCTCCAGGAGCTCCATCATAGCTCCTTGCTGTCGCTGGGAGGATGTTTTCTCCTCCGCTCGCCCCTTCCACCGTCATTTTCTCTCTACCCACCCTTGCCTCCTTTTCCGCGCAGCTCTCGATTCCCCCCTCTCTTTCGCACCCTCCATGTCATATTCCGCTCCAGGAGTTCCATCATAGCTCCTCACTGTCGCTGGGAGGATGTTTTCTCCTCCGCTCGCCCCTTCCACCGTCATTTTCTCTCTACGCACCCTTGCCTCCTTTTCCGCGCAGCTCTCGATTCCCCCCTCTCTTTCGCACCCTCCATGTCATATTCTGCTCCAGGAGCTCCATCATAGCTCCTCGCTGTCGCTGGGAGGATGTTTTCTCCTCCGCTCGCCCCTTCCACCGTCATTTTCTCTCTACCCACCCTTGCCTCCTTTTCCGCGCAGCTCTCGATTCCCCCCTCTCTTTCGCACCCTCAATGTCATATTCCGCTCCAGGAGTTCCATCATAGCTCCTCACTGTCGCTGGGAGGATGTTTTCTCCTCCGCTCGCCCCTTCCACCGTCATTTTCTCTCTACCCACCCTTGCCTCCTTTTCCGCGCAGCTCTCGATTCCCCCCTCTCTTTCGCACCCTCCATGTCATATTCTGCTCCAGGAGCTCCATCATAGCTCCTCGCTGTCGCTGGGAGGATGTTTTCTCCTCCGCTCGCCCCTTCCACCGTCATTTTCTCTCTACCCACCCTTGCCTCCTTTTCCGCGCAGCTCTCGATTCCCCCCTCTCTTTCGCACCCTCCATGTCATATTCCGCTCCAGGAGTTCCATCATAGCTCCTCACTGTCGCTGGGAGGATGTTTTCTCCTCTGCTCGCCCCTTCCACCGTCATTTTCTCTCTACCCACCCTTGCCTCCTTTTCCGCGCAGCTCTCGATTCCCCCCTCTCTTTCGCACCCTCCATGTCATATTCCGCTCCAGGAGTTCCATCATAGCTCCTCACTGTCGCTGGGAGGATGTTTTCTCCTCCGCTCGCCCCTTCCACCGTCATTTTCTCTCTACCCACCCTTGCCTCCTTCTCCGCGCAGCTCTCGATTCCCCCCTCTCTTTCGCACCCTCCATGTCATATTCCGCTCCAGGAGTTCCATCATAGCTCCTCACTGTCGCTGGGAGGATGTTTTCTCCTCCGCTCGCCCCTTCCACCATCATTTTCTCTCTACCCACCCTTGCCTCCTTTTCCGCGCAGCTCTCGATTCCCCCCTCTCATTCGCACCCTCCATGTCATATTCTGCTCCAGGAGTTCCATCATAGCTCCTCACTGTCGCTGGGAGGAAGTTTTCTCCTCCGCTCGCCCCTTCCACCGTCATTTTCTCTCTACCCACCCTTGCCTCCTTTTCCGCGCAGCTCTCGATTCCCCCCTCTCTTTCGCACCCTCCATGTCATATTCCGCTCCAGGAGTTCCATCATAGCTCCTCACTGTCGCTGGGAGGATGTTTTCTCCTCCGCTCGCCCCTTCCACCGTCATTTTCTCTCTACCCACCCTTGCCTCCTTCTCCGCGCAGCTCTCGATTCCCCCCTCTCTTTCGCACCTTCCATGTCATATTCCGCTCCAGGAGCTCCATCATAGCTAATCGCTGTCGCTGGGAGGATGTTTTCTCCTCCGCTCGCCCCTTCCACCGTCATTTTCTCTCTACCCACCCTTGCCTCCTTTTCCGCGCAGCTCTCGATTCCCCCCTCTCTTTCGCACCCTCCATGTCATATTCCGCTCCAGGAGTTCCATCATAGCTCCTCACTGTCGCTGGGAGGATGTTTTCTCCTCCGCTCGCCCCTTCCACCGTCATTTTCTCTCTACCCACCCTTGCCTCCTTTTCCGCGCAGCTCTCGATTCCCCCCTCTCTTTCGCACCCTCCATGTCATATTCCGCTCCAGGAGCTCCATCATAGCTCCTTGCTGTCGCTGGGAGGATGTTTTCTCCTCCGCTCGCCCCTTCCACCGTCATTTTCTCTCTACCCACCCTTGCCTCCTTTTCCGCGCAGCTCTCGATTCCCCCCTCTCTTTCGCACCCTCCATGTCATATTCCGCTCCAGGAGTTCCATCATAGCTCCTCACTGTCGCTGGGAGGATGTTTTCTCCTCCGCTCGCCCCTTCCACCGTCATTTTCTCTCTACCCACCCTTGCCTCCTTTTCCGCGCAGCTCTCGATTCCCCCCTCTCTTTCGCACCCTCCATGTCATATTCCGCTCCAGGAGTTCCATCATAGCTCCTCACTGTCGCTGGGAGGATGTTTTCTCCTCCGCTCGCCCCTTCCACCGTCATTTTCTCTCTACCCACCCTTGCCTCCTTTTCCGCGCAGCTCTCGATTCCCCCCTCTCTTTCGCACCCTCTATGTCATATTCCGCTCCAGGAGTTCCATCATAGCTCCTCACTGTCGCTGGGAGGATGTTTTCTCCTCCGCTCGCCCCTTCCACTGTCATTTTCTCTCTACCCACCCTTGCCTCCTTTTCCGCGCAGCTCTCGATTCCCCCCTCTCTTTCGCACCCTCCATGTCATATTCCGCTCCAGGAGCTCCATCATAGCTCCTCGCTGTCGCTGGGAGGATGTTTTCTCCTCCGCTCGCCCCTTCCACCGTCATTTTCTCTCTACCCACCCTTGCCTCCTTTTCCGCGCAGCTCTCGATTCCCCCCTCTCTTTCGCACCCTCCATGTCATATTCCGCTCCAGGAGTTCCATCATAGCTCCTCACTGTCGCTGGGAGGATGTTTTCTCCTCCGCTCGCCCCTTCCACCGTCATTTTCTCTCTACCCACCCTTGCCTCCTTTTCCGCGCAGCTCTCGATTCCCCCCTCTCTTTCGCACCCTCCATGTCATATTCCGCTCCAGGAGTTCCATCAAAGCTCCTCACTGTCGCTGGGAGGAAGTTTTCTCCTCCGCTCGCCCCTTCCACCGTCATTTTCTCTCTACCCACCCTTGCCTCCTTTTCCGCGCAGCTCTCGATTCCCCCCTCTCTTTCGCACCCTCCATGTCATATTCCGCTCCAGGAGTTCCATCATAGCTCCTCACTGTCGCTGGGAGGATGTTTTCTCCTCCGCTCGCCCCTTCCACCGTCATTTTCTCTCTACGCACCCTTGCCTCCTTTTCCGCGCAGCTCTCGATTCCCCCCTCTCTTTCGCACCCTCCATGTCATATTCTGCTCCAGGAGCTCCATCATAGCTCCTCGCTGTCGCTGGGAGGATGTTTTCTCCTCCGCTCGCCCCTTCCACCGTCATTTTCTCTCTACCCACCCTTGCCTCCTTTTCCGCGCAGCTCTCGATTCCCCCCTCTCTTTCGCACCCTCAATGTCATATTCCGCTCCAGGAGTTCCATCATAGCTCCTCACTGTCGCTGGGAGGATGTTTTCTCCTCCGCTCGCCCCTTCCACCGTCATTTTCTCTCTACCCACCCTTGCCTCCTTTTCCGCGCAGCTCTCGATTCCCCCCTCTCTTTCGCACCCTCCATGTCATATTCTGCTCCAGGAGCTCCATCATAGCTCCTCGCTGTCGCTGGGAGGATGTTTTCTCCTCCGCTCGCCCCTTCCACCGTCATTTTCTCTCTACCCACCCTTGCCTCCTTTTCCGCGCAGCTCTCGATTCCCCCCTCTCTTTCGCACCCTCCATGTCATATTCCGCTCCAGGAGTTCCATCATAGCTCCTCACTGTCGCTGGGAGGATGTTTTCTCCTCTGCTCGCCCCTTCCACCGTCATTTTCTCTCTACCCACCCTTGCCTCCTTTTCCGCGCAGCTCTCGATTCCCCCCTCTCTTTCGCACCCTCCATGTCATATTCCGCTCCAGGAGTTCCATCATAGCTCCTCACTGTCGCTGGGAGGATGTTTTCTCCTCCGCTCGCCCCTTCCACCGTCATTTTCTCTCTACCCACCCTTGCCTCCTTCTCCGCGCAGCTCTCGATTCCCCCCTCTCTTTCGCACCCTCCATGTCATATTCCGCTCCAGGAGTTCCATCATAGCTCCTCACTGTCGCTGGGAGGATGTTTTCTCCTCCGCTCGCCCCTTCCACCATCATTTTCTCTCTACCCACCCTTGCCTCCTTTTCCGCGCAGCTCTCGATTCCCCCCTCTCATTCGCACCCTCCATGTCATATTCTGCTCCAGGAGTTCCATCATAGCTCCTCACTGTCGCTGGGAGGAAGTTTTCTCCTCCGCTCGCCCCTTCCACCGTCATTTTCTCTCTACCCACCCTTGCCTCCTTTTCCGCGCAGCTCTCGATTCCCCCCTCTCTTTCGCACCCTCCATGTCATATTCCGCTCCAGGAGTTCCATCATAGCTCCTCACTGTCGCTGGGAGGATGTTTTCTCCTCCGCTCGCCCCTTCCACCGTCATTTTCTCTCTACCCACCCTTGCCTCCTTCTCCGCGCAGCTCTCGATTCCCCCCTCTCTTTCGCACCTTCCATGTCATATTCCGCTCCAGGAGCTCCATCATAGCTAATCGCTGTCGCTGGGAGGATGTTTTCTCCTCCGCTCGCCCCTTCCACCGTCATTTTCTCTCTACCCACCCTTGCCTCCTTTTCCGCGCAGCTCTCGATTCCCCCCTCTCTTTCGCACCCTCCATGTCATATTCCGCTCCAGGAGTTCCATCATAGCTCCTCACTGTCGCTGGGAGGATGTTTTCTCCTCCGCTCGCCCCTTCCACCGTCATTTTCTCTCTACCCACCCTTGCCTCCTTTTCCGCGCAGCTCTCGATTCCCCCCTCTCTTTCGCACCCTCCATGTCATATTCCGCTCCAGGAGCTCCATCATAGCTCCTTGCTGTCGCTGGGAGGATGTTTTCTCCTCCGCTCGCCCCTTCCACCGTCATTTTCTCTCTACCCACCCTTGCCTCCTTTTCCGCGCAGCTCTCGATTCCCCCCTCTCTTTCGCACCCTCCATGTCATATTCCGCTCCAGGAGTTCCATCATAGCTCCTCACTGTCGCTGGGAGGATGTTTTCTCCTCCGCTCGCCCCTTCCACCGTCATTTTCTCTCTACCCACCCTTGCCTCCTTTTCCGCGCAGCTCTCGATTCCCCCCTCTCTTTCGCACCCTCCATGTCATATTCCGCTCCAGGAGTTCCATCATAGCTCCTCACTGTCGCTGGGAGGATGTTTTCTCCTCCGCTCGCCCCTTCCACCGTCATTTTCTCTCTACCCACCCTTGCCTCCTTTTCCGCGCAGCTCTCGATTCCCCCCTCTCTTTCGCACCCTCTATGTCATATTCCGCTCCAGGAGTTCCATCATAGCTCCTCACTGTCGCTGGGAGGATGTTTTCTCCTCCGCTCGCCCCTTCCACTGTCATTTTCTCTCTACCCACCCTTGCCTCCTTTTCCGCGCAGCTCTCGATTCCCCCCTCTCTTTCGCACCCTCCATGTCATATTCCGCTCCAGGAGCTCCATCATAGCTCCTCGCTGTCGCTGGGAGGATGTTTTCTCCTCCGCTCGCCCCTTCCACCGTCATTTTCTCTCTACCCACCCTTGCCTCCTTTTCCGCGCAGCTCTCGATTCCCCCCTCTCTTTCGCACCCTCCATGTCATATTCCGCTCCAGGAGTTCCATCATAGCTCCTCACTGTCGCTGGGAGGATGTTTTCTCCTCCGCTCGCCCCTTCCACCGTCATTTTCTCTCTACCCACCCTTGCCTCCTTTTCCGCGCAGCTCTCGATTCCCCCCTCTCTTTCGCACCCTCCATGTCATATTCCGCTCCAGGAGTTCCATCAAAGCTCCTCACTGTCGCTGGGAGGAAGTTTTCTCCTCCGCTCGCCCCTTCCACCTTCATTTTCTCTCTACCCACCCTTGCCTCCTTTTCCGCGCAGCTCTCGATTCCCCCCTCTCTTTCGCACCCTCCATGTCATATTCCGCTCCAGGAGCTCCATCATAGCTCCTTGCTGTCGCTGGGAGGATGTTTTCTCCTCCGCTCGCCCCTTCCACCGTCATTTTCTCTCTACCCACCCTTGCCTCCTTTTCCGCGCAGCTCTCGATTCCCCCCTCTCTTTCGCACCCTCCATGTCATATTCCGCTCCAGGAGCTCCATCATAGCTCCTCGCTGTCGCTGGGAGGATGTTTTCTCCTCCGCTCGCCCCTTCCACCGTCATTTTCTCTCTACCCACCCTTGCCTCCTTTTCCGCGCAGCTCTCGATTCCCCCCTCTCTTTCGCACCCTCCATGTCATATTCCGCTCCAGGAGTTCCATCATAGCTCCTCACTGTCGCTGGGAGGATGTTTTCTCCTCCGCTCGCCCCTTCCACCGTCATTTTCTCTCTACCCACCCTTGCCTCCTTTTCCGCGCAGCTCTCGATTCCCCCCTCTCTTTCGCACCCTCCATGTCATATTCCGCTCCAGGAGTTCCATCAAAGCTCCTCACTGTCGCTGGGAGGAAGTTTTCTCCTCCGCTCGCCCCTTCCACCTTCATTTTCTCTCTACCCACCCTTGCCTCCTTTTCCGCGCAGCTCTCGATTCCCCCCTCTCTTTCGCACCCTCCATGTCATATTCCGCTCCAGGAGCTCCATCATAGCTCCTTGCTGTCGCTGGGAGGATGTTTTCTCCTCCGCTCGCCCCTTCCACCGTCATTTTCTCTCTACCCACCCTTGCCTCCTTTTCCGCGCAGCTCTCGATTCCCCCCTCTCTTTCGCACCCTCCATGTCATATTCCGCTCCAGGAGTTCCATCATAGCTCCTCACTGTCGCTGGGAGGATGTTTTCTCCTCCGCTCGCCCCTTCCACCGCCATTTTCTCTCTACCCACCCTTGCCTCCTTCTCCGCGCAGCTCTCGATTCCCCCCTCTCTTTCGCACCCTCCATGTCATATTCCGCTCCAGGAGCTCCATCATAGCTCCTCGCTGTCGCTGGGAGGATGTTTTCTCCTCCGCTCGCCCCTTCCACCGTCATTTTCTCTCTACCCACCCTTTCCTCCTTTTCCGCGCAGCTCTCGATTCCCCCCTCTCTTTCGCACCCTCCATGTCATATTCCGCTCCAGGAGTTCCATCATAGCTCCTCACTGTCGCTGGGAGGATGTTTTCTCCTCCGCTCGCCCCTTCCACCGTCATTTTTTCTCTACCCACCCTTGCCTCCTTTTCCGCGCAGCTCTCGATTCCCCCCTCTCTTTCGCACCCTCTATGTCATATTCCGCTCCAGGAGTTCCATCATAGCTCCTCACTGTCGCTGGGAGGATGTTTTCTCCTCGCTCGCCCCTTCCACCGTCATTTTCTCTCTACCCACCCTTGCCTCCTTTTCCGCGCAGCTCTCGATTCCCCCCTCTCTTTCGCACCCTCCATGTCATATTCCGCTCCAGGAGCTCCATCATAGCTCCTTGCTGTCGCTGGGAGGATGTTTTCTCCTCCGCTCGCCCCTTCCACCGTCATTTTCTCTCTACCCACCCTTGCCTCCTTTTCCGCGCAGCTCTCGATTCCCCCCTCTCTTTCGCACCCTCCATGTCATATTCCGCTCCAGGAGTTCCATCATAGCTCCTCACTGTCGCTGGGAGGATGTTTTCTCCTCCGCTCGCCCCTTCCACCGTCATTTTCTCTCTACCCACCCTTGCCTCCTTTTCCGCGCAGCTCTCGATTCCCCCCTCTCTTTCGCACCCTCCATGTCATATTCCGCTCCAGGAGTTCCATCATAGCTCCTCACTGTCGCTGGGAGGATGTTTTCTCCTCCGCTCGCCCCTTCCACCGTCATTTTCTCTCTAAACACCCTTGCCTCCTTTTCCGCGCAGCTCTCGATTCCCCCCTCTCTTTCGCACCCTCCATGTCATATTCCGCTCCAGGAGTTCCATCATAGCTCCTCACTGTCGCTGGGAGGAAGTTTTCTCCTCCGCTCGCCCCTTCCACCTTCATTTTCTCTCTACCCACCCTTGCCTCCTTTTCCGCGCAGCTCTCGATTCCCCCCTCTCTTTCGCACCCTCCATGTCATATTCCGCTCCAGGAGCTCCATCATAGCTCCTTGCTGTCGCTGGGAGGATGTTTTCTCCTCCGCTCGCCCCTTCCACCGTCATTTTCTCTCTACCCACCCTTGCCTCCTTTTCCGCGCAGCTCTCGATTCCCCCCTCTCTTTCGCACCCTCCATGTCATATTCCGCTCCAGGAGTTCCATCATAGCTCCTCACTGTCGCTGGGAGGATGTTTTCTCCTCCGCTCGCCCCTTCCACCGTCATTTTCTCTCTACCCACCCTTGCCTCCTTCTCCGCGCAGCTCTCGATTCCCCCCTCTCTTTCGCACCCTCCATGTCATATTCCGCTCCAGGAGCTCCATCATAGCTCCTCGCTGTCGCTGGGAGGATGTTTTCTCCTCCGCTCGCCCCTTCCACCGTCATTTTCTCTCTACCCACCCTTTCCTCCTTTTCCGCGCAGCTCTCGATTCCCCCCTCTCTTTCGCACCCTCCATGTCATATTCCGCTCCAGGAGCTCCATCATAGCTCCTCGCTGTCGCTGGGAGGATGTTTTCTCCTCCGCTCGCCCCTTCCACCGTCATTTTCTCTCTACCCACCCTTTCCTCCTTTTCCGCGCAGCTCTCGATTCCCCCCTCTCTTTCGCACCCTCCATGTCATATTCCGCTCCAGGAGCTCCATCATAGCTCCTCGCTGTCGCTGGGAGGATGTTTTCTCCTCCGCTCGCCCCTTCCACCGTCATTTTCTCTCTACCCACCCTTGCCTCCTTCTCCGCGCAGCTCTCAATTCCCCCCTCTCTTTCGCACCCTCCATGTCATATTCCGCTCCAGGAGCTCCATCATAGCTCCTCGCTGTCGCTGGGAGGATGTTTTCTCCTCCGCTCGCCCCTTCCACCGTCATTTTCTCTCTACCCACCCTTGCCTCCTTCTCCGCGCAGCTCTCGATTCCCCCCTCTCTTTCGAACCCTCCATGTCATATTCCGCTCCAGGAGCTCCATCATAGCTCCTCGCTGTCGCTGGGAGGATGTTTTCTCCTCTGCTCGCCCCTTCCACCGTCATTTTCTCTCTACCCACCCTTTCCTCCTTTTCCGCGCAGCTCTCGATTCCCCCCTCTCTTTCGCACCCTCCATGTCATATTCCGCTCCAGGAGCTCCATCATAGCTCCTCGCTGTCGCTGGGAGGATGTTTTCTCCTCCGCTCGCCCCTTCCACCGTCATTTTCTTTCTACCCACCCTTGCCTCCTTTTCCACGCAGCTCTCGATTCCCCCCTCTCTTTCGCACCCTCCATGTCATATTCCGCTCCAGGAGCTCCATCATAGCTCCTCGCTGTTGCTGGGAGGATGTTTTCTCCTCCGCTCGCCCCTTCCACCGTCATTTTCTCTCTACCCACCCTTGCCTCCTTCTCCGCACAGCTCTCGATTCCCCCCTCTCTTTCGCACCCTCCATGTCATATTCCGCTCCAGGAGCTCCATCATAGCTCCTCGCTGTCGCTGGGAGGATGTTTTCTCCTCTGCTCGCCCCTTCCACCGTCATTTTCTCTCTACCCACCCTTTCCTCCTTTTCCGCGCAGCTCTCGATTCCCCCCTCTCTTGCGCACCCTCCATGTCATATTCCGCTCCAGGAGCTCCATCATAGCTCCTCGCTGTCGCTGGGAGGATGTTTTCTCCTCCGCTCGCCCCTTCCACCGTCATTTTCTCTCTACCCACCCTTGCCTCCTTTTCCGCGCAGCTCTCGATTCCCCCCTCTCTTTCGCACCCTCCATGTCATATTCCGCTCCAGGAGCTCCATCATAGCTCCTCACTGTCGCTGGGAGGATGTTTTCTCCTCCGCTCGCCCCTTCCACCGTCATTTTCTCTCTACCCACCCTTGCCTCCTTCTCCGCGCAGCTCTCAAATCCCCCCTCTCTTTCGCACCCTCCATGTCATATTCCGCTCCAGGAGCTCCATCATAGCTCCTCGCTGTCGCTGGGAGGATGTTTTCTCCTCCGCTCGCCCCTTCCACCGTCATTTTCTCTCTACCCACCCTTGCCTCCTTCTCCGCGCAGCTCTCAATTCCCCCCTCTCTTTCGCACCCTCCATGTCATATTCCGCTCCAGGAGCTCCATCATAGCTCCTCGCTGTCGCTGGGAGGATGTTTTCTCCTCCGCTCGCCCCTTCCACCGTCATTTTCTCTCTACCCACCCTTGCCTCCTTCTCCGCGCAGCTCTCGATTCCCCCCTCTCTTTCGAACCCTCCATGTCATATTCCGCTCCAGGAGCTCCATCATAGCTCCTCGCTGTCGCTGGGAGGATGTTTTCTCCTCTGCTCGCCCCTTCCACCGTCATTTTCTCTCTACCCACCCTTGCCTCCTTCTCCGCGCAGCTCTCAATTCCCCCCTCTCTTTCGCACCCTCCATGTCATATTCCGCTCCAGGAGCTCCATCATAGCTCCTCGCTGTCGCTGGGAGGATGTTTTCTCCTCCGCTCGCCCCTTCCACCGTCATTTTCTCTCTACCCACCCTTTCCTCCTTTTCCGCGCAGCTCTCGATTCCCCCCTCTCTTTCGCACCCTCCATGTCATATTCCGCTCCAGGAGTTCCATCATAGCTCCTCACTGTCGCTGGGAGGATGTTTTCTCCTCCGCTCGCCCCTTCCACCGTCATTTTTTCTCTACCCACCCTTGCCTCCTTTTCCGCGCAGCTCTCGATTCCCCCCTCTCTTTCGCACCCTCTATGTCATATTCCGCTCCAGGAGTTCCATCATAGCTCCTCACTGTCGCTGGGAGGATGTTTTCTCCTCGCTCGCCCCTTCCACCGTCATTTTCTCTCTACCCACCCTTGCCTCCTTTTCCGCGCAGCTCTCGATTCCCCCCTCTCTTTCGCACCCTCCATGTCATATTCCGCTCCAGGAGCTCCATCATAGCTCCTTGCTGTCGCTGGGAGGATGTTTTCTCCTCCGCTCGCCCCTTCCACCGTCATTTTCTCTCTACCCACCCTTGCCTCCTTTTCCGCGCAGCTCTCGATTCCCCCCTCTCTTTCGCACCCTCCATGTCATATTCCGCTCCAGGAGTTCCATCATAGCTCCTCACTGTCGCTGGGAGGATGTTTTCTCCTCCGCTCGCCCCTTCCACCGTCATTTTCTCTCTACCCACCCTTGCCTCCTTTTCCGCGCAGCTCTCGATTCCCCCCTCTCTTTCGCACCCTCCATGTCATATTCCGCTCCAGGAGTTCCATCATAGCTCCTCACTGTCGCTGGGAGGATGTTTTCTCCTCCGCTCGCCCCTTCCACCGTCATTTTCTCTCTAAACACCCTTGCCTCCTTTTCCGCGCAGCTCTCGATTCCCCCCTCTCTTTCGCACCCTCCATGTCATATTCCGCTCCAGGAGTTCCATCATAGCTCCTCACTGTCGCTGGGAGGAAGTTTTCTCCTCCGCTCGCCCCTTCCACCTTCATTTTCTCTCTACCCACCCTTGCCTCCTTTTCCGCGCAGCTCTCGATTCCCCCCTCTCTTTCGCACCCTCCATGTCATATTCCGCTCCAGGAGCTCCATCATAGCTCCTTGCTGTCGCTGGGAGGATGTTTTCTCCTCCGCTCGCCCCTTCCACCGTCATTTTCTCTCTACCCACCCTTGCCTCCTTTTCCGCGCAGCTCTCGATTCCCCCCTCTCTTTCGCACCCTCCATGTCATATTCCGCTCCAGGAGTTCCATCATAGCTCCTCACTGTCGCTGGGAGGATGTTTTCTCCTCCGCTCGCCCCTTCCACCGTCATTTTCTCTCTACCCACCCTTGCCTCTTTCTCCGCGCAGCTCTCGATTCCCCCCTCTCTTTCGCACCCTCCATGTCATATTCCGCTCCAGGAGCTCCATCATAGCTAATCGCTGTCGCTGGGAGGATGTTTTCTCCTCCGCTCGCCCCTTCCACCGTCATTTTCTCTCTACCCACCCTTGCCTCCTTTTCCGCGCAGCTCTCGATTCCCCCCTCTCTTTTGCACCCTCCATGTCATATTCCGCTCCAGGAGTTCCATCATAGCTCCTCACTGTCGCTGGGAGGATGTTTTCTCCTCCGCTCGCCCCTTCCACCGTCATTTTCTCTCTACCCACCCTTGCCTCCTTTTCCGCGCAGCTCTCGATTCCCCCCTCTCTTTCGCACCCTCCATGTCATATTCCGCTCCAGGAGCTCCATCATAGCTCCTCGCTGTCGCTGGGAGGATGTTTTCTCCTCCGCTCGCCCCTTCCACCGTCATTTTCTCTCTACCCACCCTTTCCTCCTTTTCCGCGCAGCTCTCGATTCCCCCCTCTCTTTCGCACCCTCCATGTCATATTCCGCTCCAGGAGCTCCATCATAGCTCCTCGCTGTCGCTGGGAGGATGTTTTCTCCTCCGCTCGCCCCTTCCACCGTCATTTTCTTTCTACCCACCCTTGCCTCCTTTTCCACGCAGCTCTCGATTCCCCCCTCTCTTTCGCACCCTCCATGTCATATTCCGCTCCAGGAGCTCCATCATAGCTCCTCGCTGTTGCTGGGAGGATGTTTTCTCCTCCGCTCGCCCCTTCCACCGTCATTTTCTCTCTACCCACCCTTGCCTCCTTCTCCGCACAGCTCTCGATTCCCCCCTCTCTTTCGCACCCTCCATGTCATATTCCGCTCCAGGAGCTCCATCATAGCTCCTCGCTGTCGCTGGGAGGATGTTTTCTCCTCTGCTCGCCCCTTCCACCGTCATTTTCTCTCTACCCACCCTTTCCTCCTTTTCCGCGCAGCTCTCGATTCCCCCCTCTCTTGCGCACCCTCCATGTCATATTCCGCTCCAGGAGCTCCATCATAGCTCCTCGCTGTCGCTGGGAGGATGTTTTCTCCTCCGCTCGCCCCTTCCACCGTCATTTTCTCTCTACCCACCCTTGCCTCCTTTTCCGCGCAGCTCTCGATTCCCCCCTCTCTTTCGCACCCTCCATGTCATATTCCGCTCCAGGAGCTCCATCATAGCTCCTCGCTGTCGCTGGGAGGATGTTTTCTCCTCCGCTCGCCCCTTCCACCGTCATTTTCTCTCTACCCACCCTTGCCTCCTTCTCCGCGCAGCTCTCAAATCCCCCCTCTCTTTCGCACCCTCCATGTCATATTCCGCTCCAGGAGCTCCATCATAGCTCCTCGCTGTCGCTGGGAGGATGTTTTCTCCTCCGCTCGCCCCTTCCACCGTCATTTTCTCTCTACCCACCCTTGCCTCCTTCTCCGCGCAGCTCTCAATTCCCCCCTCTCTTTCGCACCCTCCATGTCATATTCCGCTCCAGGAGCTCCATCATAGCTCCTCGCTGTCGCTGGGAGGATGTTTTCTCCTCCGCTCGCCCCTTCCACCGTCATTTTCTCTCTACCCACCCTTGCCTCCTTCTCCGCGCAGCTCTCGATTCCCCCCTCTCTTTCGAACCCTCCATGTCATATTCCGCTCCAGGAGCTCCATCATAGCTCCTCGCTGTCGCTGGGAGGATGTTTTCTCCTCTGCTCGCCCCTTCCACCGTCATTTTCTCTCTACCCACCCTTGCCTCCTTCTCCGCGCAGCTCTCAATTCCCCCCTCTCTTTCGCACCCTCCATGTCATATTCCGCTCCAGGAGCTCCATCATAGCTCCTCGCTGTCGCTGGGAGGATGTTTTCTCCTCCGCTCGCCCCTTCCACCGTCATTTTCTCTCTACCCACCCTTGCCTCCTTCTCCGCGCAGCTCTCGATTCCCCCCTCTCTTTCGAACCCTCCATGTCATATTCCGCTCCAGGAGCTCCATCATAGCTCCTCGCTGTCGCTGGGAGGATGTTTTCTCCTCTGCTCGCCCCTTCCACCGTCATTTTCTCTCTACCCACCCTTTCCTCCTTTTCCGCGCAGCTCTCGATTACCCCCCTCTCTTTCGCACCCTCCATGTCATATTCCGCTCCAGGAGCTCCATCATAGCTCCTCGCTGTCGATGGGAGGATGTTTTCTCCTCCGCTCGCCCCTTCCACCGTCATTTTCTTTCTACCCACCCTTGCCTCCTTTTCCACGCAGCTCTCGATTCCCCCCTCTCTTTCGCACCCTCCATGTCATATTCCGCTCCAGGAGCTCCATCATAGCTCCTCGCTGTTGCTGGGAGGATGTTTTCTCCTCCGCTCGCCCCTTCCACCGTCATTTTCTCTCTACCCACCCTTGCCTCCTTCTCCGCACAGCTCTCGATTCCCCCCTCTCTTTCGCACCCTCCATGTCATATTCCGCTCCAGGAGCTCCATCATAGCTCCTCGCTGTCGCTGGGAGGATGTTTTCTCCTCTGCTCGCCCCTTCCACCGTCATTTTCTCTCTACCCACCCTTTCCTCCTTTTCCGCGCAGCTCTCGATTCCCCCCTCTCTTGCGCACCCTCCATGTCATATTCCGCTCCAGGAGCTCCATCATAGCTCCTCGCTGTCGCTGGGAGGATGTTTTCTCCTCCGCTCGCCCCTTCCACCGTCATTTTCTCTCTACCCACCCTTGCCTCCTTTTCCGCGCAGCTCTCGATTCCCCCCTCTCTTTCGCACCCTCCATGTCATATTCCGCTCCAGGAGCTCCATCATAGCTCCTCGCTGTCGCTGGGAGGATGTTTTCTCCTCCGCTCGCCCCTTCCACCGTCATTTTCTCTCTACCCACCCTTGCCTCCTTCTCCGCGCAGCTCTCGATTCCCCCCTCTCTTTCGAACCCTCCATGTCATATTCCGCTCCAGGAGCTCCATCATAGCTCCTCGCTGTCGCTGGGAGGATGTTTTCTCCTCTGCTCGCCCCTTCCACCGTCATTTTCTCTCTACCCACCCTTTCCTCCTTTTCCGCGCAGCTCTCGATTCCCCCCCTCTCTTTCGCACCCTCCATGTCATATTCCGCTCCAGGAGCTCCATCATAGCTCCTCGCTGTCGATGGGAGGATGTTTTCTCCTCCGCTCGCCCCTTCCACCGTCATTTTCTTTCTACCCACCCTTGCCTCCTTTTCCACGCAGCTCTCGATTCCCCCCTCTCTTTCGCACCCTCCATGTCATATTCCGCTCCAGGAGCTCCATCATAGCTCCTCGCTGTTGCTGGGAGGATGTTTTCTCCTCCGCTCGCCCCTTCCACCGTCATTTTCTCTCTACCCACCCTTGCCTCCTTCTCCGCACAGCTCTCGATTCCCCCCTCTCTTTCGCACCCTCCATGTCATATTCCGCTCCAGGAGCTCCATCATAGCTCCTCGCTGTCGCTGGGAGGATGTTTTCTCCTCTGCTCGCCCCTTCCACCGTCATTTTCTCTCTACCCACCCTTTCCTCCTTTTCCGCGCAGCTCTCGATTCCCCCCTCTCTTGCGCACCCTCCATGTCATATTCCGCTCCAGGAGCTCCATCATAGCTCCTCGCTGTCGCTGGGAGGATGTTTTCTCCTCCGCTCGCCCCTTCCACCGTCATTTTCTCTCTACCCACCCTTGCCTCCTTTTCCGCGCAGCTCTCGATTCCCCCCTCTCTTTCGCACCCTCCATGTCATATTCCGCTCCAGGAGCTCCATCATAGCTCCTCGCTGTCGCTGGGAGGATGTTTTCTCCTCCGCTCGCCCCTTCCACCGACATTTTCTCTCTACCCACCCTTGCCTCCTTCTCCGCGCAGCTCTCAATTCCCCCCTCTCTTTCGCACCCTCCATGTCATATTCCGCTCCAGGAGCTCCATCATAGCTCCTCGCTGTCGCTGGGAGGATGTTTTCTCCTCCGCTCGCCCCTTCCACCGTCATTTTCTCTCTACCCACCCTTGCCTCCTTCTCCGCGCAGCTCTCGATTCCCCCCTCTCTTTCGAACCCTCCATGTCATATTCCGCTCCAGGAGCTCCATCATAGCTCCTCGCTGTCGCTGGGAGGATGTTTTCTCCTCTGCTCGCCCCTTCCACCGTCATTTTCTCTCTACCCACCCTTTCCTCCTTTTCCGCGCAGCTCTCGATTCCCCCCTCTCTTTCGCACCCTCCATGTCATATTCCGCTCCAGGAGCTCCATCATAGCTCCTCGCTGTTGCTGGGAGGATGTTTTCTCCTCCGCTCGCCCCTTCCACCGTCATTTTCTCTCTACCCACCCTTGCCTCCTTCTCCGCACAGCTCTCGATTCCCCCCTCTCTTTCGCACCCTCCATGTCATATTCCGCTCCAGGAGCTCCATCATAGCTCCTCGCTGTCGCTGGGAGGAAGTTTTCTCCTCTGCTCGCCCCTTCCACCGTCATTTTCTCTCTACCCACCCTTTCCTCCTTTTCCGCGCAGCTCTCGATTCCCCCCTCTCTTTCGCACCCTCCATGTCATATTCCGCTCCAGGAGTTCCATCATAGCTCCTCACTGTCGCTGGGAGGATGTTTTCTCCTCCGCTCGCCCCTTCCACCGTCATTTTCTCTCTACCCACCCTTGCCTCCTTCTCCGCGCTGCTCTCGATTCCCTCCTCTCTCTCGCACCCTCCATATTACATCCAGCTCCAGGAGCTCCATCATAGCTCCTCGCTGTCGCTGGGAGGATGTTTTCTCCTCCGCTCGCCCCTTCCACCGTCATTTTCTCTCTACCCACCCTTGCCTCCTTCTCCGCGCAGCTCTCGATTCCCTCCTCTCTCTCGCACCCTCCATATTACATCCAGCTCCAGGAGCTCCATCATAGCTCCTCGCTGTCGCTGGGAGGATGTTTTCTCCTCTGCTCGCCGCTTCCGCCGTCATTTTCTCTCCACCCACCCTTGCCTCCTTCTCCGCGCCGCTCTCGATTCCCCCCTCTCTTTCGCACCCTCCATGCCATATTCTGCTCCAGGAGCTCCATCATAGCTCCTCGCTGTCGCTGGGAGGATGTTTTCTCCTCCGCTCGCCCCTTCCACCGTCATTTTCTCTCTACCCACCCTTGCCTCCTTCTCCGCGCAGCTCTCGATTCCCCCCTCTCTTTCGCACCCTCCATGTCATATTCCGCTCCAGGAGCTCCATCATAGCTCCTCGCTGTCGCTGGGAGGATGTTTTCTCCTCCGCTCGCCCCTTCCACCGTCATTTTCTCTCTACCCACCCTTGCCTCCTTCTCCGCGCAGCTCTCGATTCCCCCCTCTCTTTCGCACCCTCCATGTCATATTCCGCTCCAGGAGCTCCATCATAGCTCCTCGCTGTCGCTGGGAGGATGTTTTCTCCTCCGCTCGCCCCTTCCACCGCCATTTTCTTTCTACCCACCCTTGCCTCCTTTTCCACGCAGCTCTCGATTCCCCCCTCTCTTTCGCACCCTCCATGTCATATTCCGCTCCAGGAGCTCCATCATAGCTCCTCGCTGTTGCTGGGAGGATGTTTTCTCCTCCGCTCGCCCCTTCCACCGTCATTTTCTCTCTACCCACCCTTGCCTCCTTCTCCGCGCAGCTCTCGATTCCCCCCTCTCTTTCGCACCCTCCATGTCATATTCCGCTCCAGGAGCTCCATCATAGCTCCTCGCTGTCGCTGGGAGGATTTTTTCTCCTCTGCTCGCCCCTTCCACCGTCATTTTCTCTCTACCCACCCTTTCCTCCTTTTCCGCGCAGCTCTCGATTCCCCCCTCTCTTGCGCACCCTCCATGTCATATTCCGCTCCAGGAGCTCCATCATAGCTCCTCGCTGTCGCTGGGAGGATGTTTTCTCCTCCGCTCGCCCCTTCCACCGTCATTTTCTCTCTACCCACCCTTGCCTCCTTTTCCGCGCAGCTCTCGATTCCCCCCTCTCTTTCGCACCCTCCATGTCATATTCCGCTCCAGGAGTTCCATCATAGCTCCTCACTGTCGCTGGGAGGATGTTTTCTCCTCCACTCGCCCCTTCCACCATCATTTTCTCTCTACCCACCCTTGCCTCCTTCTCCGCGCTGCTCTCGATTCCCTCCTCTCTCTCGCACCCTCCATATTACATCCAGCTCCAGGAGCTCCATCATAGCTCCGCTGTCGCTGGGAGGATGTTTTCTCCTCCGCTCGCCCCTTCCACCGTCATTTTCTCTCTACCCACCCTTGCCTCCTTCTCCGCGCAGCTCTCGATTCCCTCCTCTCTCTCGCACCCTCCATATTACATCCAGCTCCAGGAGCTCCATCATAGCTCCTCGCTGTCGCTGGGAGGATGTTTTCTCCTCTGCTCGCCGCTTCCACCGTCATTTTCTCTCCACCCACCCTTGCCTCCTTCTCCGCGCCGCTCTCGATTCCCCCCTCTCTTTCGCACCCTCCATGTCATATTCTGCTCCAGGAGCTCCATCATAGCTCCTCGCTGTCGCTGGGAGGATGTTTTCTCCTCCGCTCGCCCCTTCCACCGTCATTTTCTCTCCACCCACCCTTGCCTCCTTCTCTGCGCCGCTCTCGATTCCCCCCTCTCTTTCGCACCCTCCATGTCATATTCCGCTCCAGGAGCTCCATCATAGCTCCTCGCTGTCGCTGGGAGGATGTTTTCTCCTCTGCTCGCCCCTTCCACCGTCATTTTCTCTCTACCCACCCTTGCCTCCTTCTCCGCGCAGCTCTCAATTCCCCCCTCTCTTTCTCACCCTCCATGTCATATTCCGCTCCAGGAGCTCCATCATAGCTCCTCGCTGTCGCTGGGAGGATGTTTTCTCCTCCGCTCGCCCCTTCCACCGTCATTTTCTCTCTACCCACCCTTGCCTCCTTCTCCGCGCAGCTCTCGATTCCCCCCTCTCTTTCGAACCCTCCATGTCATATTCCGCTCCAGGAGCTCCATCATAGCTCCTCGCTGTCGCTGGGAGGATGTTTTCTCCTCTGCTCGCCCCTTCCACCGTCATTTTCTCTCTACCCACCCTTTCCTCCTTTTCCGCGCAGCTCTCGATTACCCCCCTCTCTTTCGCACCCTCCATGTCATATTCCGCTCCAGGAGCTCCATCATAGCTCCTCGCTGTCGATGGGAGGATGTTTTCTCCTCCGCTCGCCCCTTCCACCGTCATTTTCTTTCTACCCACCCTTGCCTCCTTTTCCACGCAGCTCTCGATTCCCCCCTCTCTTTCGCACCCTCCATGTCATATTCCGCTCCAGGAGCTCCATCATAGCTCCTCGCTGTTGCTGGGAGGATGTTTTCTCCTCCGCTCGCCCCTTCCACCGTCATTTTCTCTCTACCCACCCTTGCCTCCTTCTCCGCACAGCTCTCGATTCCCCCCTCTCTTTCGCACCCTCCATGTCATATTCCGCTCCAGGAGCTCCATCATAGCTCCTCGCTGTCGCTGGGAGGATGTTTTCTCCTCTGCTCGCCCCTTCCACCGTCATTTTCTCTCTACCCACCCTTTCCTCCTTTTCCGCGCAGCTCTCGATTCCCCCCTCTCTTGCGCACCCTCCATGTCATATTCCGCTCCAGGAGCTCCATCATAGCTCCTCGCTGTCGCTGGGAGGATGTTTTCTCCTCCGCTCGCCCCTTCCACCGTCATTTTCTCTCTACCCACCCTTGCCTCCTTTTCCGCGCAGCTCTCGATTCCCCCCTCTCTTTCGCACCCTCCATGTCATATTCCGCTCCAGGAGCTCCATCATAGCTCCTCGCTGTCGCTGGGAGGATGTTTTCTCCTCCGCTCGCCCCTTCCACCGTCATTTTCTCTCTACCCACCCTTGCCTCCTTCTCCGCGCAGCTCTCGATTCCCCCCTCTCTTTCGAACCCTCCATGTCATATTCCGCTCCAGGAGCTCCATCATAGCTCCTCGCTGTCGCTGGGAGGATGTTTTCTCCTCTGCTCGCCCCTTCCACCGTCATTTTCTCTCTACCCACCCTTTCCTCCTTTTCCGCGCAGCTCTCGATTCCCCCCCTCTCTTTCGCACCCTCCATGTCATATTCCGCTCCAGGAGCTCCATCATAGCTCCTCGCTGTCGATGGGAGGATGTTTTCTCCTCCGCTCGCCCCTTCCACCGTCATTTTCTTTCTACCCACCCTTGCCTCCTTTTCCACGCAGCTCTCGATTCCCCCCTCTCTTTCGCACCCTCCATGTCATATTCCGCTCCAGGAGCTCCATCATAGCTCCTCGCTGTTGCTGGGAGGATGTTTTCTCCTCCGCTCGCCCCTTCCACCGTCATTTTCTCTCTACCCACCCTTGCCTCCTTCTCCGCACAGCTCTCGATTCCCCCCTCTCTTTCGCACCCTCCATGTCATATTCCGCTCCAGGAGCTCCATCATAGCTCCTCGCTGTCGCTGGGAGGATGTTTTCTCCTCTGCTCGCCCCTTCCACCGTCATTTTCTCTCTACCCACCCTTTCCTCCTTTTCCGCGCAGCTCTCGATTCCCCCCTCTCTTGCGCACCCTCCATGTCATATTCCGCTCCAGGAGCTCCATCATAGCTCCTCGCTGTCGCTGGGAGGATGTTTTCTCCTCCGCTCGCCCCTTCCACCGTCATTTTCTCTCTACCCACCCTTGCCTCCTTTTCCGCGCAGCTCTCGATTCCCCCCTCTCTTTCGCACCCTCCATGTCATATTCCGCTCCAGGAGCTCCATCATAGCTCCTCGCTGTCGCTGGGAGGATGTTTTCTCCTCCGCTCGCCCCTTCCACCGTCATTTTCTCTCTACCCACCCTTGCCTCCTTCTCCGCGCAGCTCTCAATTCCCCCCTCTCTTTCGCACCCTCCATGTCATATTCCGCTCCAGGAGCTCCATCATAGCTCCTCGCTGTCGCTGGGAGGATGTTTTCTCCTCCGCTCGCCCCTTCCACCGTCATTTTCTCTCTACCCACCCTTGCCTCCTTCTCCGCGCAGCTCTCGATTCCCCCCTCTCTTTCGAACCCTCCATGTCATATTCCGCTCCAGGAGCTCCATCATAGCTCCTCGCTGTCGCTGGGAGGATGTTTTCTCCTCTGCTCGCCCCTTCCACCGTCATTTTCTCTCTACCCACCCTTTCCTCCTTTTCCGCGCAGCTCTCGATTCCCCCCTCTCTTTCGCACCCTCCATGTCATATTCCGCTCCAGGAGCTCCATCATAGCTCCTCGCTGTTGCTGGGAGGATGTTTTCTCCTCCGCTCGCCCCTTCCACCGTCATTTTCTCTCTACCCACCCTTGCCTCCTTCTCCGCACAGCTCTCGATTCCCCCCTCTCTTTCGCACCCTCCATGTCATATTCCGCTCCAGGAGCTCCATCATAGCTCCTCGCTGTCGCTGGGAGGAAGTTTTCTCCTCTGCTCGCCCCTTCCACCGTCATTTTCTCTCTACCCACCCTTTCCTCCTTTTCCGCGCAGCTCTCGATTCCCCCCTCTCTTTCGCACCCTCCATGTCATATTCCGCTCCAGGAGTTCCATCATAGCTCCTCACTGTCGCTGGGAGGATGTTTTCTCCTCCGCTCGCCCCTTCCACCGTCATTTTCTCTCTACCCACCCTTGCCTCCTTCTCCGCGCTGCTCTCGATTCCCTCCTCTCTCTCGCACCCTCCATATTACATCCAGCTCCAGGAGCTCCATCATAGCTCCTCGCTGTCGCTGGGAGGATGTTTTCTCCTCCGCTCGCCCCTTCCACCGTCATTTTCTCTCTACCCACCCTTGCCTCCTTCTCCGCGCAGCTCTCGATTCCCTCCTCTCTCTCGCACCCTCCATATTACATCCAGCTCCAGGAGCTCCATCATAGCTCCTCGCTGTCGCTGGGAGGATGTTTTCTCCTCTGCTCGCCGCTTCCGCCGTCATTTTCTCTCCACCCACCCTTGCCTCCTTCTCCGCGCCGCTCTCGATTCCCCCCTCTCTTTCGCACCCTCCATGCCATATTCTGCTCCAGGAGCTCCATCATAGCTCCTCGCTGTCGCTGGGAGGATGTTTTCTCCTCCGCTCGCCCCTTCCACCGTCATTTTCTCTCTACCCACCCTTGCCTCCTTCTCCGCGCAGCTCTCGATTCCCCCCTCTCTTTCGCACCCTCCATGTCATATTCCGCTCCAGGAGCTCCATCATAGCTCCTCGCTGTCGCTGGGAGGATGTTTTCTCCTCCGCTCGCCCCTTCCACCGTCATTTTCTCTCTACCCACCCTTGCCTCCTTCTCCGCGCAGCTCTCGATTCCCCCCTCTCTTTCGCACCCTCCATGTCATATTCCGCTCCAGGAGCTCCATCATAGCTCCTCGCTGTCGCTGGGAGGATGTTTTCTCCTCCGCTCGCCCCTTCCACCGCCATTTTCTTTCTACCCACCCTTGCCTCCTTTTCCACGCAGCTCTCGATTCCCCCCTCTCTTTCGCACCCTCCATGTCATATTCCGCTCCAGGAGCTCCATCATAGCTCCTCGCTGTTGCTGGGAGGATGTTTTCTCCTCCGCTCGCCCCTTCCACCGTCATTTTCTCTCTACCCACCCTTGCCTCCTTCTCCGCGCAGCTCTCGATTCCCCCCTCTCTTTCGCACCCTCCATGTCATATTCCGCTCCAGGAGCTCCATCATAGCTCCTCGCTGTCGCTGGGAGGATTTTTTCTCCTCTGCTCGCCCCTTCCACCGTCATTTTCTCTCTACCCACCCTTTCCTCCTTTTCCGCGCAGCTCTCGATTCCCCCCTCTCTTGCGCACCCTCCATGTCATATTCCGCTCCAGGAGCTCCATCATAGCTCCTCGCTGTCGCTGGGAGGATGTTTTCTCCTCCGCTCGCCCCTTCCACCGTCATTTTCTCTCTACCCACCCTTGCCTCCTTTTCCGCGCAGCTCTCGATTCCCCCCTCTCTTTCGCACCCTCCATGTCATATTCCGCTCCAGGAGTTCCATCATAGCTCCTCACTGTCGCTGGGAGGATGTTTTCTCCTCCACTCGCCCCTTCCACCGTCATTTTCTCTCTACCCACCCTTGCCTCCTTCTCCGCGCTGCTCTCGATTCCCTCCTCTCTCTCGCACCCTCCATATTACATCCAGCTCCAGGAGCTCCATCATAGCTCCGCTGTCGCTGGGAGGATGTTTTCTCCTCCGCTCGCCCCTTCCACCGTCATTTTCTCTCTACCCACCCTTGCCTCCTTCTCCGCGCAGCTCTCGATTCCCTCCTCTCTCTCGCACCCTCCATATTACATCCAGCTCCAGGAGCTCCATCATAGCTCCTCGCTGTCGCTGGGAGGATGTTTTCTCCTCTGCTCGCCGCTTCCACCGTCATTTTCTCTCCACCCACCCTTGCCTCCTTCTCCGCGCCGCTCTCGATTCCCCCCTCTCTTTCGCACCCTCCATGTCATATTCTGCTCCAGGAGCTCCATCATAGCTCCTCGCTGTCGCTGGGAGGATGTTTTCTCCTCCGCTCGCCCCTTCCACCGTCATTTTCTCTCCACCCACCCTTGCCTCCTTCTCTGCGCCGCTCTCGATTCCCCCCTCTCTTTCGCACCCTCCATGTCATATTCCGCTCCAGGAGCTCCATCATAGCTCCTCGCTGTCGCTGGGAGGATGTTTTCTCCTCTGCTCGCCCCTTCCACCGTCATTTTCTCTCTACCCACCCTTTCCTCCTTTTCCGCGCAGCTCTCGATTCCCCCCTCTCTTGCGCACCCTCCATGTCATATTCTGCTCCAGGAGCTCCATCATAGCTCCTCGCTGTCGCTGGGAGGATGTTTTCTCCTCCGCTCGCCCCTTCCACCGTCATTTTCTCTCTACCCACCCTTGCCTCCTTTTCCGCGCAGCTCTCGATTCCCCCCTCTCTTTCGCACCCTCCATGTCATATTCCGCTCCAGGAGCTCCATCATAGCTCCTCGCTGTCGCTGGGAGGATGTTTTCTCCTCCGCTCGCCCCTTCCACCGTCATTTTCTCTCTACCCACCCTTGCCTCCTTCTCCGCGCAGCTCTCAAATCCCCCCTCTCTTTCGCACCCTCCATGTCATATTCCGCTCCAGGAGCTCCATCATAGCTCCTCGCTGTCGCTGGGAGGATGTTTTCTCCTCCGCTCGCCCCTTCCACCGTCATTTTCTCTCTACCCACCCTTGCCTCCTTCTCCGCGCAGCTCTCAATTCCCCCCTCTCTTTCGCACCCTCCATGTCATATTCCGCTCCAGGAGCTCCATCATAGCTCCTCGCTGTCGCTGGGAGGATGTTTTCTCCTCCGCTCGCCCCTTCCACCGTCATTTTCTCTCTACCCACCCTTGCCTCCTTCTCCGCGCAGCTCTCGATTCCCCCCTCTCTTTCGAACCCTCCATGTCATATTCCGCTCCAGGAGCTCCATCATAGCTCCTCGCTGTCGCTGGGAGGATGTTTTCTCCTCTGCTCGCCCCTTCCACCGTCATTTTCTCTCTACCCACCCTTGCCTCCTTCTCCGCGCAGCTCTCAATTCCCCCCTCTCTTTCGCACCCTCCATGTCATATTCCGCTCCAGGAGCTCCATCATAGCTCCTCGCTGTCGCTGGGAGGATGTTTTCTCCTCCGCTCGCCCCTTCCACCGTCATTTTCTCTCTACCCACCCTTGCCTCCTTCTCCGCGCAGCTCTCGATTCCCCCCTCTCTTTCGAACCCTCCATGTCATATTCCGCTCCAGGAGCTCCATCATAGCTCCTCGCTGTCGCTGGGAGGATGTTTTCTCCTCTGCTCGCCCCTTCCACCGTCATTTTCTCTCTACCCACCCTTTCCTCCTTTTCCGCGCAGCTCTCGATTACCCCCCTCTCTTTCGCACCCTCCATGTCATATTCCGCTCCAGGAGCTCCATCATAGCTCCTCGCTGTCGATGGGAGGATGTTTTCTCCTCCGCTCGCCCCTTCCACCGTCATTTTCTTTCTACCCACCCTTGCCTCCTTTTCCACGCAGCTCTCGATTCCCCTCTCTCTTTCGCACCCTCCATGTCATATTCCGCTCCAGGAGCTCCATCATAGCTCCTCGCTGTTGCTGGGAGGATGTTTTCTCCTCCGCTCGCCCCTTCCACCGTCATTTTCTCTCTACCCACCCTTGCCTCCTTCTCCGCACAGCTCTCGATTCCCCCCTCTCTTTCGCACCCTCCATGTCATATTCCGCTCCAGGAGCTCCATCATAGCTCCTCGCTGTCGCTGGGAGGATGTTTTCTCCTCTGCTCGCCCCTTCCACCGTCATTTTCTCTCTACCCACCCTTTCCTCCTTTTCCGCGCAGCTCTCGATTCCCCCCTCTCTTGCGCACCCTCCATGTCATATTCCGCTCCAGGAGCTCCATCATAGCTCCTCGCTGTCGCTGGGAGGATGTTTTCTCCTCCGCTCGCCCCTTCCACCGTCATTTTCTCTCTACCCACCCTTGCCTCCTTTTCCGCGCAGCTCTCGATTCCCCCCTCTCTTTCGCACCCTCCATGTCATATTCCGCTCCAGGAGCTCCATCATAGCTCCTCGCTGTCGCTGGGAGGATGTTTTCTCCTCCGCTCGCCCCTTCCACCGTCATTTTCTCTCTACCCACCCTTGCCTCCTTCTCCGCGCAGCTCTCGATTCCCCCCTCTCTTTCGAACCCTCCATGTCATATTCCGCTCCAGGAGCTCCATCATAGCTCCTCGCTGTCGCTGGGAGGATGTTTTCTCCTCTGCTCGCCCCTTCCACCGTCATTTTCTCTCTACCCACCCTTTCCTCCTTTTCCGCGCAGCTCTCGATTCCCCCCCTCTCTTTCGCACCCTCCATGTCATATTCCGCTCCAGGAGCTCCATCATAGCTCCTCGCTGTCGATGGGAGGATGTTTTCTCCTCCGCTCGCCCCTTCCACCGTCATTTTCTTTCTACCCACCCTTGCCTCCTTTTCCACGCAGCTCTCGATTCCCCCCTCTCTTTCGCACCCTCCATGTCATATTCCGCTCCAGGAGCTCCATCATAGCTCCTCGCTGTTGCTGGGAGGATGTTTTCTCCTCCGCTCGCCCCTTCCACCGTCATTTTCTCTCTACCCACCCTTGCCTCCTTCTCCGCACAGCTCTCGATTCCCCCCTCTCTTTCGCACCCTCCATGTCATATTCCGCTCCAGGAGCTCCATCATAGCTCCTCGCTGTCGCTGGGAGGATGTTTTCTCCTCTGCTCGCCCCTTTCACCGTCATTTTCTCTCTACCCACCCTTTCCTCCTTTTCCGCGCAGCTCTCGATTCCCCCCTCTCTTGCGCACCCTCCATGTCATATTCCGCTCCAGGAGCTCCATCATAGCTCCTCGCTGTCGCTGGGAGGATGTTTTCTCCTCCGCTCGCCCCTTCCACCGTCATTTTCTCTCTACCCACCCTTGCCTCCTTTTCCGCGCAGCTCTCGATTCCCCCCTCTCTTTCGCACCCTCCATGTCATATTCCGCTCCAGGAGCTCCATCATAGCTCCTCGCTGTCGCTGGGAGGATGTTTTCTCCTCCGCTCGCCCCTTCCACCGTCATTTTCTCTCTACCCACCCTTGCCTCCTTCTCCGCGCAGCTCTCAATTCCCCCCTCTCTTTCGCACCCTCCATGTCATATTCCGCTCCAGGAGCTCCATCATAGCTCCTCGCTGTCGCTGGGAGGATGTTTTCTCCTCCGCTCGCCCCTTCCACCGTCATTTTCTCTCTACCCACCCTTGCCTCCTTCTCCGCGCAGCTCTCGATTCCCCCCTCTCTTTCGAACCCTCCATGTCATATTCCGCTCCAGGAGCTCCATCATAGCTCCTCGCTGTCGCTGGGAGGATGTTTTCTCCTCTGCTCGCCCCTTCCACCGTCATTTTCTCTCTACCCACCCTTTCCTCCTTTTCCGCGCAGCTCTCGATTCCCCCCTCTCTTTCGCACCCTCCATGTCATATTCCGCTCCAGGAGCTCCATCATAGCTCCTCGCTGTTGCTGGGAGGATGTTTTCTCCTCCGCTCGCCCCTTCCACCGTCATTTTCTCTCTACCCACCCTTGCCTCCTTCTCCGCACAGCTCTCGATTCCCCCCTCTCTTTCGCACCCTCCATGTCATATTCCGCTCCAGGAGCTCCATCATAGCTCCTCGCTGTCGCTGGGAGGAAGTTTTCTCCTCTGCTCGCCCCTTCCACCGTCATTTTCTCTCTACCCACCCTTTCCTCCTTTTCCGCGCAGCTCTCGATTCCCCCCTCTCTTTCGCACCCTCCATGTCATATTCCGCTCCAGGAGTTCCATCATAGCTCCTCACTGTCGCTGGGAGGATGTTTTCTCCTCCGCTCGCCCCTTCCACCGTCATTTTCTCTCTACCCACCCTTGCCTCCTTCTCCGCGCTGCTCTCGATTCCCTCCTCTCTCTCGCACCCTCCATATTACATCCAGCTCCAGGAGCTCCATCATAGCTCCTCGCTGTCGCTGGGAGGATGTTTTCTCCTCCGCTCGCCCCTTCCACCGTCATTTTCTCTCTACCCACCCTTGCCTCCTTCTCCGCGCAGCTCTCGATTCCCTCCTCTCTCTCGCACCCTCCATATTACATCCAGCTCCAGGAGCTCCATCATAGCTCCTCGCTGTCGCTGGGAGGATGTTTTCTCCTCTGCTCGCCGCTTCCGCCGTCATTTTCTCTCCACCCACCCTTGCCTCCTTCTCCGCGCCGCTCTCGATTCCCCCCTCTCTTTCGCACCCTCCATGCCATATTCTGCTCCAGGAGCTCCATCATAGCTCCTCGCTGTCGCTGGGAGGATGTTTTCTCCTCCGCTCGCCCCTTCCACCGTCATTTTCTCTCTACCCACCCTTGCCTCCTTCTCCGCGCAGCTCTCGATTCCCCCCTCTCTTTCGCACCCTCCATGTCATATTCCGCTCCAGGAGCTCCATCATAGCTCCTCGCTGTCGCTGGGAGGATGTTTTCTCCTCCGCTCGCCCCTTCCACCGTCATTTTCTCTCTACCCACCCTTGCCTCCTTCTCCGCGCAGCTCTCGATTCCCCCCTCTCTTTCGCACCCTCCATGTCATATTCCGCTCCAGGAGCTCCATCATAGCTCCTCGCTGTCGCTGGGAGGATGTTTTCTCCTCCGCTCGCCCCTTCCACCGCCATTTTCTTTCTACCCACCCTTGCCTCCTTTTCCACGCAGCTCTCGATTCCCCCCTCTCTTTCGCACCCTCCATGTCATATTCCGCTCCAGGAGCTCCATCATAGCTCCTCGCTGTTGCTGGGAGGATGTTTTCTCCTCCGCTCGCCCCTTCCACCGTCATTTTCTCTCTACCCACCCTTGCCTCCTTCTCCGCGCAGCTCTCGATTCCCCCCTCTCTTTCGCACCCTCCATGTCATATTCCGCTCCAGGAGCTCCATCATAGCTCCTCGCTGTCGCTGGGAGGATTTTTTCTCCTCTGCTCGCCCCTTCCACCGTCATTTTCTCTCTACCCACCCTTTCCTCCTTTTCCGCGCAGCTCTCGATTCCCCCCTCTCTTGCGCACCCTCCATGTCATATTCCGCTCCAGGAGCTCCATCATAGCTCCTCGCTGTCGCTGGGAGGATGTTTTCTCCTCCGCTCGCCCCTTCCACCGTCATTTTCTCTCTTCCCACCCTTGCCTCCTTTTCCGCGCAGCTCTCGATTCCCCCCTCTCTTTCGCACCCTCCATGTCATATTCCGCTCCAGGAGTTCCATCATAGCTCCTCACTGTCGCTGGGAGGATGTTTTCTCCTCCACTCGCCCCTTCCACCGTCATTTTCTCTCTACCCACCCTTGCCTCCTTCTCCGCGCTGCTCTCGATTCCCTCCTCTCTCTCGCACCCTCCATATTACATCCAGCTCCAGGAGCTCCATCATAGCTCCGCTGTCGCTGGGAGGATGTTTTCTCCTCCGCTCGCCCCTTCCACCGTCATTTTCTCTCTACCCACCCTTGCCTCCTTCTCCGCGCAGCTCTCGATTCCCTCCTCTCTCTCGCACCCTCCATATTACATCCAGCTCCAGGAGCTCCATCATAGCTCCTCGCTGTCGCTGGGAGGATGTTTTCTCCTCTGCTCGCCGCTTCCACCGTCATTTTCTCTCCACCCACCCTTGCCTCCTTCTCCGCGCCGCTCTCGATTCCCCCCTCTCTTTCGCACCCTCCATGTCATATTCTGCTCCAGGAGCTCCATCATAGCTCCTCGCTGTCGCTGGGAGGATGTTTTCTCCTCCGCTCGCCCCTTCCACCGTCATTTTCTCTCTACCCACCCTTGCCTCCTTCTCCGCGCAGCTCTCGATTCCCCCCTCTCTTTCGCACCCTCCATGTCATATTCCGCTCCAGGAGCTCCATCATAGCTCCTCGCTGTCGCTGGGAGGATGTTTTCTCCTCCGCTCGCCCCTTCCACCGTCATTTTCTCTCTACCCACCCTTGCCTCCTTTTCCGCGCAGCTCTCGATTCCCCCCTCTCTTTCGCACCCTCCATGTCATATTCCGCTCCAGGAGCTCCATCATAGCTCCTCGCTGTCGCTGGGAGGATGTTTTCTCCTCCGCTCGCCCCTTCCACCGTCATTTTCTCTCTACCCACCCTTGCCTCCTTTTCCGCGCAGCTCTCGATTCCCCCCTCTCTTTCGCACCCTCCATGTCATATTCCGCTCCAGGAGCTCCATCATAGCTCCTCGCTGTCGCTGGGAGGATGTTTTCTCCTCCGCTCGCCCCTTCCACCGTCATTTTCTCTCTACCCACCCTTGCCTCCTTCTCCGCGCAGCTCTCAATTCCCCCTCTCTTTCGCACCCTCCATGTCATATTCCGCTCCAGGAGCTCCATCATAGCTCCTCGCTGTCGCTGGGAGGATGTTTTCTCCTCCGCTCGCCCCTTCCACCGTCATTTTCTCTCTACCCACCCTTGCCTCCTTCTCCGCGCAGCTCTCGATTCCCCCCTCTCTTTCGAACCCTCCATGTCATATTCCGCTCCAGGAGCTCCATCATAGCTCCTCGCTGTCGCTGGGAGGATGTTTTCTCCTCTGCTCGCCCCTTCCACCGTCATTTTCTCTCTACCCACCCTTTCCTCCTTTTCCGCGCAGCTCTCGATTCCCCCCTCTCTTTCGCACCCTCCATGTCATATTCCGCTCCAGGAGCTCCATCATAGCTCTTCGCTGTCGCTGGGAGGATGTTTTCTCCTCCGCTCGCCCCTTCCACCTTCATTTTCTTTCTACCCACCCTTGCCTCCTTTTCCACGCAGCTCTCGATTCCCCCCTCTCTTTCGCACCCTCCATGTCATATTGCGCTCCAGGAGCTCCATCATAGCTCCTCGCTGTTGCTGGGAGGATGTTTTCTCCTCCGCTCACCCCTTCCACCGTCATTTTCTCTCTACCCACCCTTGCCTCCTTCTCCGCACAGCTCTCGATTCCCCCCTCTCTTTCGCACCCTCCATGTCATATTCCGCTCCAGGAGCTCCATCATAGCTCCTCGCTGTCGCTGGGAGGATGTTTTCTCCTCTGCTCGCCCCTTCCACCGTCATTTTCTCTCTACCCACCCTTTCCTCCTTTTCCGCGCAGCTCTCGATTCCCCCCTCTCTTGCGCACCCTCCATGTCATATTCCGCTCCAGGAGCTCCATCATAGCTCCTCGCTGTCGCTGGGAGGATGTTTTCTCCTCCGCTCGCCCCTTCCACCGTCATTTTCTCTCTACCCACCCTTGCCTCCTTTTCCGCGCAGCTCTCGATTCCCCCCTCTCTTTCGCACCCTCCATGTCATATTCCGCTCCAGGAGTTCCATCATAGCTCCTCACTGTCGCTGGGAGGATGTTTTCTCCTCCACTCGCCCCTTCCACCGTCATTTTCTCTCTACCCACCCTTGCCTCCTTCTCCGCGCAGCTCTCGATTCCCCCCTCTCTTTCGCAGCCTCCATGTCATATTCCGCTCCAGGAGCTCCATCATAGCTCCTCGCTGTCGCTGGGAGGATTTTTTCTCCTCTGCTCGCCCCTTCCACCGTCATTTTCTCTCTACCCACCCTTTCCTCCTTTTCCGCGCAGCTCTCGATTCCCCCCTCTCTTGCGCACCCTCCATGTCATATTCCGCTCCAGGAGCTCCATCATAGCTCCTCGATGTCGCTGGGAGGAAGTTTTCTCCTCCGCTCGCCCCTTCCACCGTCATTTTCTCTCTACCCACCCTTGCCTCCTTTTCCGCGCAGCTCTCAATTCCCCCCTCTCTTTCGCACCCTCCATGTCATATTCCGCTCCAGGAGCTCCATCATAGCTCCTTGCTGTCGCTGGGAGGATGTTTTCTCCTCCGCTCGCCCCTTCCACCGTCATTTTCTCTCTACCCACCCTTGCCTCCTTTTCCGCGCAGCTCTCGATTCCCCCCTCTCTTTCGCACCCTCCATGTCATATTCCGCTCCAGGAGTTCCATCATAGCTCCTCACTGTCGCTGGGAGGATGTTTTCTCCTCCGCTCGCCCCTTCCACCGTCATTTTCTCTCTACCCACCCTTGCCTCCTTCTCCGCGCAGCTCTCGATTCCCCCCTCTCTTTCGCACCCTCCATGTCATATTCTGCTCCAGGAGCTCCATCATAGCTCCTCGCTGTCGCTGGGAGGATGTTTTCTCCTCCGCTCGCCCCTTCCACCGTCATTTTCTCTCTACCCACCCTTGCCTCCTTCTCCGCGCAGCTCTCGATTCCCCCCTCTCTTTCGCACCCTCCATGTTATATTCCGCTCCAGGAGCTCCATCATAGCTCCTTGCTGTCGCTGGGAGGATGTTTTCTCCTCCGCTCGCCCCTTCCACCATCATTTTCTCTCTACCCACCCTTGCCTCCTTCTCCGCGCAGCTCTCGATTCCCCCCTCTCTTTCGCACCCTCCATGTCATATTCCGCTCCAGGAGCTCCATCATAGCTCCTCGCTGTCGCTGGGAGGATGTTTTCTCCTCCGCTCGCCCCTTCCACCGTCATTTTCTCTCTACCCACCCTTGCCTCCTTTTCCGCGCAGCTCTCGATTCCCCCCTCTCTTTCGCACCCTCCATGTCATATTCCGCTCCAGGAGCTCCATCATAGCTCCTCGCTGTCGCTGGGAGGATGTTTTCTCCTCCGCTCGCCCCTTCCACCGTCATTTTCTCTCTACCCACCCTTGCCTCCTTTTCCACGCAGCTCTCGATTCCCCCCTCTCTTTCGCACCCTCCATGTCATATTCCGCTCCAGGAGCTCCATCATAGCTCCTCGCTGTTGCTGGGAGGATGTTTTCTCCTCCGCTCGCCCCTTCCACCGTCATTTTCTCTCTACCCACCCTTGCCTCCTTCTCCGCACAGCTCTCGATTCCCCCCTCTCTTTCGCACCCTCCATGTCATATTCCGCTCCAGGAGCTCCATCATAGCTCCTCGCTGTCGCTGGGAGGATGTTTTCTCCTCTGCTCGCCCCTTCCACCGTCATTTTCTCTCTACCCACCCTTTCCTCCTTTTCCGCGCAGCTCTCGATTCCCCCCTCTCTTTCGCACCCTCCATGTCATATTCCGCTCCAGGAGCTCCATCATAGCTCCTCGCTGTCGCTGGGAGGATGTTTTCTCCTCCGCTCGCCCCTTCAACCGTCATTTTCTTTCTACCCATCCTTGCCTCCTTTTCCACGCAGCTCTCGATTCCCCCTCTCTTTCGCACCCTCCATGTCATATTCCGCTCCAGGAGCTCCATCATAGCTCCTCGCTGTCGCTGGGAGGATGTTTTCTCCTCCGCTCGCCCCTTCCACCGTCATTTTCTCTCTACCCACCCTTGCCTCCTTCTCCGCGCAGCTCTCAATTCCCCCTCTCTTTCGCACCCTCCATGTCATATTCCGCTCCAGGAGCTCCATCATAGCTCCTCGCTGTCGCTGGGAGGATGTTTTCTCCTCCGCTCGCCCCTTCCACCGTCATTTTCTCTCTACCCACCCTTGCCTCCTTCTCCGCGCAGCTCTCGATTCCCCCCTCTCTTTCGAACCCTCCATGTCATATTCCGCTCCAGGAGCTCCATCATAGCTCCTCGCTGTCGCTGGGAGGATGTTTTCTCCTCTGCTCGCCCCTTCCACCGTCATTTTCTCTCTACCCACCCTTTCCTCCTTTTCCGCGCAGCTCTCGATTCCCCCCTCTCTTTCGCACCCTCCATGTCATATTCCGCTCCAGGAGCTCCATCATAGCTCCTCGCTGTCGCTGGGAGGATGTTTTCTCCTCCGCTCGCCCCTTCCACCTTCATTTTCTTTCTACCCACCCTTGCCTCCTTTTCCACGCAGCTCTCGATTCCCCCCTCTCTTTCGCACCCTCCATGTCATATTGCGCTCCAGGAGCTCCATCATAGCTCCTCGCTGTTGCTGGGAGGATGTTTTCTCCTCCGCTCACCCCTTCCACCGTCATTTTCTCTCTACCCACCCTTGCCTCCTTTTCCGCGCAGCTCTCGATTCCCCCCTCTCTTTCGCACCCTCCATGTCATATTCCGCTCCAGGAGTTCCATCATAGCTCCTCACTGTCGCTGGGAGGATGTTTTCTCCTCCACTCGCCCCTTCCACCGTCATTTTCTCTCTACCCACCCTTGCCTCCTTCTCCGCGCAGCTCTCGATTCCCCCCTCTCTTTCGCACCCTCCATGTCATATTCCGCTCCAGGAGCTCCATCATAGCTCCTCGCTGTCGCTGGGAGGATTTTTTCTCCTCTGCTCGCCCCTTCCACCGTCATTTTCTCTCTACCCACCCTTTCCTCCTTTTCCGCGCAGCTCTCGATTCCCCCCTCTCTTGCGCACCCTCCATGTCATATTCCGCTCCAGGAGCTCCATCATAGCTCCTCGCTGTCGCTGGGAGGAAGTTTTCTCCTCCGCTCGCCCCTTCCACCGTCATTTTCTCTCTACCCACCCTTGCCTCCTTTTCCGCGCAGCTCTCAATTCCCCCCTCTCTTTCGCACCCTCCATGTCATATTCCGCTCCAGGAGCTCCATCATAGCTCCTTGCTGTTGCTGGGAGGATGTTTTCTCCTCCGCTCGCCCCTTCCACCGTCATTTTCTCTCTACCCACCCTTGCCTCCTTTTCCGCGCAGCTCTCGATTCCCCCCTCTCTTTCGCACCCTCCATGTCATATTCCGCTCCAGGAGTTCCATCATAGCTCCTCACTGTCGCTGGGAGGATGTTTTCTCCTCCGCTCGCCCCTTCCACCGTCATTTTCTCTCTACCCACCCTTGCCTCCTTCTCCGCGCAGCTCTCGATTCCCCCCTCTCTTTCGCACCCTCCATGTCATATTCTGCTCCAGGAGCTCCATCATAGCTCCTCGCTGTCGCTGGGAGGATGTTTTCTCCTCCGCTCGCCCCTTCCACCGTCATTTTCTCTCTACCCACCCTTGCCTCCTTCTCCGCGCAGCTCTCGATTCCCCCCTCTCTTTCGCACCCTCCATGTCATATTCCGCTCCAGGAGCTCCATCATAGCTCCTCGCTGTCGCTGGGAGGATGTTTTCTCCTCCGCTCGCCCCTTCCACCGTCATTTTCTCTCTACCCACCCTTGCCTCCTTTTCCGCGCAGCTCTCGATTCCCCCCTCTCTTTCGCACCCTCCATGTCATATTCCGCTCCAGGAGTTCCATCATAGCTCCTCACTGTCGCTGGGAGGATGTTTTCTCCTCCGCTCGCCCCTTCCACCGCCATTTTCTCTCTACCCACCCTTGCCTCCTTCTCCGCGCAGCTCTCGATTCCCCCCTCTCTTTCGCACCCTCCATGTCATATTCCGCTCCAGGAGCTCCATCATAGCTCCTCGCTGTCGCTGGGAGGATGTTTTCTCCTCCGCTCGCCCCTTCCACCGTCATTTTCTCTCTACCCACCCTTTCCTCCTTTTCCGCGCAGCTCTCGATTCCCCCCTCTCTTTCGCACCCTCCATGTCATATTCCGCTCCAGGAGTTCCATCATAGCTCCTCACTGTCGCTGGGAGGATGTTTTCTCCTCCGCTCGCCCCTTCCACCGTCATTTTTTCTCTACCCACCCTTGCCTCCTTTTCCGCGCAGCTCTCGATTCCCCCCTCTCTTTCGCACCCTCTATGTCATATTCCGCTCCAGGAGTTCCATCATAGCTCCTCACTGTCGCTGGGAGGATGTTTTCTCCTCGCTCGCCCCTTCCACCGTCATTTTCTCTCTACCCACCCTTGCCTCCTTTTCCGCGCAGCTCTCGATTCCCCCCTCTCTTTCGCACCCTCCATGTCATATTCCGCTCCAGGAGCTCCATCATAGCTCCTTGCTGTCGCTGGGAGGATGTTTTCTCCTCCGCTCGCCCCTTCCACCGTCATTTTCTCTCTACCCACCCTTGCCTCCTTTTCCGCGCAGCTCTCGATTCCCCCCTCTCTTTCGCACCCTCCATGTCATATTCCGCTCCAGGAGTTCCATCATAGCTCCTCACTGTCGCTGGGAGGATGTTTTCTCCTCCGCTCGCCCCTTCCACCGTCATTTTCTCTCTACCCACCCTTGCCTCCTTTTCCGCGCAGCTCTCGATTCCCCCCTCTCTTTCGCACCCTCCATGTCATATTCCGCTCCAGGAGTTCCATCATAGCTCCTCACTGTCGCTGGGAGGATGTTTTCTCCTCCGCTCGCCCCTTCCACCGTCATTTTCTCTCTAAACACCCTTGCCTCCTTTTCCGCGCAGCTCTCGATTCCCCCCTCTCTTTCGCACCCTCCATGTCATATTCCGCTCCAGGAGTTCCATCATAGCTCCTCACTGTCGCTGGGAGGAAGTTTTCTCCTCCGCTCGCCCCTTCCACCTTCATTTTCTCTCTACCCACCCTTGCCTCCTTTTCCGCGCAGCTCTCGATTCCCCCCTCTCTTTCGCACCCTCCATGTCATATTCCGCTCCAGGAGCTCCATCATAGCTCCTTGCTGTCGCTGGGAGGATGTTTTCTCCTCCGCTCGCCCCTTCCACCGTCATTTTCTCTCTACCCACCCTTGCCTCCTTTTCCGCGCAGCTCTCGATTCCCCCCTCTCTTTCGCACCCTCCATGTCATATTCCGCTCCAGGAGTTCCATCATAGCTCCTCACTGTCGCTGGGAGGATGTTTTCTCCTCCGCTCGCCCCTTCCACCGTCATTTTCTCTCTACCCACCCTTGCCTCCTTCTCCGCGCAGCTCTCGATTCCCCCCTCTCTTTCGCACCCTCCATGTCATATTCCGCTCCAGGAGCTCCATCATAGCTAATCGCTGTCGCTGGGAGGATGTTTTCTCCTCCGCTCGCCCCTTCCACCGTCATTTTCTCTCTACCCACCCTTGCCTCCTTTTCCGCGCAGCTCTCGATTCCCCCCTCTCTTTTGCACCCTCCATGTCATATTCCGCTCCAGGAGTTCCATCATAGCTCCTCACTGTCGCTGGGAGGATGTTTTCTCCTCCGCTCGCCCCTTCCACCGTCATTTTCTCTCTACCCACCCTTGCCTCCTTTTCCGCGCAGCTCTCGATTCCCCCCTCTCTTTCGCACCCTCCATGTCATATTCCGCTCCAGGAGCTCCATCATAGCTCCTCGCTGTCGCTGGGAGGATGTTTTCTCCTCCGCTCGCCCCTTCCACCGTCATTTTCTCTCTACCCACCCTTTCCTCCTTTTCCGCGCAGCTCTCGATTCCCCCCTCTCTTTCGCACCCTCCATGTCATATTCCGCTCCAGGAGCTCCATCATAGCTCCTCGCTGTCGCTGGGAGGATGTTTTCTCCTCCGCTCGCCCCTTCCACCGTCATTTTCTCTCTACCCACCCTTGCCTCCTTCTCCGCGCAGCTCTCAATTCCCCCCTCTCTTTCGCACCCTCCATGTCATATTCCGCTCCAGGAGCTCCATCATAGCTCCTCGCTGTCGCTGGGAGGATGTTTTCTCCTCCGCTCGCCCCTTCCACCGTCATTTTCTCTCTACCCACCCTTGCCTCCTTCTCCGCGCAGCTCTCGATTCCCCCCTCTCTTTCGAACCCTCCATGTCATATTCCGCTCCAGGAGCTCCATCATAGCTCCTCGCTGTCGCTGGGAGGATGTTTTCTCCTCTGCTCGCCCCTTCCACCGTCATTTTCTCTCTACCCACCCTTTCCTCCTTTTCCGCGCAGCTCTCGATTCCCCCCTCTCTTTCGCACCCTCCATGTCATATTCCGCTCCAGGAGCTCCATCATAGCTCCTCGCTGTCGCTGGGAGGATGTTTTCTCCTCCGCTCGCCCCTTCCACCGTCATTTTCTTTCTACCCACCCTTGCCTCCTTTTCCACGCAGCTCTCGATTCCCCCCTCTCTTTCGCACCCTCCATGTCATATTCCGCTCCAGGAGCTCCATCATAGCTCCTCGCTGTTGCTGGGAGGATGTTTTCTCCTCCGCTCGCCCCTTCCACCGTCATTTTCTCTCTACCCACCCTTGCCTCCTTCTCCGCACAGCTCTCGATTCCCCCCTCTCTTTCGCACCCTCCATGTCATATTCCGCTCCAGGAGCTCCATCATAGCTCCTCGCTGTCGCTGGGAGGATGTTTTCTCCTCTGCTCGCCCCTTCCACCGTCATTTTCTCTCTACCCACCCTTTCCTCCTTTTCCGCGCAGCTCTCGATTCCCCCCTCTCTTGCGCACCCTCCATGTCATATTCCGCTCCAGGAGCTCCATCATAGCTCCTCGCTGTCGCTGGGAGGATGTTTTCTCCTCCGCTCGCCCCTTCCACCGTCATTTTCTCTCTACCCACCCTTGCCTCCTTTTCCGCGCAGCTCTCGATTCCCCCCTCTCTTTCGCACCCTCCATGTCATATTCCGCTCCAGGAGCTCCATCATAGCTCCTCGCTGTCGCTGGGAGGATGTTTTCTCCTCCGCTCGCCCCTTCCACCGTCATTTTCTCTCTACCCACCCTTGCCTCCTTCTCCGCGCAGCTCTCAAATCCCCCCTCTCTTTCGCACCCTCCATGTCATATTCCGCTCCAGGAGCTCCATCATAGCTCCTCGCTGTCGCTGGGAGGATGTTTTCTCCTCCGCTCGCCCCTTCCACCGTCATTTTCTCTCTACCCACCCTTGCCTCCTTCTCCGCGCAGCTCTCAATTCCCCCCTCTCTTTCGCACCCTCCATGTCATATTCCGCTCCAGGAGCTCCATCATAGCTCCTCGCTGTCGCTGGGAGGATGTTTTCTCCTCCGCTCGCCCCTTCCACCGTCATTTTCTCTCTACCCACCCTTGCCTCCTTCTCCGCGCAGCTCTCGATTCCCCCCTCTCTTTCGAACCCTCCATGTCATATTCCGCTCCAGGAGCTCCATCATAGCTCCTCGCTGTCGCTGGGAGGATGTTTTCTCCTCTGCTCGCCCCTTCCACCGTCATTTTCTCTCTACCCACCCTTGCCTCCTTCTCCGCGCAGCTCTCAATTCCCCCCTCTCTTTCGCACCCTCCATGTCATATTCCGCTCCAGGAGCTCCATCATAGCTCCTCACTGTCGCTGGGAGGATGTTTTCTCCTCCGCTCGCCCCTTCCACCGTCATTTTCTCTCTACCCACCCTTGCCTCCTTTTCCGCGCAGCTCTCGATTCCCCCCTCTCTTTCGCACCCTCCATGTCATATTCCGCTCCAGGAGCTCCATCATAGCTCCTCGCTGTCGCTGGGAGGATGTTTTCTCCTCCGCTCGCCCCTTCCACCGTCATTTTCTCTCTACCCACCCTTTCCTCCTTTTCCGCGCAGCTCTCGATTCCCCCCTCTCTTTCGCACCCTCCATGTCATATTCCGCTCCAGGAGCTCCATCATAGCTCCTCGCTGTCGCTGGGAGGATGTTTTCTCCTCCGCTCGCCCCTTCCACCGTCATTTTCTCTCTACCCACCCTTGCCTCCTTCTCCGCGCAGCTCTCAATTCCCCCCTCTCTTTCGCACCCTCCATGTCATATTCCGCTCCAGGAGCTCCATCATAGCTCCTCGCTGTCGCTGGGAGGATGTTTTCTCCTCCGCTCGCCCCTTCCACCGTCATTTTCTCTCTACCCACCCTTGCCTCCTTCTCCGCGCAGCTCTCGATTCCCCCCTCTCTTTCGAACCCTCCATGTCATATTCCGCTCCAGGAGCTCCATCATAGCTCCTCGCTGTCGCTGGGAGGATGTTTTCTCCTCTGCTCGCCCCTTCCACCGTCATTTTCTCTCTACCCACCCTTTCCTCCTTTTCCGCGCAGCTCTCGATTCCCCCCTCTCTTTCGCACCCTCCATGTCATATTCCGCTCCAGGAGCTCCATCATAGCTCCTCGCTGTCGCTGGGAGGATGTTTTCTCCTCCGCTCGCCCCTTCCACCGTCATTTTCTTTCTACCCACCCTTGCCTCCTTTTCCACGCAGCTCTCGATTCCCCCCTCTCTTTCGCACCCTCCATGTCATATTCCGCTCCAGGAGCTCCATCATAGCTCCTCGCTGTTGCTGGGAGGATGTTTTCTCCTCCGCTCGCCCCTTCCACCGTCATTTTCTCTCTACCCACCCTTGCCTCCTTCTCCGCACAGCTCTCGATTCCCCCCTCTCTTTCGCACCCTCCATGTCATATTCCGCTCCAGGAGCTCCATCATAGCTCCTCGCTGTCGCTGGGAGGATGTTTTCTCCTCTGCTCGCCCCTTCCACCGTCATTTTCTCTCTACCCACCCTTTCCTCCTTTTCCGCGCAGCTCTCGATTCCCCCCTCTCTTGCGCACCCTCCATGTCATATTCCGCTCCAGGAGCTCCATCATAGCTCCTCGCTGTCGCTGGGAGGATGTTTTCTCCTCCGCTCGCCCCTTCCACCGTCATTTTCTCTCTACCCACCCTTGCCTCCTTTTCCGCGCAGCTCTCGATTCCCCCCTCTCTTTCGCACCCTCCATGTCATATTCCGCTCCAGGAGCTCCATCATAGCTCCTCGCTGTCGCTGGGAGGATGTTTTCTCCTCCGCTCGCCCCTTCCACCGTCATTTTCTCTCTACCCACCCTTGCCTCCTTCTCCGCGCAGCTCTCAAATCCCCCCTCTCTTTCGCACCCTCCATGTCATATTCCGCTCCAGGAGCTCCATCATAGCTCCTCGCTGTCGCTGGGAGGATGTTTTCTCCTCCGCTCGCCCCTTCCACCGTCATTTTCTCTCTACCCACCCTTGCCTCCTTCTCCGCGCAGCTCTCAATTCCCCCCTCTCTTTCGCACCCTCCATGTCATATTCCGCTCCAGGAGCTCCATCATAGCTCCTCGCTGTCGCTGGGAGGATGTTTTCTCCTCCGCTCGCCCCTTCCACCGTCATTTTCTCTCTACCCACCCTTGCCTCCTTCTCCGCGCAGCTCTCGATTCCCCCCTCTCTTTCGAACCCTCCATGTCATATTCCGCTCCAGGAGCTCCATCATAGCTCCTCGCTGTCGCTGGGAGGATGTTTTCTCCTCTGCTCGCCCCTTCCACCGTCATTTTCTCTCTACCCACCCTTGCCTCCTTCTCCGCGCAGCTCTCAATTCCCCCCTCTCTTTCGCACCCTCCATGTCATATTCCGCTCCAGGAGCTCCATCATAGCTCCTCGCTGTCGCTGGGAGGATGTTTTCTCCTCCGCTCGCCCCTTCCACCGTCATTTTCTCTCTACCCACCCTTTCCTCCTTTTCCGCGCAGCTCTCGATTCCCCCCTCTCTTTCGCACCCTCCATGTCATATTCCGCTCCAGGAGCTCCATCATAGCTCCTTGCTGTCGCTGGGAGGATGTTTTCTCCTCCGCTCGCCCCTTCCACCGTCATTTTCTCTCTACCCACCCTTGCCTCCTTTTCCGCGCAGCTCTCGATTCCCCCCTCTCTTTCGCACCCTCCATGTCATATTCCGCTCCAGGAGTTCCATCATAGCTCCTCACTGTCGCTGGGAGGATGTTTTCTCCTCCGCTCGCCCCTTCCACCGTCATTTTCTCTCTACCCACCCTTGCCTCCTTTTCCGCGCAGCTCTCGATTCCCCCCTCTCTTTCGCACCCTCCATGTCATATTCCGCTCCAGGAGTTCCATCATAGCTCCTCACTGTCGCTGGGAGGATTTTTTCTCCTCCGCTCGCCCCTTCCACCGTCATTTTCTCTCTAAACACCCTTGCCTCCTTTTCCGCGCAGCTCTCGATTCCCCCCTCTCTTTCGCACCCTCCATGTCATATTCCGCTCCAGGAGTTCCATCATAGCTCCTCACTGTCGCTGGGAGGAAGTTTTCTCCTCCGCTCGCCCCTTCCACCTTCATTTTCTCTCTACCCACCCTTGCCTCCTTTTCCGCGCAGCTCTCGATTCCCCCCTCTCTTTCGCACCCTCCATGTCATATTCCGCTCCAGGAGCTCCATCATAGCTCCTTGCTGTCGCTGGGAGGATGTTTTCTCCTCCGCTCGCCCCTTCCACCGTCATTTTCTCTCTACCCACCCTTGCCTCCTTTTCCGCGCAGCTCTCGATTCCCCCCTCTCTTTCGCACCCTCCATGTCATATTCCGCTCCAGGAGTTCCATCATAGCTCCTCACTGTCGCTGGGAGGATGTTTTCTCCTCCGCTCGCCCCTTCCACCGTCATTTTCTCTCTACCCACCCTTGCCTCCTTCTCCGCGCTGCTCTCGATTCCCCCCTCTCTTTCGCACCCTCCATGTCATATTCCGCTCCAGGAGCTCCATCATAGCTAATCGCTGTCGCTGGGAGGATGTTTTCTCCTCCGCTCGCCCCTTCCACCGTCATTTTCTCTCTACCCACCCTTGCCTCCTTTTCCGCGCAGCTCTCGATTCCCCCCTCTCTTTTGCACCCTCCATGTCATATTCCGCTCCAGGAGTTCCATCATAGCTCCTCACTGTCGCTGGGAGGATGTTTTCTCCTCCGCTCGCCCCTTCCACCGTCATTTTCTCTCTACCCACCCTTGCCTCCTTTTCCGCGCAGCTCTCGATTCCCCCCTCTCTTTCGCACCCTCCATGTCATATTCCGCTCCAGGAGCTCCATCATAGCTCCTCGCTGTCGCTGGGAGGATGTTTTCTCCTCCGCTCGCCCCTTCCACCGTCATTTTCTCTCTACCCACCCTTTCCTCCTTTTCCGCGCAGCTCTCGATTCCCCCCTCTCTTTCGCACCCTCCATGTCATATTCCGCTCCAGGAGCTCCATCATAGCTCCTCGCTGTCGCTGGGAGGATGTTTTCTCCTCCGCTCGCCCCTTCCACCGTCATTTTCTTTCTACCCACCCTTGCCTCCTTTTCCACGCAGCTCTCGATTCCCCCCTCTCTTTCGCACCCTCCATGTCATATTCCGCTCCAGGAGCTCCATCATAGCTCCTCGCTGTTGCTGGGAGGATGTTTTCTCCTCCGCTCGCCCCTTCCACCGTCATTTTCTCTCTACCCACCCTTGCCTCCTTCTCCGCACAGCTCTCGATTCCCCCCTCTCTTTCGCACCCTCCATGTCATATTCCGCTCCAGGAGCTCCATCATAGCTCCTCGCTGTCGCTGGGAGGATGTTTTCTCCTCTGCTCGCCCCTTCCACCGTCATTTTCTCTCTACCCACCCTTTCCTCCTTTTCCGCGCAGCTCTCGATTCCCCCCTCTCTTGCGCACCCTCCATGTCATATTCCGCTCCAGGAGCTCCATCATAGCTCCTCGCTGTCGCTGGGAGGATGTTTTCTCCTCCGCTCGCCCCTTCCACCGTCATTTTCTCTCTACCCACCCTTGCCTCCTTTTCCGCGCAGCTCTCGATTCCCCCCTCTCTTTCGCACCCTCCATGTCATATTCCGCTCCAGGAGCTCCATCATAGCTCCTCGCTGTCGCTGGGAGGATGTTTTCTCCTCCGCTCGCCCCTTCCACCGTCATTTTCTCTCTACCCACCCTTGCCTCCTTCTCCGCGCAGCTCTCAAATCCCCCCTCTCTTTCGCACCCTCCATGTCATATTCCGCTCCAGGAGCTCCATCATAGCTCCTCGCTGTCGCTGGGAGGATGTTTTCTCCTCCGCTCGCCCCTTCCACCGTCATTTTCTCTCTACCCACCCTTGCCTCCTTCTCCGCGCAGCTCTCAATTCCCCCCTCTCTTTCGCACCCTCCATGTCATATTCCGCTCCAGGAGCTCCATCATAGCTCCTCGCTGTCGCTGGGAGGATGTTTTCTCCTCCGCTCGCCCCTTCCACCGTCATTTTCTCTCTACCCACCCTTGCCTCCTTCTCCGCGCAGCTCTCGATTCCCCCCTCTCTTTCGAACCCTCCATGTCATATTCCGCTCCAGGAGCTCCATCATAGCTCCTCGCTGTCGCTGGGAGGATGTTTTCTCCTCTGCTCGCCCCTTCCACCGTCATTTTCTCTCTACCCACCCTTGCCTCCTTCTCCGCGCAGCTCTCAATTCCCCCCTCTCTTTCGCACCCTCCATGTCATATTCCGCTCCAGGAGCTCCATCATAGCTCCTCGCTGTCGCTGGGAGGATGTTTTCTCCTCCGCTCGCCCCTTCCACCGTCATTTTCTCTCTACCCACCCTTGCCTCCTTCTCCGCGCAGCTCTCGATTCCCCCCTCTCTTTCGAACCCTCCATGTCATATTCCGCTCCAGGAGCTCCATCATAGCTCCTCGCTGTCGCTGGGAGGATGTTTTCTCCTCTGCTCGCCCCTTCCACCGTCATTTTCTCTCTACCCACCCTTTCCTCCTTTTCCGCGCAGCTCTCGATTACCCCCCTCTCTTTCGCACCCTCCATGTCATATTCCGCTCCAGGAGCTCCATCATAGCTCCTCGCTGTCGATGGGAGGATGTTTTCTCCTCCGCTCGCCCCTTCCACCGTCATTTTCTTTCTACCCACCCTTGCCTCCTTTTCCACGCAGCTCTCGATTCCCCCCTCTCTTTCGCACCCTCCATGTCATATTCCGCTCCAGGAGCTCCATCATAGCTCCTCGCTGTTGCTGGGAGGATGTTTTCTCCTCCGCTCGCCCCTTCCACCGTCATTTTCTCTCTACCCACCCTTGCCTCCTTCTCCGCACAGCTCTCGATTCCCCCCTCTCTTTCGCACCCTCCATGTCATATTCCGCTCCAGGAGCTCCATCATAGCTCCTCGCTGTCGCTGGGAGGATGTTTTCTCCTCTGCTCGCCCCTTCCACCGTCATTTTCTCTCTACCCACCCTTTCCTCCTTTTCCGCGCAGCTCTCGATTCCCCCCTCTCTTGCGCACCCTCCATGTCATATTCCGCTCCAGGAGCTCCATCATAGCTCCTCGCTGTCGCTGGGAGGATGTTTTCTCCTCCGCTCGCCCCTTCCACCGTCATTTTCTCTCTACCCACCCTTGCCTCCTTTTCCGCGCAGCTCTCGATTCCCCCCTCTCTTTCGCACCCTCCATGTCATATTCCGCTCCAGGAGCTCCATCATAGCTCCTCGCTGTCGCTGGGAGGATGTTTTCTCCTCCGCTCGCCCCTTCCACCGTCATTTTCTCTCTACCCACCCTTGCCTCCTTCTCCGCGCAGCTCTCGATTCCCCCCTCTCTTTCGAACCCTCCATGTCATATTCCGCTCCAGGAGCTCCATCATAGCTCCTCGCTGTCGCTGGGAGGATGTTTTCTCCTCTGCTCGCCCCTTCCACCGTCATTTTCTCTCTACCCACCCTTTCCTCCTTTTCCGCGCAGCTCTCGATTCCCCCCCTCTCTTTCGCACCCTCCATGTCATATTCCGCTCCAGGAGCTCCATCATAGCTCCTCGCTGTCGATGGGAGGATGTTTTCTCCTCCGCTCGCCCCTTCCACCGTCATTTTCTTTCTACCCACCCTTGCCTCCTTTTCCACGCAGCTCTCGATTCCCCCCTCTCTTTCGCACCCTCCATGTCATATTCCGCTCCAGGAGCTCCATCATAGCTCCTCGCTGTTGCTGGGAGGATGTTTTCTCCTCCGCTCGCCCCTTCCACCGTCATTTTCTCTCTACCCACCCTTGCCTCCTTCTCCGCACAGCTCTCGATTCCCCCCTCTCTTTCGCACCCTCCATGTCATATTCCGCTCCAGGAGCTCCATCATAGCTCCTCGCTGTCGCTGGGAGGATGTTTTCTCCTCTGCTCGCCCCTTCCACCGTCATTTTCTCTCTACCCACCCTTTCCTCCTTTTCCGCGCAGCTCTCGATTCCCCCCTCTCTTGCGCACCCTCCATGTCATATTCCGCTCCAGGAGCTCCATCATAGCTCCTCGTTGTCGCTGGGAGGATGTTTTCTCCTCCGCTCGCCCCTTCCACCGTCATTTTCTCTCTACCCACCCTTGCCTCCTTTTCCGCGCAGCTCTCGATTCCCCCCTCTCTTTCGCACCCTCCATGTCATATTCCGCTCCAGGAGCTCCATCATAGCTCCTCGCTGTCGCTGGGAGGATGTTTTCTCCTCCGCTCGCCCCTTCCACCGTCATTTTCTCTCTACCCACCCTTGCCTCCTTCTCCGCGCAGCTCTCAATTCCCCCCTCTCTTTCGCACCCTCCATGTCATATTCCGCTCCAGGAGCTCCATCATAGCTCCTCGCTGTCGCTGGGAGGATGTTTTCTCCTCCGCTCGCCCCTTCCACCGTCATTTTCTCTCTACCCACCCTTGCCTCCTTCTCCGCGCAGCTCTCGATTCCCCCCTCTCTTTCGAACCCTCCATGTCATATTCCGCTCCAGGAGCTCCATCATAGCTCCTCGCTGTCGCTGGGAGGATGTTTTCTCCTCTGCTCGCCCCTTCCACCGTCATTTTCTCTCTACCCACCCTTTCCTCCTTTTCCGCGCAGCTCTCGATTCCCCCCTCTCTTTCGCACCCTCCATGTCATATTCCGCTCCAGGAGCTCCATCATAGCTCCTCGCTGTTGCTGGGAGGATGTTTTCTCCTCCGCTCGCCCCTTCCACCGTCATTTTCTCTCTACCCACCCTTGCCTCCTTCTCCGCACAGCTCTCGATTCCCCCCTCTCTTTCGCACCCTCCATGTCATATTCCGCTCCAGGAGCTCCATCATAGCTCCTCGCTGTCGCTGGGAGGAAGTTTTCTCCTCTGCTCGCCCCTTCCACCGTCATTTTCTCTCTACCCACCCTTTCCTCCTTTTCCGCGCAGCTCTCGATTCCCCCCTCTCTTTCGCACCCTCCATGTCATATTCCGCTCCAGGAGTTCCATCATAGCTCCTCACTGTCGCTGGGAGGATGTTTTCTCCTCCGCTCGCCCCTTCCACCGTCATTTTCTCTCTACCCACCCTTGCCTCCTTCTCCGCGCAGCTCTCGATTCCCTCCTCTCTCTCGCACCCTCCATATTACATCCAGCTCCAGGAGCTCCATCATAGCTCCTCGCTGTCGCTGGGAGGATGTTTTCTCCTCTGCTCGCCGCTTCCGCCGTCATTTTCTCTCCACCCACCCTTGCCTCCTTCTCCGCGCCGCTCTCGATTCCCCCCTCTCTTTCGCACCCTCCATGCCATATTCCGCTCCAGGAGCTCCATCATAGCTCCTCGCTGTCGCTGGGAGGATGTTTTCTCCTCCGCTCGCCCCTTCCACCGTCATTTTCTCTCTACCCACCCTTGCCTCCTTCTCCGCGCAGCTCTCGATTCCCCCCTCTCTTTCGCACCCTCCATGTCATATTCCGCTCCAGGAGCTCCATCATAGCTCCTCGCTGTCGCTGGGAGGATGTTTTCTCCTCCGCTCGCCCCTTCCACCGTCATTTTCTCTCTACCCACCCTTGCCTCCTTCTCCGCGCAGCTCTCGATTCCCCCCTCTCTTTCGCACCCTCCATGTCATATTCCGCTCCAGGAGCTCCATCATAGCTCCTCGCTGTCGCTGGGAGGATGTTTTCTCCTCCGCTCGCCCCTTCCACCGCCATTTTCTTTCTACCCACCCTTGCCTCCTTTTCCACGCAGCTCTCGATTCCCCCCTCTCTTTCGCACCCTCCATGTCATATTCCGCTCCAGGAGCTCCATCATAGCTCCTCGCTGTTGCTGGGAGGATGTTTTCTCCTCCGCTCGCCCCTTCCACCGTCATTTTCTCTCTACCCACCCTTGCCTCCTTCTCCGCGCAGCTCTCGATTCCCCCCTCTCTTTCGCACCCTCCATGTCATATTCCGCTCCAGGAGCTCCATCATAGCTCCTCGCTGTCGCTGGGAGGATTTTTTCTCCTCTGCTCGCCCCTTCCACCGTCATTTTCTCTCTACCCACCCTTTCCTCCTTTTCCGCGCAGCTCTCGATTCCCCCCTCTCTTGCGCACCCTCCATGTCATATTCCGCTCCAGGAGCTCCATCATAGCTCCTCGCTGTCGCTGGGAGGATGTTTTCTCCTCCGCTCGCCCCTTCCACCGTCATTTTCTCTCTACCCACCCTTGCCTCCTTTTCCGCGCAGCTCTCGATTCCCCCCTCTCTTTCGCACCCTCCATGTCATATTCCGCTCCAGGAGTTCCATCATAGCTCCTCACTGTCGCTGGGAGGATGTTTTCTCCTCCACTCGCCCCTTCCACCGTCATTTTCTCTCTACCCACCCTTGCCTCCTTCTCCGCGCTGCTCTCGATTCCCTCCTCTCTCTCGCACCCTCCATATTACATCCAGCTCCAGGAGCTCCATCATAGCTCCGCTGTCGCTGGGAGGATGTTTTCTCCTCCGCTCGCCCCTTCCACCGTCATTTTCTCTCTACCCACCCTTGCCTCCTTCTCCGCGCAGCTCTCGATTCCCTCCTCTCTCTCGCACCCTCCATATTACATCCAGCTCCAGGAGCTCCATCATAGCTCCTCGCTGTCGCTGGGAGGATGTTTTCTCCTCTGCTCGCCGCTTCCACCGTCATTTTCTCTCCACCCACCCTTGCCTCCTTCTCCGCGCCGCTCTCGATTCCCCCCTCTCTTTCGCACCCTCCATGTCATATTCTGCTCCAGGAGCTCCATCATAGCTCCTCGCTGTCGCTGGGAGGATGTTTTCTCCTCCGCTCGCCCCTTCCACCGTCATTTTCTCTCCACCCACCCTTGCCTCCTTCTCCGCGCCGCTCTCGATTCCCCCCTCTCTTTCGCACCCTCCATGTCATATTCCGCTCCAGGAGCTCCATCATAGCTCCTCGCTGTCGCTGGGAGGATGTTTTCTCCTCTGCTCGCCCCTTCCACCGTCATTTTCTCTCTACCCACCCTTTCCTCCTTTTCCGCGCAGCTCTCGATTCCCCCCTCTCTTGCGCACCCTCCATGTCATATTCCGCTCCAGGAGCTCCATCATAGCTCCTCGCTGTCGCTGGGAGGATGTTTTCTCCTCCGCTCGCCCCTTCCACCGTCATTTTCTCTCTACCCACCCTTGCCTCCTTTTCCGCGCAGCTCTCGATTCCCCCCTCTCTTTCGCACCCTCCATGTCATATTCCGCTCCAGGAGCTCCATCATAGCTCCTCGCTGTCGCTGGGAGGATGTTTTCTCCTCCGCTCGCCCCTTCCACCGTCATTTTCTCTCTACCCACCCTTGCCTCCTTCTCCGCGCAGCTCTCAAATCCCCCCTCTCTTTCGCACCCTCCATGTCATATTCCGCTCCAGGAGCTCCATCATAGCTCCTCGCTGTCGCTGGGAGGATGTTTTCTCCTCCGCTCGCCCCTTCCACCGTCATTTTCTCTCTACCCACCCTTGCCTCCTTCTCCGCGCAGCTCTCAATTCCCCCCTCTCTTTCGCACCCTCCATGTCATATTCCGCTCCAGGAGCTCCATCATAGCTCCTCGCTGTCGCTGGGAGGATGTTTTCTCCTCCGCTCGCCCCTTCCACCGTCATTTTCTCTCTACCCACCCTTGCCTCCTTCTCCGCGCAGCTCTCGATTCCCCCCTCTCTTTCGAACCCTCCATGTCATATTCCGCTCCAGGAGCTCCATCATAGCTCCTCGCTGTCGCTGGGAGGATGTTTTCTCCTCTGCTCGCCCCTTCCACCGTCATTTTCTCTCTACCCACCCTTGCCTCCTTCTCCGCGCAGCTCTCAATTCCCCCCTCTCTTTCGCACCCTCCATGTCATATTCCGCTCCAGGAGCTCCATCATAGCTCCTCGCTGTCGCTGGGAGGATGTTTTCTCCTCCGCTCGCCCCTTCCACCGTCATTTTCTCTCTACCCACCCTTGCCTCCTTCTCCGCGCAGCTCTCGATTCCCCCCTCTCTTTCGAACCCTCCATGTCATATTCCACTCCAGGAGCTCCATCATAGCTCCTCGCTGTCGCTGGGAGGATGTTTTCTCCTCTGCTCGCCCCTTCCACCGTCATTTTCTCTCTACCCACCCTTTCCTCCTTTTCCGCGCAGCTCTCGATTACCCCCCTCTCTTTCGCACCCTCCATGTCATATTCCGCTCCAGGAGCTCCATCATAGCTCCTCGCTGTCGATGGGAGGATGTTTTCTCCTCCGCTCGCCCCTTCCACCGTCATTTTCTTTCTACCCACCCTTGCCTCCTTTTCCACGCAGCTCTCAATTCCCCCCTCTCTTTCGCACCCTCCATGTCATATTCCGCTCCAGGAGCTCCATCATAGCTCCTCGCTGTTGCTGGGAGGATGTTTTCTCCTCCGCTCGCCCCTTCCACCGTCATTTTCTCTCTACCCACCCTTGCCTCCTTCTCCGCACAGCTCTCGATTCCCCCCTCTCTTTCGCACCCTCCATGTCATATTCCGCTCCAGGAGCTCCATCATAGCTCCTCGCTGTCGCTGGGAGGATGTTTTCTCCTCTGCTCGCCCCTTCCACCGTCATTTTCTCTCTACCCACCCTTTCCTCCTTTTCCGCGCAGCTCTCGATTCCCCCCTCTCTTGCGCACCCTCCACGTCATATTCCGCTCCAGGAGCTCCATCATAGCTCCTCGCTGTCGCTGGGAGGATGTTTTCTCCTCCGCTCGCCCCTTCCACCGTCATTTTCTCTCTACCCACCCTTGCCTCCTTTTCCGCGCAGCTCTCGATTCCCCCCTCTCTTTCGCACCCTCCATGTCATATTCCGCTCCAGGAGCTCCATCATAGCTCCTCGCTGTCGCTGGGAGGATGTTTTCTCCTCCGCTCGCCCCTTCCACCGTCATTTTCTCTCTACCCACCCTTGCCTCCTTCTCCGCGCAGCTCTCGATTCCCCCCTCTCTTTCGAACCCTCCATGTCATATTCCGCTCCAGGAGCTCCATCATAGCTCCTCGCTGTCGCTGGGAGGATGTTTTCTCCTCTGCTCGCCCCTTCCACCGTCATTTTCTCTCTACCCACCCTTTCCTCCTTTTCCGCGCAGCTCTCGATTCCCCCCCTCTCTTTCGCACCCTCCATGTCATATTCCGCTCCAGGAGCTCCATCATAGCTCCTCGCTGTCGATGGGAGGATGTTTTCTCCTCCGCTCGCCCCTTCCACCGTCATTTTCTTTCTACCCACCCTTGCCTCCTTTTCCACGCAGCTCTCGATTCCCCCCTCTCTTTCGCACCCTCCATGTCATATTCCGCTCCAGGAGCTCCATCATAGCTCCTCGCTGTTGCTGGGAGGATGTTTTCTCCTCCGCTCGCCCCTTCCACCGTCATTTTCTCTCTACCCACCCTTGCCTCCTTCTCCGCACAGCTCTCGATTCCCCCCTCTCTTTCGCACCCTCCATGTCATATTCCGCTCCAGGAGCTCCATCATAGCTCCTCGCTGTCGCTGGGAGGATGTTTTCTCCTCTGCTCGCCCCTTCCACCGTCATTTTCTCTCTACCCACCCTTTCCTCCTTTTCCGCGCAGCTCTCGATTCCCCCCTCTCTTGCGCACCCTCCATGTCATATTCCGCTCCAGGAGCTCCATCATAGCTCCTCGCTGTCGCTGGGAGGATGTTTTCTCCTCCGCTCGCCCCTTCCACCGTCATTTTCTCTCTACCCACCCTTGCCTCCTTTTCCGCGCAGCTCTCGATTCCCCCCTCTCTTTCGCACCCTCCATGTCATATTCCGCTCCAGGAGCTCCATCATAGCTCCTCGCTGTCGCTGGGAGGATGTTTTCTCCTCCGCTCGCCCCTTCCACCGTCATTTTCTCTCTACCCACCCTTGCCTCCTTCTCCGCGCAGCTCTCAATTCCCCCCTCTCTTTCGCACCCTCCATGTCATATTCCGCTCCAGGAGCTCCATCATAGCTCCTCGCTGTCGCTGGGAGGATGTTTTCTCCTCCGCTCGCCCCTTCCACCGTCATTTTCTCTCTACCCACCCTTGCCTCCTTCTCCGCGCAGCTCTCGATTCCCCCCTCTCTTTCGAACCCTCCATGTCATATTCCGCTCCAGGAGCTCCATCATAGCTCCTCGCTGTCGCTGGGAGGATGTTTTCTCCTCTGCTCGCCCCTTCCACCGTCATTTTCTCTCTACCCACCCTTTCCTCCTTTTCCGCGCAGCTCTCGATTCCCCCCTCTCTTTCGCACCCTCCATGTCATATTCCGCTCCAGCATCTCCATCATAGCTCCTCGCTGTTGCTGGGAGGATGTTTTCTCCTCCGCTCGCCCCTTCCACCGTCATTTTCTCTCTACCCACCCTTGCCTCCTTCTCCGCACAGCTCTCGATTCCCCCCTCTCTTTCGCACCCTCCATGTCATATTCCGCTCCAGGAGCTCCATCATAGCTCCTCGCTGTCGCTGGGAGGAAGTTTTCTCCTCTGCTCGCCCCTTCCACCGTCATTTTCTCTCTACCCACCCTTTCCTCCTTTTCCGCGCAGCTCTCGATTCCCCCCTCTCTTTCGCACCCTCCATGTCATATTCCGCTCCAGGAGTTCCATCATAGCTCCTCACTGTCGCTGGGAGGATGTTTTCTCCTCCGCTCGCCCCTTCCACCGTCATTTTCTCTCTACCCACCCTTGCCTCCTTCTCCGCGCTGCTCTCGATTCCCTCCTCTCTCTCGCACCCTCCATATTACATCCAGCTCCAGGAGCTCCATCATAGCTCCTCGCTGTCGCTGGGAGGATGTTTTCTCCTCCGCTCGCCCCTTCCACCGTCATTTTCTCTCTACCCACCCTTGCCTCCTTCTCCGCGCAGCTCTCGATTCCCTCCTCTCTCTCGCACCCTCCATATTACATCCAGCTCCAGGAGCTCCATCATAGCTCCTCGCTGTCGCTGGGAGGATGTTTTCTCCTCTGCTCGCCGCTTCCGCCGTCATTTTCTCTCCACCCACCCTTGCCTCCTTCTCCGCGCCGCTCTCGATTCCCCCCTCTCTTTCGCACCCTCCATGCCATATTCTGCTCCAGGAGCTCCATCATAGCTCCTCGCTGTCGCTGGGAGGATGTTTTCTCCTCCGCTCGCCCCTTCCACCGTCATTTTCTCTCTACCCACCCTTGCCTCCTTCTCCGCGCAGCTCTCGATTCCCCCCTCTCTTTCGCACCCTCCATGTCATATTCCGCTCCAGGAGCTCCATCATAGCTCCTCGCTGTCGCTGGGAGGATGTTTTCTCCTCCGCTCGCCCCTTCCACCGTCATTTTCTCTCTACCCACCCTTGCCTCCTTCTCCGCGCAGCTCTCGATTCCCCCCTCTCTTTCGCACCCTCCATGTCATATTCCGCTCCAGGAGCTCCATCATAGCTCCTCGCTGTCGCTGGGAGGATGTTTTCTCCTCCGCTCGCCCCTTCCACCGCCATTTTCTTTCTACCCACCCTTGCCTCCTTTTCCACGCAGCTCTCGATTCCCCCCTCTCTTTCGCACCCTCCATGTCATATTCCGCTCCAGGAGCTCCATCATAGCTCCTCGCTGTTGCTGGGAGGATGTTTTCTCCTCCGCTCGCCCCTTCCACCGTCATTTTCTCTCTACCCACCCTTGCCTCCTTCTCCGCGCAGCTCTCGATTCCCCCCTCTCTTTCGCACCCTCCATGTCATATTCCGCTCCAGGAGCTCCATCATAGCTCCTCGCTGTCGCTGGGAGGATTTTTTCTCCTCTGCTCGCCCCTTCCACCGTCATTTTCTCTCTACCCACCCTTTCCTCCTTTTCCGCGCAGCTCTCGATTCCCCCCTCTCTTGCGCACCCTCCATGTCATATTCCGCTCCAGGAGCTCCATCATAGCTCCTCGCTGTCGCTGGGAGGATGTTTTCTCCTCCGCTCGCCCCTTCCACCGTCATTTTCTCTCTACCCACCCTTGCCTCCTTTTCCGCGCAGCTCTCGATTCCCCCCTCTCTTTCGCACCCTCCATGTCATATTCCGCTCCAGGAGTTCCATCATAGCTCCTCACTGTCGCTGGGAGGATGTTTTCTCCTCCACTCGCCCCTTCCACCGTCATTTTCTCTCTACCCACCCTTGCCTCCTTCTCCGCGCTGCTCTCGATTCCCTCCTCTCTCTCGCACCCTCCATATTACATCCAGCTCCAGGAGCTCCATCATAGCTCCGCTGTCGCTGGGAGGATGTTTTCTCCTCCGCTCGCCCCTTCCACCGTCATTTTCTCTCTACCCACCCTTGCCTCCTTCTCCGCGCAGCTCTCGATTCCCTCCTCTCTCTCGCACCCTCCATATTACATCCAGCTCCAGGAGCTCCATCATAGCTCCTCGCTGTCGCTGGGAGGATGTTTTCTCCTCTGCTCGCCGCTTCCACCGTCATTTTCTCTCCACCCACCCTTGCCTCCTTCTCCGCGCCGCTCTCGATTCCCCCCTCTCTTTCGCACCCTCCATGTCATATTCTGCTCCAGGAGCTCCATCATAGCTCCTCGCTGTCGCTGGGAGGATGTTTTCTCCTCCGCTCGCCCCTTCCACCGTCATTTTCTCTCTACCCACCCTTGCCTCCTTCTCCGCGCAGCTCTCGATTCCCCCCTCTCTTTCGCACCCTCCATGTCATATTCCGCTCCAGGAGCTCCATCATAGCTCCTCGCTGTCGCTGGGAGGATGTTTTCTCCTCCGCTCGCCCCTTCCACCGTCATTTTCTCTCTACCCACCCTTGCCTCCTTTTCCGCGCAGCTCTCGATTCCCCCCTCTCTTTCGCACCCTCCATGTCATATTCCGCTCCAGGAGCTCCATCATAGCTCCTCGCTGTCGCTGGGAGGATGTTTTCTCCTCCGCTCGCCCCTTCCACCGTCATTTTCTCTCTACCCACCCTTGCCTCCTTTTCCGCGCAGCTCTCGATTCCCCCCTCTCTTTCGCACCCTCCATGTCATATTCCGCTCCAGGAGCTCCATCATAGCTCCTCGCTGTCGCTGGGAGGATGTTTTCTCCTCCGCTCGCCCCTTCCACCGTCATTTTCTCTCTACCCACCCTTGCCTCCTTCTCCGCGCAGCTCTCAATTCCCCCTCTCTTTCGCACCCTCCATGTCATATTCCGCTCCAGGAGCTCCATCATAGCTCCTCGCTGTCGCTGGGAGGATGTTTTCTCCTCCGCTCGCCCCTTCCACCGTCATTTTCTCTCTACCCACCCTTGCCTCCTTCTCCGCGCAGCTCTCGATTCCCCCCTCTCTTTCGAACCCTCCATGTCATATTCCGCTCCAGGAGCTCCATCATAGCTCCTCGCTGTCGCTGGGAGGATGTTTTCTCCTCTGCTCGCCCCTTCCACCGTCATTTTCTCTCTACCCACCCTTTCCTCCTTTTCCGCGCAGCTCTCGATTCCCCCCTCTCTTTCGCACCCTCCATGTCATATTCCGCTCCAGGAGCTCCATCATAGCTCCTCGCTGTCGCTGGGAGGATGTTTTCTCCTCCGCTCGCCCCTTCCACCTTCATTTTCTTTCTACCCACCCTTGCCTCCTTTTCCACGCAGCTCTCGATTCCCCCCTCTCTTTCGCACCCTCCATGTCATATTGCGCTCCAGGAGCTCCATCATAGCTCCTCGCTGTTGCTGGGAGGATGTTTTCTCCTCCGCTCACCCCTTCCACCGTCATTTTCTCTCTACCCACCCTTGCCTCCTTCTCCGCACAGCTCTCGATTCCCCCCTCTCTTTCGCACCCTCCATGTCATATTCCGCTCCAGGAGCTCCATCATAGCTCCTCGCTGTCGCTGGGAGGATGTTTTCTCCTCTGCTCGCCCCTTCCACCGTCATTTTCTCTCTACCCACCCTTTCCTCCTTTTCCGCGCAGCTCTCGATTCCCCCCTCTCTTGCGCACCCTCCATGTCATATTCCGCTCCAGGAGCTCCATCATAGCTCCTCGCTGTCGCTGGGAGGATGTTTTCTCCTCCGCTCGCCCCTTCCACCGTCATTTTCTCTCTACCCACCCTTGCCTCCTTTTCCGCGCAGCTCTCGATTCCCCCCTCTCTTTCGCACCCTCCATGTCATATTCCGCTCCAGGAGTTCCATCATAGCTCCTCACTGTCGCTGGGAGGATGTTTTCTCCTCCACTCGCCCCTTCCACCGTCATTTTCTCTCTACCCACCCTTGCCTCCTTCTCCGCGCAGCTCTCGATTCCCCCCTCTCTTTCGCAGCCTCCATGTCATATTCCGCTCCAGGAGCTCCATCATAGCTCCTCGCTGTCGCTGGGAGGATTTTTTCTCCTCTGCTCGCCCCTTCCACCGTCATTTTCTCTCTACCCACCCTTTCCTCCTTTTCCGCGCAGCTCTCGATTCCCCCCTCTCTTGCGCACCCTCCATGTCATATTCCGCTCCAGGAGCTCCATCATAGCTCCTCGATGTCGCTGGGAGGAAGTTTTCTCCTCCGCTCGCCCCTTCCACCGTCATTTTCTCTCTACCCACCCTTGCCTCCTTTTCCGCGCAGCTCTCAATTCCCCCCTCTCTTTCGCACCCTCCATGTCATATTCCGCTCCAGGAGCTCCATCATAGCTCCTTGCTGTCGCTGGGAGGATGTTTTCTCCTCCGCTCGCCCCTTCCACCGTCATTTTCTCTCTACCCACCCTTGCCTCCTTTTCCGCGCAGCTCTCGATTCCCCCCTCTCTTTCGCACCCTCCATGTCATATTCCGCTCCAGGAGTTCCATCATAGCTCCTCACTGTCGCTGGGAGGATGTTTTCTCCTCCGCTCGCCCCTTCCACCGTCATTTTCTCTCTACCCACCCTTGCCTCCTTCTCCGCGCAGCTCTCGATTCCCCCCTCTCTTTCGCACCCTCCATGTCATATTCTGCTCCAGGAGCTCCATCATAGCTCCTCGCTGTCGCTGGGAGGATGTTTTCTCCTCCGCTCGCCCCTTCCACCGTCATTTTCTCTCTACCCACCCTTGCCTCCTTCTCCGCGCAGCTCTCGATTCCCCCCTCTCTTTCGCACCCTCCATGTCATATTCCGCTCCAGGAGCTCCATCATAGCTCCTTGCTGTCGCTGGGAGGATGTTTTCTCCTCCGCTCGCCCCTTCCACCATCATTTTCTCTCTACCCACCCTTGCCTCCTTCTCCGCGCAGCTCTCGATTCCCCCCTCTCTTTCGCACCCTCCATGTCATATTCCGCTCCAGGAGCTCCATCATAGCTCCTCGCTGTCGCTGGGAGGATGTTTTCTCCTCCGCTCGCCCCTTCCACCGTCATTTTCTCTCTACCCACCCTTGCCTCCTTTTCCGCGCAGCTCTCGATTCCCCCCTCTCTTTCGCACCCTCCATGTCATATTCCGCTCCAGGAGCTCCATCATAGCTCCTCGCTGTCGCTGGGAGGATGTTTTCTCCTCCGCTCGCCCCTTCCACCGTCATTTTCTCTCTACCCACCCTTGCCTCCTTTTCCACGCAGCTCTCGATTCCCCCCTCTCTTTCGCACCCTCCATGTCATATTCCGCTCCAGGAGCTCCATCATAGCTCCTCGCTGTTGCTGGGAGGATGTTTTCTCCTCCGCTCGCCCCTTCCACCGTCATTTTCTCTCTACCCACCCTTGCCTCCTTCTCCGCACAGCTCTCGATTCCCCCCTCTCTTTCGCACCCTCCATGTCATATTCCGCTCCAGGAGCTCCATCATAGCTCCTCGCTGTCGCTGGGAGGATGTTTTCTCCTCTGCTCGCCCCTTCCACCGTCATTTTCTCTCTACCCACCCTTTCCTCCTTTTCCGCGCAGCTCTCGATTCCCCCCTCTCTTTCGCACCCTCCATGTCATATTCCGCTCCAGGAGCTCCATCATAGCTCCTCGCTGTCGCTGGGAGGATGTTTTCTCCTCCGCTCGCCCCTTCAACCGTCATTTTCTTTCTACCCACCCTTGCCTCCTTTTCCACGCAGCTCTCGATTCCCCCTCTCTTTCGCACCCTCCATGTCATATTCCGCTCCAGGAGCTCCATCATAGCTCCTCGCTGTCGCTGGGAGGATGTTTTCTCCTCCGCTCGCCCCTTCCACCGTCATTTTCTCTCTACCCACCCTTGCCTCCTTCTCCGCGCAGCTCTCAATTCCCCCTCTCTTTCGCACCCTCCATGTCATATTCCGCTCCAGGAGCTCCATCATAGCTCCTCGCTGTCGCTGGGAGGATGTTTTCTCCTCCGCTCGCCCCTTCCACCGTCATTTTCTCTCTACCCACCCTTGCCTCCTTCTCCGCGCAGCTCTCGATTCCCCCCTCTCTTTCGAACCCTCCATGTCATATTCCGCTCCAGGAGCTCCATCATAGCTCCTCGCTGTCGCTGGGAGGATGTTTTCTCCTCTGCTCGCCCCTTCCACCGTCATTTTCTCTCTACCCACCCTTTCCTCCTTTTCCGCGCAGCTCTCGATTCCCCCCTCTCTTTCGCACCCTCCATGTCATATTCCGCTCCAGGAGCTCCATCATAGCTCCTCGCTGTCGCTGGGAGGATGTTTTCTCCTCCGCTCGCCCCTTCCACCTTCATTTTCTTTCTACCCACCCTTGCCTCCTTTTCCACGCAGCTCTCGATTCCCCCCTCTCTTTCGCACCCTCCATGTCATTGCGCTCCAGGAGCTCCATCATAGCTCCTCGCTGTTGCTGGGAGGATGTTTTCTCCTCCGCTCACCCCTTCCACCGTCATTTTCTCTCTACCCACCCTTGCCTCCTTTTCCGCGCAGCTCTCGATTCCCCCCTCTCTTTCGCACCCTCCATGTCATATTCCGCTCCAGGAGTTCCATCATAGCTCCTCACTGTCGCTGGGAGGATGTTTTCTCCTCCACTCGCCCCTTCCACCGTCATTTTCTCTCTACCCACCCTTGCCTCCTTCTCCGCGCAGCTCTCGATTCCCCCCTCTCTTTCGCACCCTCCATGTCATATTCCGCTCCAGGAGCTCCATCATAGCTCCTCGCTGTCGCTGGGAGGATTTTTTCTCCTCTGCTCGCCCCTTCCACCGTCATTTTCTCTCTACCCACCCTTTCCTCCTTTTCCGCGCAGCTCTCGATTCCCCCCTCTCTTGCGCACCCTCCATGTCATATTCCGCTCCAGGAGCTCCATCATAGCTCCTCGCTGTCGCTGGGAGGAAGTTTTCTCCTCCGCTCGCCCCTTCCACCGTCATTTTCTCTCTACCCACCCTTGCCTCCTTTTCCGCGCAGCTCTCAATTCCCCCCTCTCTTTCGCACCCTCCATGTCATATTCCGCTCCAGGAGCTCCATCATAGCTCCTTGCTGTCGCTGGGAGGATGTTTTCTCCTCCGCTCGCCCCTTCCACCGTCATTTTCTCTCTACCCACCCTTGCCTCCTTTTCCGCGCAGCTCTCGATTCCCCCCTCTCTTTCGCACCCTCCATGTCATATTCCGCTCCAGGAGTTCCATCATAGCTCCTCACTGTCGCTGGGAGGATGTTTTCTCCTCCGCTCGCCCCTTCCACCGTCATTTTCTCTCTACCCACCCTTGCCTCCTTCTCCGCGCAGCTCTCGATTCCCCCCTCTCTTTCGCACCCTCCATGTCATATTCTGCTCCAGGAGCTCCATCATAGCTCCTCGCTGTCGCTGGGAGGATGTTTTCTCCTCCGCTCGCCCCTTCCACCGTCATTTTCTCTCTACCCACCCTTGCCTCCTTCTCCGCGCAGCTCTCAATTCCCCCCTCTCTTTCGCACCCTCCATGTCATATTCCGCTCCAGGAGCTCCATCATAGCTCCTCGCTGTCGCTGGGAGGATGTTTTCTCCTCCGCTCGCCCCTTCCACCGTCATTTTCTCTCTACCCACCCTTGCCTCCTTCTCCGCGCAGCTCTCGATTCCCCCCTCTCTTTCGAACCCTCCATGTCATATTCCGCTCCAGGAGCTCCATCATAGCTCCTCGCTGTCGCTGGGAGGATGTTTTCTCCTCTGCTCGCCCCTTCCACCGTCATTTTCTCTCTACCCACCCTTGCCTCCTTCTCCGCGCAGCTCTCAATTCCCCCCTCTCTTTCGCACCCTCCATGTCATATTCCGCTCCAGGAGCTCCATCATAGCTCCTCGCTGTCGCTGGGAGGATGTTTTCTCCTCCGCTCGCCCCTTCCACCGTCATTTTCTCTCTACCCACCCTTGCCTCCTTCTCCGCGCAGCTCTCGATTCCCCCCTCTCTTTCGAACCCTCCATGTCATATTCCACTCCAGGAGCTCCATCATAGCTCCTCGCTGTCGCTGGGAGGATGTTTTCTCCTCTGCTCGCCCCTTCCACCGTCATTTTCTCTCTACCCACCCTTTCCTCCTTTTCCGCGCAGCTCTCGATTACCCCCCTCTCTTTCGCACCCTCCATGTCATATTCCGCTCCAGGAGCTCCATCATAGCTCCTCGCTGTCGATGGGAGGATGTTTTCTCCTCCGCTCGCCCCTTCCACCGTCATTTTCTTTCTACCCACCCTTGCCTCCTTTTCCACGCAGCTCTCAATTCCCCCCTCTCTTTCGCACCCTCCATGTCATATTCCGCTCCAGGAGCTCCATCATAGCTCCTCGCTGTTGCTGGGAGGATGTTTTCTCCTCCGCTCGCCCCTTCCACCGTCATTTTCTCTCTACCCACCCTTGCCTCCTTCTCCGCACAGCTCTCGATTCCCCCCTCTCTTTCGCACCCTCCATGTCATATTCCGCTCCAGGAGCTCCATCATAGCTCCTCGCTGTCGCTGGGAGGATGTTTTCTCCTCTGCTCGCCCCTTCCACCGTCATTTTCTCTCTACCCACCCTTTCCTCCTTTTCCGCGCAGCTCTCGATTCCCCCCTCTCTTGCGCACCCTCCACGTCATATTCCGCTCCAGGAGCTCCATCATAGCTCCTCGCTGTCGCTGGGAGGATGTTTTCTCCTCCGCTCGCCCCTTCCACCGTCATTTTCTCTCTACCCACCCTTGCCTCCTTTTCCGCGCAGCTCTCGATTCCCCCCTCTCTTTCGCACCCTCCATGTCATATTCCGCTCCAGGAGCTCCATCATAGCTCCTCGCTGTCGCTGGGAGGATGTTTTCTCCTCCGCTCGCCCCTTCCACCGTCATTTTCTCTCTACCCACCCTTGCCTCCTTCTCCGCGCAGCTCTCGATTCCCCCCTCTCTTTCGAACCCTCCATGTCATATTCCGCTCCAGGAGCTCCATCATAGCTCCTCGCTGTCGCTGGGAGGATGTTTTCTCCTCTGCTCGCCCCTTCCACCGTCATTTTCTCTCTACCCACCCTTTCCTCCTTTTCCGCGCAGCTCTCGATTCCCCCCCTCTCTTTCGCACCCTCCATGTCATATTCCGCTCCAGGAGCTCCATCATAGCTCCTCGCTGTCGATGGGAGGATGTTTTCTCCTCCGCTCGCCCCTTCCACCGTCATTTTCTTTCTACCCACCCTTGCCTCCTTTTCCACGCAGCTCTCGATTCCCCCCTCTCTTTCGCACCCTCCATGTCATATTCCGCTCCAGGAGCTCCATCATAGCTCCTCGCTGTTGCTGGGAGGATGTTTTCTCCTCCGCTCGCCCCTTCCACCGTCATTTTCTCTCTACCCACCCTTGCCTCCTTCTCCGCACAGCTCTCGATTCCCCCCTCTCTTTCGCACCCTCCATGTCATATTCCGCTCCAGGAGCTCCATCATAGCTCCTCGCTGTCGCTGGGAGGATGTTTTCTCCTCTGCTCGCCCCTTCCACCGTCATTTTCTCTCTACCCACCCTTTCCTCCTTTTCCGCGCAGCTCTCGATTCCCCCCTCTCTTGCGCACCCTCCATGTCATATTCCGCTCCAGGAGCTCCATCATAGCTCCTCGCTGTCGCTGGGAGGATGTTTTCTCCTCCGCTCGCCCCTTCCACCGTCATTTTCTCTCTACCCACCCTTGCCTCCTTTTCCGCGCAGCTCTCGATTCCCCCCTCTCTTTCGCACCCTCCATGTCATATTCCGCTCCAGGAGCTCCATCATAGCTCCTCGCTGTCGCTGGGAGGATGTTTTCTCCTCCGCTCGCCCCTTCCACCGTCATTTTCTCTCTACCCACCCTTGCCTCCTTCTCCGCGCAGCTCTCAATTCCCCCCTCTCTTTCGCACCCTCCATGTCATATTCCGCTCCAGGAGCTCCATCATAGCTCCTCGCTGTCGCTGGGAGGATGTTTTCTCCTCCGCTCGCCCCTTCCACCGTCATTTTCTCTCTACCCACCCTTGCCTCCTTCTCCGCGCAGCTCTCGATTCCCCCCTCTCTTTCGAACCCTCCATGTCATATTCCGCTCCAGGAGCTCCATCATAGCTCCTCGCTGTCGCTGGGAGGATGTTTTCTCCTCTGCTCGCCCCTTCCACCGTCATTTTCTCTCTACCCACCCTTTCCTCCTTTTCCGCGCAGCTCTCGATTCCCCCCTCTCTTTCGCACCCTCCATGTCATATTCCGCTCCAGCATCTCCATCATAGCTCCTCGCTGTTGCTGGGAGGATGTTTTCTCCTCCGCTCGCCCCTTCCACCGTCATTTTCTCTCTACCCACCCTTGCCTCCTTCTCCGCACAGCTCTCGATTCCCCCCTCTCTTTCGCACCCTCCATGTCATATTCCGCTCCAGGAGCTCCATCATAGCTCCTCGCTGTCGCTGGGAGGAAGTTTTCTCCTCTGCTCGCCCCTTCCACCGTCATTTTCTCTCTACCCACCCTTTCCTCCTTTTCCGCGCAGCTCTCGATTCCCCCCTCTCTTTCGCACCCTCCATGTCATATTCCGCTCCAGGAGTTCCATCATAGCTCCTCACTGTCGCTGGGAGGATGTTTTCTCCTCCGCTCGCCCCTTCCACCGTCATTTTCTCTCTACCCACCCTTGCCTCCTTCTCCGCGCTGCTCTCGATTCCCTCCTCTCTCTCGCACCCTCCATATTACATCCAGCTCCAGGAGCTCCATCATAGCTCCTCGCTGTCGCTGGGAGGATGTTTTCTCCTCCGCTCGCCCCTTCCACCGTCATTTTCTCTCTACCCACCCTTGCCTCCTTCTCCGCGCAGCTCTCGATTCCCTCCTCTCTCTCGCACCCTCCATATTACATCCAGCTCCAGGAGCTCCATCATAGCTCCTCGCTGTCGCTGGGAGGATGTTTTCTCCTCTGCTCGCCGCTTCCGCCGTCATTTTCTCTCCACCCACCCTTGCCTCCTTCTCCGCGCCGCTCTCGATTCCCCCCTCTCTTTCGCACCCTCCATGCCATATTCTGCTCCAGGAGCTCCATCATAGCTCCTCGCTGTCGCTGGGAGGATGTTTTCTCCTCCGCTCGCCCCTTCCACCGTCATTTTCTCTCTACCCACCCTTGCCTCCTTCTCCGCGCAGCTCTCGATTCCCCCCTCTCTTTCGCACCCTCCATGTCATATTCCGCTCCAGGAGCTCCATCATAGCTCCTCGCTGTCGCTGGGAGGATGTTTTCTCCTCCGCTCGCCCCTTCCACCGTCATTTTCTCTCTACCCACCCTTGCCTCCTTCTCCGCGCAGCTCTCGATTCCCCCCTCTCTTTCGCACCCTCCATGTCATATTCCGCTCCAGGAGCTCCATCATAGCTCCTCGCTGTCGCTGGGAGGATGTTTTCTCCTCCGCTCGCCCCTTCCACCGCCATTTTCTTTCTACCCACCCTTGCCTCCTTTTCCACGCAGCTCTCGATTCCCCCCTCTCTTTCGCACCCTCCATGTCATATTCCGCTCCAGGAGCTCCATCATAGCTCCTCGCTGTTGCTGGGAGGATGTTTTCTCCTCCGCTCGCCCCTTCCACCGTCATTTTCTCTCTACCCACCCTTGCCTCCTTCTCCGCGCAGCTCTCGATTCCCCCCTCTCTTTCGCACCCTCCATGTCATATTCCGCTCCAGGAGCTCCATCATAGCTCCTCGCTGTCGCTGGGAGGATTTTTTCTCCTCTGCTCGCCCCTTCCACCGTCATTTTCTCTCTACCCACCCTTTCCTCCTTTTCCGCGCAGCTCTCGATTCCCCCCTCTCTTGCGCACCCTCCATGTCATATTCCGCTCCAGGAGCTCCATCATAGCTCCTCGCTGTCGCTGGGAGGATGTTTTCTCCTCCGCTCGCCCCTTCCACCGTCATTTTCTCTCTACCCACCCTTGCCTCCTTTTCCGCGCAGCTCTCGATTCCCCCCTCTCTTTCGCACCCTCCATGTCATATTCCGCTCCAGGAGTTCCATCATAGCTCCTCACTGTCGCTGGGAGGATGTTTTCTCCTCCACTCGCCCCTTCCACCGTCATTTTCTCTCTACCCACCCTTGCCTCCTTCTCCGCGCTGCTCTCGATTCCCTCCTCTCTCTCGCACCCTCCATATTACATCCAGCTCCAGGAGCTCCATCATAGCTCCGCTGTCGCTGGGAGGATGTTTTCTCCTCCGCTCGCCCCTTCCACCGTCATTTTCTCTCTACCCACCCTTGCCTCCTTCTCCGCGCAGCTCTCGATTCCCTCCTCTCTCTCGCACCCTCCATATTACATCCAGCTCCAGGAGCTCCATCATAGCTCCTCGCTGTCGCTGGGAGGATGTTTTCTCCTCTGCTCGCCGCTTCCACCGTCATTTTCTCTCCACCCACCCTTGCCTCCTTCTCCGCGCCGCTCTCGATTCCCCCCTCTCTTTCGCACCCTCCATGTCATATTCTGCTCCAGGAGCTCCATCATAGCTCCTCGCTGTCGCTGGGAGGATGTTTTCTCCTCCGCTCGCCCCTTCCACCGTCATTTTCTCTCTACCCACCCTTGCCTCCTTCTCCGCGCAGCTCTCGATTCCCCCCTCTCTTTCGCACCCTCCATGTCATATTCCGCTCCAGGAGCTCCATCATAGCTCCTCGCTGTCGCTGGGAGGATGTTTTCTCCTCCGCTCGCCCCTTCCACCGTCATTTTCTCTCTACCCACCCTTGCCTCCTTTTCCGCGCAGCTCTCGATTCCCCCCTCTCTTTCGCACCCTCCATGTCATATTCCGCTCCAGGAGCTCCATCATAGCTCCTCGCTGTCGCTGGGAGGATGTTTTCTCCTCCGCTCGCCCCTTCCACCGTCATTTTCTCTCTACCCACCCTTGCCTCCTTTTCCGCGCAGCTCTCGATTCCCCCCTCTCTTTCGCACCCTCCATGTCATATTCCGCTCCAGGAGCTCCATCATAGCTCCTCGCTGTCGCTGGGAGGATGTTTTCTCCTCCGCTCGCCCCTTCCACCGTCATTTTCTCTCTACCCACCCTTGCCTCCTTCTCCGCGCAGCTCTCAATTCCCCCTCTCTTTCGCACCCTCCATGTCATATTCCGCTCCAGGAGCTCCATCATAGCTCCTCGCTGTCGCTGGGAGGATGTTTTCTCCTCCGCTCGCCCCTTCCACCGTCATTTTCTCTCTACCCACCCTTGCCTCCTTCTCCGCGCAGCTCTCGATTCCCCCCTCTCTTTCGAACCCTCCATGTCATATTCCGCTCCAGGAGCTCCATCATAGCTCCTCGCTGTCGCTGGGAGGATGTTTTCTCCTCTGCTCGCCCCTTCCACCGTCATTTTCTCTCTACCCACCCTTTCCTCCTTTTCCGCGCAGCTCTCGATTCCCCCCTCTCTTTCGCACCCTCCATGTCATATTCCGCTCCAGGAGCTCCATCATAGCTCCTCGCTGTCGCTGGGAGGATGTTTTCTCCTCCGCTCGCCCCTTCCACCTTCATTTTCTTTCTACCCACCCTTGCCTCCTTTTCCACGCAGCTCTCGATTCCCCCCTCTCTTTCGCACCCTCCATGTCATATTGCGCTCCAGGAGCTCCATCATAGCTCCTCGCTGTTGCTGGGAGGATGTTTTCTCCTCCGCTCACCCCTTCCACCGTCATTTTCTCTCTACCCACCCTTGCCTCCTTCTCCGCACAGCTCTCGATTCCCCCCTCTCTTTCGCACCCTCCATGTCATATTCCGCTCCAGGAGCTCCATCATAGCTCCTCGCTGTCGCTGGGAGGATGTTTTCTCCTCTGCTCGCCCCTTCCACCGTCATTTTCTCTCTACCCACCCTTTCCTCCTTTTCCGCGCAGCTCTCGATTCCCCCCTCTCTTGCGCACCCTCCATGTCATATTCCGCTCCAGGAGCTCCATCATAGCTCCTCGCTGTCGCTGGGAGGATGTTTTCTCCTCCGCTCGCCCCTTCCACCGTCATTTTCTCTCTACCCACCCTTGCCTCCTTTTCCGCGCAGCTCTCGATTCCCCCCTCTCTTTCGCACCCTCCATGTCATATTCCGCTCCAGGAGTTCCATCATAGCTCCTCACTGTCGCTGGGAGGATGTTTTCTCCTCCACTCGCCCCTTCCACCGTCATTTTCTCTCTACCCACCCTTGCCTCCTTCTCCGCGCAGCTCTCGATTCCCCCCTCTCTTTCGCACCCTCCATGTCATATTCCGCTCCAGGAGCTCCATCATAGCTCCTCGCTGTCGCTGGGAGGATTTTTTCTCCTCTGCTCGCCCCTTCCACCGTCATTTTCTCTCTACCCACCCTTTCCTCCTTTTCCGCGCAGCTCTCGATTCCCCCCTCTCTTGCGCACCCTCCATGTCATATTCCGCTCCAGGAGCTCCATCATAGCTCCTCGATGTCGCTGGGAGGAAGTTTTCTCCTCCGCTCGCCCCTTCCACCGTCATTTTCTCTCTACCCACCCTTGCCTCCTTTTCCGCGCAGCTCTCAATTCCCCCCTCTCTTTCGCACCCTCCATGTCATATTCCGCTCCAGGAGCTCCATCATAGCTCCTTGCTGTCGCTGGGAGGATGTTTTCTCCTCCGCTCGCCCCTTCCACCGTCATTTTCTCTCTACCCACCCTTGCCTCCTTTTCCGCGCAGCTCTCGATTCCCCCCTCTCTTTCGCACCCTCCATGTCATATTCCGCTCCAGGAGTTCCATCATAGCTCCTCACTGTCGCTGGGAGGATGTTTTCTCCTCCGCTCGCCCCTTCCACCGTCATTTTCTCTCTACCCACCCTTGCCTCCTTCTCCGCGCAGCTCTCGATTCCCCCCTCTCTTTCGCACCCTCCATGTCATATTCTGCTCCAGGAGCTCCATCATAGCTCCTCGCTGTCGCTGGGAGGATGTTTTCTCCTCCGCTCGCCCCTTCCACCGTCATTTTCTCTCTACCCACCCTTGCCTCCTTCTCCGCGCAGCTCTCGATTCCCCCCTCTCTTTCGCACCCTCCATGTCATATTCCGCTCCAGGAGCTCCATCATAGCTCCTTGCTGTCGCTGGGAGGATGTTTTCTCCTCCGCTCGCCCCTTCCACCATCATTTTCTCTCTACCCACCCTTGCCTCCTTCTCCGCGCAGCTCTCGATTCCCCCCTCTCTTTCGCACCCTCCATGTCATATTCCGCTCCAGGAGCTCCATCATAGCTCCTCGCTGTCGCTGGGAGGATGTTTTCTCCTCCGCTCGCCCCTTCCACCGTCATTTTCTCTCTACCCACCCTTGCCTCCTTTTCCGCGCAGCTCTCGATTCCCCCCTCTCTTTCGCACCCTCCATGTCATATTCCGCTCCAGGAGCTCCATCATAGCTCCTCGCTGTCGCTGGGAGGATGTTTTCTCCTCCGCTCGCCCCTTCCACCGTCATTTTCTCTCTACCCACCCTTGCCTCCTTTTCCACGCAGCTCTCGATTCCCCCCTCTCTTTCGCACCCTCCATGTCATATTCCGCTCCAGGAGCTCCATCATAGCTCCTCGCTGTTGCTGGGAGGATGTTTTCTCCTCCGCTCGCCCCTTCCACCGTCATTTTCTCTCTACCCACCCTTGCCTCCTTCTCCGCACAGCTCTCGATTCCCCCCTCTCTTTCGCACCCTCCATGTCATATTCCGCTCCAGGAGCTCCATCATAGCTCCTCGCTGTCGCTGGGAGGATGTTTTCTCCTCTGCTCGCCCCTTCCACCGTCATTTTCTCTCTACCCACCCTTTCCTCCTTTTCCGCGCAGCTCTCGATTCCCCCCTCTCTTTCGCACCCTCCATGTCATATTCCGCTCCAGGAGCTCCATCATAGCTCCTCGCTGTCGCTGGGAGGATGTTTTCTCCTCCGCTCGCCCCTTCAACCGTCATTTTCTTTCTACCCACCCTTGCCTCCTTTTCCACGCAGCTCTCGATTCCCCCTCTCTTTCGCACCCTCCATGTCATATTCCGCTCCAGGAGCTCCATCATAGCTCCTCGCTGTCGCTGGGAGGATGTTTTCTCCTCCGCTCGCCCCTTCCACCGTCATTTTCTCTCTACCCACCCTTGCCTCCTTCTCCGCGCAGCTCTCAATTCCCCCTCTCTTTCGCACCCTCCATGTCATATTCCGCTCCAGGAGCTCCATCATAGCTCCTCGCTGTCGCTGGGAGGATGTTTTCTCCTCCGCTCGCCCCTTCCACCGTCATTTTCTCTCTACCCACCCTTGCCTCCTTCTCCGCGCAGCTCTCGATTCCCCCCTCTCTTTCGAACCCTCCATGTCATATTCCGCTCCAGGAGCTCCATCATAGCTCCTCGCTGTCGCTGGGAGGATGTTTTCTCCTCTGCTCGCCCCTTCCACCGTCATTTTCTCTCTACCCACCCTTTCCTCCTTTTCCGCGCAGCTCTCGATTCCCCCCTCTCTTTCGCACCCTCCATGTCATATTCCGCTCCAGGAGCTCCATCATAGCTCCTCGCTGTCGCTGGGAGGATGTTTTCTCCTCCGCTCGCCCCTTCCACCTTCATTTTCTTTCTACCCACCCTTGCCTCCTTTTCCACGCAGCTCTCGATTCCCCCCTCTCTTTCGCACCCTCCATGTCATTGCGCTCCAGGAGCTCCATCATAGCTCCTCGCTGTTGCTGGGAGGATGTTTTCTCCTCCGCTCACCCCTTCCACCGTCATTTTCTCTCTACCCACCCTTGCCTCCTTTTCCGCGCAGCTCTCGATTCCCCCCTCTCTTTCGCACCCTCCATGTCATATTCCGCTCCAGGAGTTCCATCATAGCTCCTCACTGTCGCTGGGAGGATGTTTTCTCCTCCACTCGCCCCTTCCACCGTCATTTTCTCTCTACCCACCCTTGCCTCCTTCTCCGCGCAGCTCTCGATTCCCCCCTCTCTTTCGCACCCTCCATGTCATATTCCGCTCCAGGAGCTCCATCATAGCTCCTCGCTGTCGCTGGGAGGATTTTTTCTCCTCTGCTCGCCCCTTCCACCGTCATTTTCTCTCTACCCACCCTTTCCTCCTTTTCCGCGCAGCTCTCGATTCCCCCCTCTCTTGCGCACCCTCCATGTCATATTCCGCTCCAGGAGCTCCATCATAGCTCCTCGCTGTCGCTGGGAGGAAGTTTTCTCCTCCGCTCGCCCCTTCCACCGTCATTTTCTCTCTACCCACCCTTGCCTCCTTTTCCGCGCAGCTCTCAATTCCCCCCTCTCTTTCGCACCCTCCATGTCATATTCCGCTCCAGGAGCTCCATCATAGCTCCTTGCTGTCGCTGGGAGGATGTTTTCTCCTCCGCTCGCCCCTTCCACCGTCATTTTCTCTCTACCCACCCTTGCCTCCTTTTCCGCGCAGCTCTCGATTCCCCCCTCTCTTTCGCACCCTCCATGTCATATTCCGCTCCAGGAGTTCCATCATAGCTCCTCACTGTCGCTGGGAGGATGTTTTCTCCTCCGCTCGCCCCTTCCACCGTCATTTTCTCTCTACCCACCCTTGCCTCCTTCTCCGCGCAGCTCTCGATTCCCCCCTCTCTTTCGCACCCTCCATGTCATATTCTGCTCCAGGAGCTCCATCATAGCTCCTCGCTGTCGCTGGGAGGATGTTTTCTCCTCCGCTCGCCCCTTCCACCGTCATTTTCTCTCTACCCACCCTTGCCTCCTTCTCCGCGCAGCTCTCGATTCCCCCCTCTCTTTCGCACCCTCCATGTCATATTCCGCTCCAGGAGCTCCATCATAGCTCCTTGCTGTCGCTGGGAGGATGTTTTCTCCTCCGCTCGCCCCTTCCACCATCATTTTCTCTCTACCCACCCTTGCCTCCTTCTCCGCGCAGCTCTCGATTCCCCCCTCTCTTTCGCACCCTCCATGTCATATTCCGCTCCAGGAGCTCCATCATAGCTCCTCGCTGTCGCTGGGAGGATGTTTTCTCCTCCGCTCGCCCCTTCCACCGTCATTTTCTCTCTACCCACCCTTGCCTCCTTTTCCGCGCAGCTCTCGATTCCCCTCTCTCTTTCGCACCCTCCATGTCATATTCCGCTCCAGGAGCTCCATCATAGCTCCTCGCTGTCGCTGGGAGGATGTTTTCTCCTCCGCTCGCCCCTTCCACCGTCATTTTCTCTCTACCCACCCTTGCCTCCTTTTCCACGCAGCTCTCGATTCCCCCCTCTCTTTCGCACCCTCCATGTCATATTCCGCTCCAGGAGCTCCATCATAGCTCCTCGCTGTTGCTGGGAGGATGTTTTCTCCTCCGCTCGCCCCTTCCACCGTCATTTTCTCTCTACCCACCCTTGCCTCCTTCTCCGCACAGCTCTCGATTCCCCCCTCTCTTTCGCACCCTCCATGTCATATTCCGCTCCAGGAGCTCCATCATAGCTCCTCGCTGTCGCTGGGAGGATGTTTTCTCCTCTGCTCGCCCCTTCCACCGTCATTTTCTCTCTACCCACCCTTTCCTCCTTTTCCGCGCAGCTCTCGATTCCCCCCTCTCTTTCGCACCCTCCATGTCATATTCCGCTCCAGGAGCTCCATCATAGCTCCTCGCTGTCGCTGGGAGGATGTTTTCTCCTCCGCTCGCCCCTTCAACCGTCATTTTCTTTCTACCCACCCTTGCCTCCTTTTCCACGCAGCTCTCGATTCCCCCCTCTCTTTCGCACCCTCCATGTCATATTCCGCTCCAGGAGCTCCATCATAGCTCCTCGCTGTTGCTGGGAGGATGTTTTCTCCTCCGCTCGCCCCTTCCACCGTCATTTTCTCTCTACCCACCCTTGCCTCCTTCTCCGCACAGCTCTCGATTCCCCCCTCTCTTTCGCACCCTCCATGTCATATTCCGCTCCAGGAGCTCCATCATAGCTCCTCGCTGTCGCTGGGATAATGTTTTCTCCTCTGCTCGCCCCTTCCACCGTCATTTTCTCTCTACCCACCCTTGCCTCCTTTTCCGCGCAGCTCTCGATTCCCCCCTCTCTTTCGCACCCTCCATGTCATATTCCGCTCCAGGAGTTCCATCATAGCTCCTCACTGTCGCTGGGAGGATGTTTTCTCCTCCGCTCGCCCCTTCCACCGTCATTTTCTCTCTACCCACCCTTGCCTCCTTCTCCGCGCAGCTCTCGATTCCCCCCTCTCTTTCGCACCCTCCATGTCATATTCCGCTCCAGGAGCTCCATCATAGCTCTTCGCTGTCGCTGGGAGGATGTTTTCTCCTCCGCTCGCCCCTTCCACCGTCATTTTCTCTCTACCCACCCTTTCCTCCTTTTCCGCGCAGCTCTCGATTCCCCCCTCTCTTTCGCACCCTCCATGTCATATTCCGCTCCAGGAGCTCCATCATAGCTCCTCGCTGTCGCTGGGAGGATTTTTTCTCCTCTGCTCGCCCCTTCCACCGTCATTTTCTCTCTACCCACCCTTTCCTCCTTTTCCGCGCAGCTCTCGATTCCCCCCTCTCTTGCGCACCCTCCATGTCATATTCCGCTCCAGGAGCTCCATCATAGCTCCTCGCTGTCGCTGGGAGGAAGTTTTCTCCTCCGCTCGCCCCTTCCACCGTCATTTTCTCTCTACCCACCCTTGCCTCCTTTTCCGCGCAGCTCTCAATTCCCCCCTCTCTTTCGCACCCTCCATGTCATATTCCGCTCCAGGAGCTCCATCATAGCTCCTTGCTGTTGCTGGGAGGATGTTTTCTCCTCCGCTCGCCCCTTCCACCGTCATTTTCTCTCTACCCACCCTTGCCTCCTTTTCCGCGCAGCTCTCGATTCCCCCCTCTCTTTCGCACCCTCCATGTCATATTCCGCTCCAGGAGTTCCATCATAGCTCCTCACTGTCGCTGGGAGGATGTTTTCTCCTCCGCTCGCCCCTTCCACCGTCATTTTCTCTCTACCCACCCTTGCCTCCTTCTCCGCGCAGCTCTCGATTCCCCCCTCTCTTTCGCACCCTCCATGTCATATTCTGCTCCAGGAGCTCCATCATAGCTCCTCGCTGTCGCTGGGAGGATGTTTTCTCCTCCGCTCGCCCCTTCCACCATCATTTTCTCTCTACCCACCCTTGCCTCCTTCTCCGCGCAGCTCTCGATTCCCCCCTCTCTTTCGCACCCTCCATGTCATATTCCGCTCCAGGAGCTCCATCATAGCTCCTCGCTGTCGCTGGGAGGATGTTTTCTCCTCCGCTCGCCCCTTCCACCGTCATTTTCTCTCTACCCACCCTTGCCTCCTTTTCCGCGCAGCTCTCGATTCCCCCCTCTCTTTCGCACCCTCCATGTCATATTCCGCTCCAGGAGCTCCATCATAGCTCCTCGCTGTCGCTGGGAGGATGTTTTCTCCTCCGCTCGCCCCTTCCACCGTCATTTTCTTTCTACCCACCCTTGCCTCCTTTTCCACGCAGCTCTCGATTCCCCCCTCTCTTTCGCACCCTCCATGTCATATTCCGCTCCAGGAGCTCCATCATAGCTCCTCGCTGTTGCTGGGAGGATGTTTTCTCCTCCGCTCGCCCCTTCCACCGTCATTTTCTCTCTACCCACCCTTGCCTCCTTCTCCGCACAGCTCTCGATTCCCCCCTCTCTTTCGCACCCTCCATGTCATATTCCGCTCCAGGAGCTCCATCATAGCTCCTCGCTGTCGCTGGGAGGATGTTTTCTCCTCTGCTCGCCCCTTCCACCGTCATTTTCTCTCTACCCACCCTTTCCTCCTTTTCCGCGCAGCTCTCGATTTCCCCCTCTCTTGTGAACCCTCCATGTCATATTCCGCTCCAGGAGCTCCATCATAGCTCCTCGCTGTCGCTGGGAGGATGTTTTCTCCTCCGCTCGCCCCTTCCACCGTCATTTTCTCTCTACCCACCCTTGCCTCCTTTTCCGCGCAGCTCTCGATTCCCCCCTCTCTTTCGCACCCTCCATGTCATATTCCGCTCCAGGAGTTCCATCATAGCTCCTCACTGTCGCTGGGAGGATGTTTTCTCCTCCGCTCGCCCCTTCCACCGTCATTTTCTCTCTACCCACCCTTGCCTCCTTCTCCGCGCAGCTCTCGATTCCCCCCTCTCTTTCGCACCCTCCATGTCATATTCCGCTCCAGGAGCTCCATCATAGCTCTTCGCTGTCGCTGGGAGGATGTTTTCTCCTCCGCTCGCCCCTTCCACCGTCATTTTCTCTCTACCCACCCTTTCCTCCTTTTCCGCGCAGCTCTCGATTCCCCCCTTTCTTTCGCACCCTCCATGTCATATTCCGCTCCAGGAGCTCCATCATAGCTCCTCGCTGTCGCTGGGAGGATGTTTTCTCCTCCGCTCGCCCCTTCCACCGTCATTTTCTCTCTACCCACCCTTGCCTCCTTTTCCGCGCAGCTCTCGATTCCCCCCTCTCTTTCGCACCCTCCATGTCATATTCCGCTCCAGGAGCTCCATCATAGCTCCTCGCTGTCGCTGGGAGGATGTTTTCTCCTCCGCTCGCCCCTTCCACCGTCATTTTCTCTCTACCCACCCTTGCCTCCTTCTCCGCGCAGCTCTCAATTCCCCCCTCTCTTTCGCACCCTCCATGTCATATTCCGCTCCAGGAGCTCCATCATAGCTTCTCGCTGTCGCTGGGAGGATGTTTTCTCCTCCGCTCGCCCCTTCCACCGTCATTTTCTCTCTACCCACCCTTGCCTCCTTTTCCGCGCAGCTCTCGATTCCCCCCTCTCTTTCGCACCCTCCATGTCATATTCCGCTCCAGGAGCTCCATCATAGCTCCTCGCTGTCGCTGGGAGGATGTTTTCTCCTCCGCTCGCCCCTTCCACCGTCATTTTCTTTCTACCCACCCTTGCTTCCTTTTCCACGCAGCTCTCGATTCCCCCCTCTCTTTCGCACCCTCCATGTCATATTCCGCTCCAGGAGCTCCATCATAGCTCCTCGCTGTTGCTGGGAGGATGTTTTCTCCTCCGCTCGCCCCTTCCACCGTCATTTTCTCTCTACCCACCCTTGCCTCCTTCTCCGCACAGCTCTCGATTCCCCCCTCTCTTTCGCACCCTCCATGTCATATTCCGCTCCAGGAGCTCCATCATAGCTCCTCGCTGTCGCTGGGAGGATGTTTTCTCCTCTGCTCGCCCCTTCCACCGTCATTTTCTCTCTACCCACCCTTTCCTCCTTTTCCGCGCAGCTCTCGATTCCCCCCTCTCTTGCGCACCCTCCATGTCATATTCCGCTCCAGGAGCTCCATCATAGCTCCTCGCTGTCGCTGGGAGGATGTTTTCTCCTCCGCTCGCCCCTTCCACCGTCATTTTCTCTCTACCCACCCTTGCCTCCTTTTCCGCGCAGCTCTCGATTCCCCCCTCTCTTTCGCACCCTCCATGTCATATTCCGCTCCAGGAGTTCCATCATAGCTCCTCACTGTCGCTGGGAGGATGTTTTCTCCTCCGCTCGCCCCTTCCACCGTCATTTTCTCTCTACCCACCCTTGCCTCCTTCTCCGCGCAGCTCTCGATTCCCCCCTCTCTTTCGCACCCTCCATGTCATATTCCGCTCCAGGAGCTCCATCATAGCTCTTCGCTGTCGCTGGGAGGATGTTTTCTCCTCCGCTCGCCCCTTCCACCGTCATTTTCTCTCTACCCACCCTTTCCTCCTTTTCCGCGCAGCTCTCGATTCCCCCCTCTCTTTCGCACACTCCATGTCATATTCCGCTCCAGGAGCTCCATCATAGCTCCTCGCTGTCGCTGGGAGGATGTTTTCTCCTCCGCTCGCCCCTTCCACCGTCATTTTCTCTCTACCCACCCTTGACTCCTTTTCCGCGCAGCTCTCGATTCCCCCCTCTCTTTCGCACCCTCCATGTCATATTCCGCTCCAGGAGCTCCATCATAGCTCCTCGCTGTCGCTGGGAGGATGTTTTCTCCTCCGCTCGCCCCTTCCACCGTCATTTTCTCTCTACCCACCCTTGCCTCCTTCTCCGCGCAGCTCTCAATTCCCCCCTCTCTTTCGCACCCTCCATGTCATATTCCGCTCCAGGAGCTCCATCATAGCTTCTCGCTGTCGCTGGGAGGATGTTTTCTCCTCCGCTCGCCCCTTCCACCGTCATTTTCTCTCTACCCACCCTTGCCTCCTTTTCCGCGCAGCTCTCGATTCCCCCCTCTCTTTCGCACCCTCCTTGTCATATTCCGCTCCAGGAGTTCCATCATAGCTCCTCACTGTCGCTGGGAGGATGTTTTCTCCTCCGCTCGCCCCTTCCACCGTCATTTTCTCTCTACCAACCCTTGCCTCCTTTTCCGCGCAGCTCTCGATTCCCCCCTCTCTTTCGCACCCTCCATGTCATATTCCGCTCCAGGAGCTCCATCATAGCTTCTCGCTGTCGCTGGGAGGATGTTTTCTCCTCCGCTCGCCCCTTCCACCGTCATTTTCTCTCTACCCACCCTTGCCTCCTTTTCCGCGCAGCTCTCGATTCCCCCCTCTCTTTCGCACCCTCCATGTCATATTCCGCTCCAGGAGTTCCATCATAGCTCCTCACTGTCGCTGGGAGGATGTTTTCTCCTCCGCTCGCCCCTTCCACCGTCATTTTCTCTCTACCAACCCTTGCCTCCTTTTCCGCGCAGCTCTCGATTCCCCCCTCTCTTTCGCACCCTCCATGTCATATTCCGCTCCAGGAGTTCCATCATAGCTCCTCACTGTCGCTGGGAGGAAGTTTTCTCCTCCGCTTGCCCCTTCCACCGTCATTTTCTCTCTACCCACCCTTGCCTCCTTTTCCGCGCAGCTCTCGATTCCCCCCTCTCTTTCGCACCCTCCATGTCATATTCCGCTCCAGGAGCTCCATCATAGCTCCTTGCTGTCGCTGGGAGGATGTTTTCTCCTCCGCTCGCCCCTTCCACCGTCATTTTCTCTCTACCCACCCTTGCCTCCTTTTCCGCGCAGCTCTCGATTCCCCCCTCTCTTTCGCACCCTCCATGTCATATTCCGCTCCAGGAGTTCCATCATAGCTCCTCACTGTCGCTGGGAGGATGTTTTCTCCTCCGCTCGCCCCTTCCACCGTCATTTTCTCTCTACCCACCCTTGCCTCCTTCTCCGCGCAGCTCTCGATTCCCCCCTCTCTTTCGCACCCTCCATGTCATATTCCGCTCCAGGAGCTCCATCATAGCTCTTCGCTGTCGCTGGGAGGATGTTTTCTCCTCCGCTCGCCCCTTCCACCGTCATTTTCTCTCTACCCACCCTTTCCTCCTTTTCCGCGCAGCTCTCGATTCCCCCCTTTCTTTCGCACCCTCCATGTCATATTCCGCTCCAGGAGCTCCATCATAGCTCCTCGCTGTCGCTGGGAGGATGTTTTCTCCTCCGCTCGCCCCTTCCACCGTCATTTTCTCTCTACCCACCCTTGCCTCCTTTTCCGCGCAGCTCTCGATTCCCCCCTCTCTTTCGCACCCTCCATGTCATATTCCGCTCCAGGAGCTCCATCATAGCTCCTCGCTGTCGCTGGGAGGATGTTTTCTCCTCCGCTCGCCCCTTCCACCGTCATTTTCTCTCTACCCACCCTTGCCTCCTTCTCCGCGCAGCTCTCAATTCCCCCCTCTCTTTCGCACCCTCCATGTCATATTCCGCTCCAGGAGCTCCATCATAGCTTCTCGCTGTCGCTGGGAGGATGTTTTCTCCTCCGCTCGCCCCTTCCACCGTCATTTTCTCTCTACCCACCCTTGCCTCCTTTTCCGCGCAGCTCTCGATTCCCCCCTCTCTTTCGCACCCTCCATGTCATATTCCGCTCCAGGAGCTCCATCATAGCTCCTCGCTGTCGCTGGGAGGATGTTTTCTCCTCCGCTCGCCCCTTCCACCGTCATTTTCTTTCTACCCACCCTTGCTTCCTTTTCCACGCAGCTCTCGATTCCCCCCTCTCTTTCGCACCCTCCATGTCATATTCCGCTCCAGGAGCTCCATCATAGCTCCTCGCTGTTGCTGGGAGGATGTTTTCTCCTCCGCTCGCCCCTTCCACCGTCATTTTCTCTCTACCCACCCTTGCCTCCTTCTCCGCACAGCTCTCGATTCCCCCCTCTCTTTCGCACCCTCCATGTCATATTCCGCTCCAGGAGCTCCATCATAGCTCCTCGCTGTCGCTGGGAGGATGTTTTCTCCTCTGCTCGCCCCTTCCACCGTCATTTTCTCTCTACCCACCCTTTCCTCCTTTTCCGCGCAGCTCTCGATTCCCCCCTCTCTTGCGCACCCTCCATGTCATATTCCGCTCCAGGAGCTCCATCATAGCTCCTCGCTGTCGCTGGGAGGATGTTTTCTCCTCCGCTCGCCCCTTCCACCGTCATTTTCTCTCTACCCACCCTTGCCTCCTTTTCCGCGCAGCTCTCGATTCCCCCCTCTCTTTCGCACCCTCCATGTCATATTCCGCTCCAGGAGTTCCATCATAGCTCCTCACTGTCGCTGGGAGGATGTTTTCTCCTCCGCTCGCCCCTTCCACCGTCATTTTCTCTCTACCCACCCTTGCCTCCTTCTCCGCGCAGCTCTCGATTCCCCCCTCTCTTTCGCACCCTCCATGTCATATTCCGCTCCAGGAGCTCCATCATAGCTCTTCGCTGTCGCTGGGAGGATGTTTTCTCCTCCGCTCGCCCCTTCCACCGTCATTTTCTCTCTACCCACCCTTTCCTCCTTTTCCGCGCAGCTCTCGATTCCCCCCTCTCTTTCGCACACTCCATGTCATATTCCGCTCCAGGAGCTCCATCATAGCTCCTCGCTGTCGCTGGGAGGATGTTTTCTCCTCCGCTCGCCCCTTCCACCGTCATTTTCTCTCTACCCACCCTTGACTCCTTTTCCGCGCAGCTCTCGATTCCCCCCTCTCTTTCGCACCCTCCATGTCATATTCCGCTCCAGGAGCTCCATCATAGCTCCTCGCTGTCGCTGGGAGGATGTTTTCTCCTCCGCTCGCCCCTTCCACCGTCATTTTCTCTCTACCCACCCTTGCCTCCTTCTCCGCGCAGCTCTCAATTCCCCCTCTCTTTCGCACCCTCCATGTCATATTCCGCTCCAGGAGCTCCATCATAGCTTCTCGCTGTCGCTGGGAGGATGTTTTCTCCTCCGCTCGCCCCTTCCACCGTCATTTTCTCTCTACCCACCCTTGCCTCCTTTTCCGCGCAGCTCTCGATTCCCCCCTCTCTTTCGCACCCTCCTTGTCATATTCCGCTCCAGGAGTTCCATCATAGCTCCTCACTGTCGCTGGGAGGATGTTTTCTCCTCCGCTCGCCCCTTCCACCGTCATTTTCTCTCTACCAACCCTTGCCTCCTTTTCCGCGCAGCTCTCGATTCCCCACTCTCTTTCGCACCCTCCATGTCATATTCCGCTCCAGGAGCTCCATCATAGCTTCTCGCTGTCGCTGGGAGGATGTTTTCTCCTCCGCTCGCCCCTTCCACCGTCATTTTCTCTCTACCCACCCTTGCCTCCTTTTCCGCGCAGCTCTCGATTCCCCCCTCTCTTTCGCACCCTCCATGTCATATTCCGCTCCAGGAGTTCCATCATAGCTCCTCACTGTCGCTGGGAGGATGTTTTCTCCTCCGCTCGCCCCTTCCACCGTCATTTTCTCTCTACCAACCCTTGCCTCCTTTTCCGCGCAGCTCTCGATTCCCCCCTCTCTTTCGCACCCTCCATGTCATATTCCGCTCCAGGAGTTCCATCATAGCTCCTCACTGTCGCTGGGAGGAAGTTTTCTCCTCCGCTTGCCCCTTCCACCGTCATTTTCTCTCTACCCACCCTTGCCTCCTTTTCCGCGCAGCTCTCGATTCCCCCCTCTCTTTCGCACCCTCCATGTCATATTCCGCTCCAGGAGCTCCATCATAGCTCCTTGCTGTCGCTGGGAGGATGTTTTCTCCTCCGCTCGCCCCTTCCACCGTCATTTTCTCTCTACCCACCCTTGCCTCCTTTTCCGCGCAGCTCTCAATTCCCCCCTCTCTTTCGCACCCTCCATGTCATATTCCGCTCCAGGAGCTCCATCATAGCTCCTTGCTGTTGCTGGGAGGATGTTTTCTCCTCCGCTCGCCCCTTCCACCGTCATTTTCTCTCTACCCACCCTTGCCTCCTTTTCCGCGCAGCTCTCGATTCCCCCCTCTCTTTCGCACCCTCCATGTCATATTCCGCTCCAGGAGTTCCATCATAGCTCCTCACTGTCGCTGGGAGGATGTTTTCTCCTCCGCTCGCCCCTTCCACCGTCATTTTCTCTCTACCCACCCTTGCCTCCTTTTCCGCGCAGCTCTCAATTCCCCCCTCTCTTTCGCACCCTCCATGTCATATTCCGCTCCAGGAGCTCCATCATAGCTCCTTGCTGTTGCTGGGAGGATGTTTTCTCCTCCGCTCGCCCCTTCCACCGTCATTTTCTCTCTACCCACCCTTGCCTCCTTTTCCGCGCAGCTCTCGATTCCCCCCTCTCTTTCGCACCCTCCATGTCATATTCCGCTCCAGGAGTTCCATCATAGCTCCTCACTGTCGCTGGGAGGATGTTTTCTCCTCCGCTTGCCCCTTCCACCGTCATTTTCTCTCTACCCACCCTTGCCTCCTTCTCCGCGCAGCTCTCGATTCCCCCCTCTCTTTCGCACCCTCCATGTCATATTCCGCTCCAGGAGCTCCATCATAGCTCCTCGCTGTCGCTGGGAGGATGTTTTCTCCTCCGCTCGCCCCTTCCACCATCATTTTCTCTCTACCCACCCTTGCCTCCTTCTCCGCGCAGCTCTCGATTCCCCCCTCTCTTTCGCACCCTCCATGTCATATTCCGCTCCAGGAGCTCCATCATAGCTCCTCGCTGTCGCTGGGAGGATGTTTTCTCCTCCGCTCGCCCCTTCCACCGTCATTTTCTCTCTACCCACCCTTGCCTCCTTCTCCGCGCAGCTCTCGATTCCCCCCTCTCTTTCGCACCCTCCATGTCATATTCTGCTCCAGGAGCTCCATCATAGCTCCTCGCTGTCGCTGGGAGGATGTTTTCTCCTCCGCTCGCCCCTTCCACCATCATTTTCTCTCTACCCACCCTTGCCTCCTTCTCCGCGCAGCTCTCGATTCCCCCCTCTCTTTCGCACCCTCCATGTCATATTCCGCTCCAGGAGTTCCATCATAGCTCCTCACTGTCGCTGGGAGGATGTTTTCTCCTCCGCTCGCCCCTTCCACCGTCATTTTCTCTCTACCCACCCTTGCCTCCTTTTCCGCGCAGCTCTCAATTCCCCCCTCTCTTTCGCACCCTCCATGTCATATTCCGCTCCAGGAGCTCCATCATAGCTCCTTGCTGTTGCTGGGAGGATGTTTTCTCCTCCGCTCGCCCCTTCCACCGTCATTTTCTCTCTACCCACCCTTGCCTCCTTTTCCGCGCAGCTCTCGATTCCCCCCTCTCTTTCGCACCCTCCATGTCATATTCCGCTCCAGGAGTTCCATCATAGCTCCTCACTGTCGCTGGGAGGATGTTTTCTCCTCCGCTCGCCCCTTCCACCGTCATTTTCTCTCTACCCACCCTTGCCTCCTTCTCCGCGCAGCTCTCGATTCCCCCCTCTCTTTCGCACCCTCCATGTCATATTCCGCTCCAGGAGCTCCATCATAGCTCCTCGCTGTCGCTGGGAGGATGTTTTCTCCTCCGCTCGCCCCTTCCACCATCATTTTCTCTCTACCCACCCTTGCCTCCTTCTCCGCGCAGCTCTCGATTCCCCCCTCTCTTTCGCACCCTCCATGTCATATTCCGCTCCAGGAGCTCCATCATAGCTCCTCGCTGTCGCTGGGAGGATGTTTTCTCCTCCGCTCGCCCCTTCCACCGTCATTTTCTCTCTACCCACCCTTGCCTCCTTCTCCGCGCAGCTCTCGATTCCCCCCTCTCTTTCGCACCCTCCATGTCATATTCTGCTCCAGGAGCTCCATCATAGCTCCTCGCTGTCGCTGGGAGGATGTTTTCTCCTCCGCTCGCCCCTTCCACCATCATTTTCTCTCTACCCACCCTTGCCTCCTTCTCCGCGCAGCTCTCGATTCCCCCCTCTCTTTCGCACCCTCCATGTCATATTCCGCTCCAGGAGCTCCATCATAGCTCCTCGCTGTTGCTGGGAGGATGTTTTCTCCTCCGCTCGCCCCTTCCACCGTCATTTTCTCTCTACCCACCCTTGCCTCCTTCTCCGCACAGCTCTCGATTCCCCCCTCTCTTTCGCACCCTCCATGTCATATTCCGCTCCAGGAGCTCCATCATAGCTCCTCGCTGTCGCTGGGAGGATGTTTTCTCCTCTGCTCGCCCCTTCCACCGTCATTTTCTCTCTACCCACCCTTTCCTCCTTTTCCGCGCAGCTCTCGATTCCCCCCTCTCTTGCGCACCCTCCATGTCATATTCCGCTCCAGGAGCTCCATCATAGCTCCTCGCTGTCGCTGGGAGGATGTTTTCTCCTCCGCTCGCCCCTTCCACCGTCATTTTCTCTCTACCCACCCTTGCCTCCTTTTCCGCGCAGCTCTCGATTCCCCCCTCTCTTTCGCACCCTCCATGTCATATTCCGCTCCAGGAGTTCCATCATAGCTCCTCACTGTCGCTGGGAGGATGTTTTCTCCTCCGCTCGCCCCTTCCACCGTCATTTTCTCTCTACCCACCCTTGCCTCCTTCTCCGCGCAGCTCTCGATTCCCCCCTCTCTTTCGCACCCTCCATGTCATATTCCGCTCCAGGAGCTCCATCATAGCTCTTCGCTGTCGCTGGGAGGATGTTTTCTCCTCCGCTCGCCCCTTCCACCGTCATTTTCTCTCTACCCACCCTTTCCTCCTTTTCCGCGCAGCTCTCGATTCCCCCCTCTCTTTCGCACACTCCATGTCATATTCCGCTCCAGGAGCTCCATCATAGCTCCTCGCTGTCGCTGGGAGGATGTTTTCTCCTCCGCTCGCCCCTTCCACCGTCATTTTCTCTCTACCCACCCTTGCCTCCTTTTCCGCGCAGCCCTCGATTCCCCCCTCTCTTTCGCACCCTCCATGTCATATTCCGCTCCAGGAGCTCCATCATAGCTCCTCGCTGTCGCTGGGAGGATGTTTTCTCCTCCGCTCGCCCCTTCCACCGTCATTTTCTCTCTACCCACCCTTGCCTCCTTTTCCACGCAGCTCTCGATTCCCCCCTCTCTTTCGCACCCTCCATGTCATATTCCGCTCCAGGAGCTCCATCATAGCTCCTCGCTGTTGCTGGGAGGATGTTTTCTCCTCCGCTCGCCCCTTCCACCGTCATTTTCTCTCTACCCACCCTTGCCTCCTTCTCCGCACAGCTCTCGATTCCCCCCTCTCTTTCGCACCCTCCATGTCATATTCCGCTCCAGGAGCCCCATCATAGCTCCTCGCTGTCGCTGGGAGGATGTTTTCTCCTCTGCTCGCCCCTTCCACCGTCATTTTCTCTCTACCCACCCTTTCCTCCTTTTCCGCGCAGCTCTCGATTCCCCCCTCTCTTTCGCACCCTCCATGTCATATTCCGCTCCAGGAGCTCCATCACAGCTCCTCGCTGTCGCTGGGAGGATGTTTTCTCCTCCGCTCGCCCCTTCCACCGTCATTTTCTCTCTACCCACCCTTGCCTCCTTCTCCGCGCAGCTCTCAATTCCCCCCTCTCTTTCGCACCCTCCATGTCATATTCCGCTCCAGGAGCTCCATCATAGCTTCTCGCTGTCGCTGGGAGGATGTTTTCTCCTCCGCTCGCCCCTTCCACCGTCATTTTCTCTCTACCCACCCTTGCCTCCTTTTCCGCGCAGCTCTCGATTCCCCCCTCTCTTTCGCACCCTCCATGTCATATTCCGCTCCAGGAGTTCCATCATAGCTCCTCACTGTCGCTGGGAGGATGTTTTCTCCTCCGCTCGCCCCTTCCACCGTCATTTTCTCTCTACCAACCCTTGCCTCCTTTTCCGCGCAGCTCTCGATTCCCCCCTCTCTTTCGCACCCTCCATGTCATATTCCGCTCCAGGAGTTCCATCATAGCTCCTCACTGTCGCTGGGAGGAAGTTTTCTCCTCCGCTTGCCCCTTCCACCGTCATTTTCTCTCTACCCACCCTTGCCTCCTTTTCCGCGCAGCTCTCGATTCCCCCCTCTCTTTCGCACCCTCCATGTCATATTCCGCTCCAGGAGCTCCATCATAGCTCCTTGCTGTCGCTGGGAGGATGTTTTCTCCTCCGCTCGCCCCTTCCACCGTCATTTTCTCTCTACCCACCCTTGCCTCCTTTTCCGCGCAGCTCTCGATTCCCCCCTCTCTTTCGCACCCTCCATGTCATATTCCGCTCCAGGAGTTCCATCATAGCTCCTCACTGTCGCTGGGAGGAAGTTTTCTCCTCCGCTCGCCCCTTCCACCGTCATTTTCTCTCTACCCACCCTTGCCTCCTTTTCCGCGCAGCTCTCGATTCCCCCCTCTCTTTCGCACCCTCCATGTCATATTCCGCTCCAGGAGCTCCATCATAGCTCCTTGCTGTCGCTGGGAGGATGTTTTCTCCTCCGCTCGCCCCTTCCACCGTCATTTTCTCTCTACCCACCCTTGCCTCCTTTTCCGCGCAGCTCTCGATTCCCCCCTCTCTTTCGCACCCTCCATGTCATATTCCGCTCCAGGAGTTCCATCATAGCTCCTCACTGTTGCTGGGAGGATGTTTTCTCCTCCGCTCGCCCCTTCCACCATCATTTTCTCTCTACCCACCCTTGCCTCCTTTTCCGCGCAGCTCTCGATTCCCACCTCTCTTTCGCACCCTCCATGTCATATTCCGCTCCGGGAGTTCCATCATAGCTCCTCACTGTCGCTGGGAGGATGTTTTCTCCTCCGCTCGCCCCTTCCACCATCATTTTCTCTTTACCCACCCTTGCCTCCTTCTCCGCGCAGCTCTCGATTCCCCCCTCTCTTTCGCACCCTCCATGTCATATTCTGCTCCAGGAGCTCCATCATAGCTCCTCGCTGTCGCTGGGAGGATGTTTTCTCCTCCGCTCGCCCCTTCCACCGTCATTTTCTCTCTACCCACCCTTGCCTCCTTCTCCGCGCAGCTCTCGATTCCCCCCTCTCTTTCGCACCCTCCATGTCATATTCCGCTCCAGGAGTTCCATCATAGCTCCTCACTGTCGCTGGGAGGATGTTTTCTCCTCCGCTCGCCCCTTCCACCGTCATTTTCTCTCTACCCACCCTTGCCTCCTTCTCCGCGCAGCTCTCGATTCCCCCCTCTCTTTCGCACCCTCCATGTCATATTCCGCTCCAGGAGCTCCATCATAGCTCTTCGCTGTCGCTGGGAGGATGTTTTCTCCTCCGCTCGCCCCTTCCACCGTCATTTTCTCTCTACCCACCCTTTCCTCCTTTTCCGCGCAGCTCTCGATTCCCCCCTCTCTTTCGCACCCTCCATGTCATATTCCGCTCCAGGAGCTCCATCATAGCTCCTCGCTGTCGCTGGGAGGATTTTTTCTCCTCTGCTCGCCCCTTCCACCGTCATTTTCTCTCTACCCACCCTTTCCTCCTTTTCCGCGCAGCTCTCGATTCCCCCCTCTCTTGCGCACCCTCCATGTCATATTCCGCTCCAGGAGCTCCATCATAGCTCCTCGCTGTCGCTGGGAGGAAGTTTTCTCCTCCGCTCGCCCCTTCCACCGTCATTTTCTCTCTACCCACCCTTGCCTCCTTTTCCGCGCAGCTCTCGATTCCCCCCTCTCTTTTGCACCCTCCATGTCATATTCCGCTCCAGGAGCTCCATCATAGCTCCTCGCTGTCGCTGGGAGGATGTTTTCTCCTCCGCTCGCCCCTTCCACCGTCATTTTCTCTCTACCCACCCTTGCCTCCTTTTCCGCGCAGCTCTCGATTCCCCCCTCTCTTTTGCACCCTCCATGTCATATTCCGCTCCAGGAGCTCCATCATAGCTCCTCGCTGTCGCTGGGAGGATGTTTTCTCCTCCGCTCGCCCCTTCCACCGTCATTTTCTTTCTACCCACCCTTGCCTCCTTTTCCACGCAGCTCTCGATTCCCCCCTCTCTTTCGCACCCTCCATGTCATATTCCGCTCCAGGAGCTCCATCATAGCTCCTCGCTGTTGCTGGGAGGATGTTTTCTCCTCCGCTCGCCCCTTCCACCGTCATTTTCTCTCTACCCACCCTTGCCTCCTTCTCCGCACAGCTCTCGATTCCCCCCTCTCTTTCGCACCCTCCATGTCATATTCCGCTCCAGGAGCTCCATCATAGCTCCTCGCTGTCGCTGGGAGGATGTTTTCTCCTCTGCTCGCCCCTTCCACCGTCATTTTCTCTCTACCCACCCTTTCCTCCTTTTCCGCGCAGCTCTCGATTCCCCCCTCTCTTGTGCACCCTCCATGTCATATTCCGCTCCAGGAGCTCCATCATAGCTCCTCGCTGTCGCTGGGAGGATGTTTTCTCCTCCGCTCGCCCCTTCCACCGTCATTTTCTCTCTACCCACCCTTGCCTCCTTTTCCGCGCAGCTCTCGATTCCCCCCTCTCTTTCGCACCCTCCATGTCATATTCCGCTCCAGGAGTTCCATCATAGCTCCTCACTGTCGCTGGGAGGATGTTTTCTCCTCCGCTCGCCCCTTCCACCGTCATTTTCTCTCTACCCACCCTTGCCTCCTTCTCCGCGCAGCTCTCGATTCCCCCCTCTCTTTCGCACCCTCCATGTCATATTCCGCTCCAGGAGCTCCATCATAGCTCTTCGCTGTTGCTGGGAGGATGTTTTCTCCTCCGCTCGCCCCTTCCACCGTCATTTTCTCTCTACCCACCCTTTCCTCCTTTTCCGCGCAGCTCTCGATTCCCCCCTCTCTTTCACACCCTCCATGTCATATTCCGCTCCAGGAGCTCCATCATAGCTCCTCGCTGTCGCTGGGAGGATGTTTTCTCCTCCGCTCGCCCCTTCCACCGTCATTTTCTCTCTACCCACCCTTGCCTCCTTTTCCGCGCAGCTCTCGATTCCCCCCTCTCTTTCGCACCCTCCATGTCATATTCCGCTCCAGGAGCTCCATCATAGCTCCTCGCTGTCGCTGGGAGGATGTTTTCTCCTCCGCTCGCCCCTTCCACCGTCATTTTCTCTCTACCCACCCTTGCCTCCTTCTCCGCGCAGCTCTCAATTCCCCCCTCTCTTTCGCACCCTCCATGTCATATTCCGCTCCAGGAGCTCCATCATAGCTTCTCGCTGTCGCTGGGAGAATGTTTTCTCCTCCGCTCGCCCCTTCCACCGTCATTTTCTCTCTACCCACCCTTGCCTCCTTTTCCGCGCAGCTCTCGATTCCCCCCTCTCTTTCGCACCCTCCATGTCATATTCCGCTCCAGGAGTTCCATCATAGCTCCTCACTGTCGCTGGGAGGATGTTTTCTCCTCCGCTCGCCCCTTCCACCGTCATTTTCTCTCTACCCACCCTTGCCTCCTTTTCCGCGCAGCTCTCGATTCCCCCCTCTCTTTCGCACCCTCCATGTCATATTCCGCTCCAGGAGTTCCATCATAGCTCCTCACTGTCGCTGGGAGGATGTTTTCTCCTCCGCTCGCCCCTTCCACCGTCATTTTCTCTCTACCCACCCTTGCCTCCTTTTCCGCGCAGCTCTCAATTCCCCCCTCTCTTTCGCACCCTCCATGTCATATTCCGCTCCAGGAGCTCCATCATAGCTCCTTGCTGTTGCTGGGAGGATGTTTTCTCCTCCGCTCGCCCCTTCCACCGTCATTTTCTCTCTACCCACCCTTGCCTCCTTTTCCGCGCAGCTCTCGATTCCCCCCTCTCTTTCGCACCCTCCATGTCATATTCCGCTCCAGGAGTTCCATCATAGCTCCTCACTGTCGCTGGGAGGATGTTTTCTCCTCCGCTCGCCCCTTCCACCGTCATTTTCTCTCTACCCACCCTTGCCTCCTTCTCCGCGCAGCTCTCGATTCCCCCCTCTCTTTCGCACCCTCCATGTCATATTCTGCTCCAGGAGCTCCATCATAGCTCCTCGCTGTCGCTGGGAGGATGTTTTCTCCTCCGCTCGCCCCTTCCACCATCATTTTCTCTCTACCCACCCTTGCCTCCTTCTCCGCGCAGCTCTCGATTCCCCCCTCTCTTTCGCACCCTCCATGTCATATTCCGCTCCAGGAGCTCCATCATAGCTCCTCGCTGTCGCTGGGAGGATGTTTTCTCCTCCGCTCGCCCCTTCCACCGTCATTTTCTCTCTACCCACCCTTGCCTCCTTTTCCGCGCAGCTCTCGATTCCCCCTCTCTTTCGCACCCTCCATGTCATATTCCGCTCCAGGAGCTCCATCATAGCTCCTCGCTGTCGCTGGGAGGATGTTTTCTCCTCCGCTCGCCCCTTCCACCGTCATTTTCTTTCTACCCACCCTTGCCTCCTTTTCCACGCAGCTCTCGATTCCCCCCTCTCTTTCGCACCCTCCATGTCATATTCCGCTCCAGGAACTCCATCATAGCTCCTCGCTGTTGCTGGGAGGATGTTTTCTCCTCCGCTCGCCCCTTCCACCGTCATTTTCTCTCTACCCACCCTTGCCTCCTTCTCCGCACAGCTCTCGATTCCCCCCTCTCTTTCGCACCCTCCATGTCATATTCCGCTCCAGGAGCTCCATCATAGCTCCTCGCTGTCGCTGGGAGGATGTTTTCTCCTCTGCTCGCCCCTTCCACCGTCATTTTCTCTCTACCCACCCTTTCCTCCTTTTCCGCGCAGCTCTCGATTCCCCCCTCTCTTGCGCACCCTCCATGTCATATTCCGCTCCAGGAGCTCCATCATAGCTCCTCGCTGTCGCTGGGAGGATGTTTTCTCCTCCGCTCGCCCCTTCCACCGTCATTTTCTCTCTACCCACCCTTGCCTCCTTTTCCGCGCAGCTCTCGATTCCCCCCTCTCTTTCGCACCCTCCATGTCATATTCCGCTCCAGGAGTTCCATCATAGCTCCTCACTGTCGCTGGGAGGATGTTTTCTCCTCCGCTCGCCCCTTCCACCGTCATTTTCTCTCTACCCACCCTTGCCTTCTTCTCCGCGCAGCTCTCGATTCCCCCCTCTCTTTCGCACCCTCCATGTCATATTCCGCTCCAGGAGCTCCATCATAGCTCTTCGCTGTCGCTGGGAGGATGTTTTCTCCTCCGCTCGCCCCTTCCACCGTCATTTTCTCTCTACCCACCCTTTCCTCCTTTTCCGCGCAGCTCTCGATTCCCCCCTCTCTTTCGCACACTCCATGTCATATTCCGCTCCAGGAGCTCCATCATAGCTCCTCGCTGTCGCTGGGAGGATGTTTTCTCCTCCGCTCGCCCCTTCCACCGTCATTTTCTCTCTACCCACCCTTGCCTCCTTTTCCGCGCAGCTCTCGATTCCCCCCTCTCTTTCGCACCCTCCATGTCATATTCCGCTCCAGGAGCTCCATCATAGCTCCTCGCTGTCGCTGGGAGGATGTTTTCTCCTCCGCTCGCCCCTTCCACCGTCATTTTCTCTCTACCCACCCTTGCCTCCTTCTCCGCGCAGCTCTCAATTCCCCCCTCTCTTTCGCACCCTCCATGTCATATTCCGCTCCAGGAGCTCCATCATAGCTTCTCGCTGTCGCTGGGAGGATGTTTTCTCCTCCGCTCGCCCCTTCCACCGTCATTTTCTCTCTACCCACCCTTGCCTCCTTTTCCGCGCAGCTCTCGATTCCCCCCTCTCTTTCGCACCCTCCTTGTCATATTCCGCTCCAGGAGTTCCATCATAGCTCCTCACTGTCGCTGGGAGGATGTTTTCTCCTCCGCTCGCCCCTTCCACCGTCATTTTCTCTCTACCAACCCTTGCCTCCTTTTCCGCGCAGCTCTCGATTCCCCCCTCTCTTTCGCACCCTCCATGTCATATTCCGCTCCAGGAGCTCCATCATAGCTTCTCGCTGTCGCTGGGAGGATGTTTTCTCCTCCGCTCGCCCCTTCCACCGTCATTTTCTCTCTACCCACCCTTGCCTCCTTTTCCGCGCAGCTCTCGATTCCCCCCTCTCTTTCGCACCCTCCATGTCATATTCCGCTCCAGGAGTTCCATCATAGCTCCTCACTGTCGCTGGGAGGATGTTTTCTCCTCCGCTCGCCCCTTCCACCGTCATTTTCTCTCTACCAACCCTTGCCTCCTTTTCCGCGCAGCTCTCGATTCCCCCCTCTCTTTCGCACCCTCCATGTCATATTCCGCTCCAGGAGTTCCATCATAGCTCCTCACTGTCGCTGGGAGGAAGTTTTCTCCTCCGCTTGCCCCTTCCACCGTCATTTTCTCTCTACCCACCCTTGCCTCCTTTTCCGCGCAGCTCTCGATTCCCCCCTCTCTTTCGCACCCTCCATGTCATATTCCGCTCCAGGAGTTCCATCATAGCTCCTCACTGTCGCTGGGAGGATGTTTTCTCCTCCGCTCGCCCCTTCCACCGTCATTTTCTCTCTACCCACCCTTGCCTCCTTTTCCGCGCAGCTCTCGATTCCCCCCTCTCTTTCGCACCCTCCATGTCATATTCCGCTCCAGGAGTTCCATCATAGCTCCTCACTGTCGCTGGGAGGAAGTTTTCTCCTCCGCTCGCCCCTTCCACCGTCATTTTCTCTCTACCCACCCTTGCCTCCTTTTCCGCGCAGCTCTCGATTCCCCCCTCTCTTTCGCACCCTCCATGTCATATTCCGCTCCAGGAGTTCCATCATAGCTCCTCACTGTCGCTGGGAGGAAGTTTTCTCCTCCGCTTGCCCCTTCCACCGTCATTTTCTCTCTACCCACCCTTGCCTCCTTTTCCGCGCAGCTCTCGATTCCCCCCTCTCTTTCGCACCCTCCATGTCATATTCCGCTCCAGGAGCTCCATCATAGCTCCTTGCTGTTGCTGGGAGGATGTTTTCTCCTCCGCTCGCCCCTTCCACTGTCATTTTCTCTCTACCCACCCTTGCCTCCTTTTCCGCGCAGCTCTCGATTCCCCCCTCTCTTTCGCACCCTCCATGTCATATTCCGCTCCAGGAGTTCCATCATAGCTCCTCACTGTCGCTGGGAGGATGTTTTCTCCTCCGCTCGCCCCTTCCACCGTCATTTTCTCTCTACCCACCCTTGCCTCCTTCTCCGCGCAGCTCTCGATTCCCCCCTCTCTTTCGCACCCTCCATGTCATATTCTGCTCCAGGAGCTCCATCATAGCTCCTCGCTGTCGCTGGGAGGATGTTTTCTCCTCCGCTCGCCCCTTCCACCATCATTTTCTCTCTACCCACCCTTGCCTCCTTCTCCGCGCAGCTCTCGATTCCCCCCTCTCTTTCGCACCCTCCATGTCATATTCCGCTCCAGGAGCTCCATCATAGCTCCTCGCTGTTGCTGGGAGGATGTTTTCTCCTCCGCTCGCCCCTTCCACCGTCATTTTCTCTCTACCCACCCTTGCCTCCTTCTCCGCACAGCTCTCGATTCCCCCCTCTCTTTCGCACCCTCCATGTCATATTCCGCTCCAGGAGCTCCATCATAGCTCCTCGCTGTCGCTGGGAGGATGTTTTCTCCTCTGCTCGCCCCTTCCACCGTCATTTTCTCTCTACCCACCCTTTCCTCCTTTTCCGCGCAGCTCTCGATTCCCCCCTCTCTTGCGCACCCTCCATGTCATATTCCGCTCCAGTAGCTCCATCATAGCTCCTCGCTGTCGCTGGGAGGATGTTTTCTCCTCCGCTCGCCCCTTCCACCGTCATTTTCTCTCTACCCACCCTTGCCTCCTTTTCCGCGCAGCTCTCGATTCCCCCCTCTCTTTCGCACCCTCCATGTCATATTCCGCTCCAGGAGTTCCATCATAGCTCCTCACTGTCGCTGGGAGGATGTTTTCTCCTCCGCTCGCCCCTTCCACCGTCATTTTCTCTCTACCCACCCTTGCCTCCTTCTCCGCGCAGCTCTCGATTCCCCCCTCTCTTTCGCACCCTCCATGTCATATTCCGCTCCAGGAGCTCCATCATAGCTCTTCGCTGTCGCTGGGAGGATGTTTTCTCCTCCGCTCGCCCCTTCCACCGTCATTTTCTCTCTACCCACCCTTTCCTCCTTTTCCGCGCAGCTCTCGATTCCCCCCTCTCTTTCGCACACTCCATGTCATATTCCGCTCCAGGAGCTCCATCATAGCTCCTCGCTGTCGCTGGGAGGATGTTTTCTCCTCCGCTCGCCCCTTCCACCGTCATTTTCTCTCTACCCACCCTTGCCTCCTTTTCCACACAGCTCTCGATTCCCCCCTCTCTTTCGCACCCTCCATGTCATATTCCGCTCCAGGAGCTCCATCATAGCTCCTCGCTGTCGCTGGGAGGATGTTTTCTCCTCCGCTCGCCCCTTCCACCGTCATTTTCTCTCTACCCACCCTTGCCTCCTTCTCCGCGCAGCTCTCAATTCCCCCCTCTCTTTCGCACCCTCCATGTCATATTCCGCTCCAGGAGCTCCATCATAGCTTCTCGCTGTCGCTGGGAGGATGTTTTCTCCTCCGCTCGCCCCTTCCACCGTCATTTTCTCTCTACCCACCCTTGCCTCCTTTTCCGCGCAGCTCTCGATTCCCCCCTCTCTTTCGCACCCTCCATGTCATATTCCGCTCCAGGAGTTCCATCATAGCTCCTCACTGTCGCTGGGAGGATGTTTTCTCCTCCGCTCGCCCCTTCCACCGTCATTTTCTCTCTACCAACCCTTGCCTCCTTTTCCGTGCAGCTCTCGATTCCCCCCTCTCTTTCGCACCCTCCATGTCATATTCCGCTCCAGGAGTTCCATCATAGCTCCTCACTGTCGCTGGGAGGAAGTTTTCTCCTCCGCTTGCCCCTTCCACCGTCATTTTCTCTCTACCCACCCTTGCCTCCTTTTCCGCGCAGCTCTCGATTCCCCCCTCTCTTTCGCACCCTCCATGTCATATTCCGCTCCAGGAGCTCCATCATAGCTCCTTGCTGTCGCTGGGAGGATGTTTTCTCCTCCGCTCGCCCCTTCCACCGTCATTTTCTCTCTACCCACCCTTGCCTCCTTTTCCGCGCAGCTCTCGATTCCCCCCTCTCTTTCGCACCCTCCATGTCATATTCCGCTCCAGGAGTTCCATCATAGCTCCTCACTGTCGCTGGGAGGATGTTTTCTCCTCCGCTCGCCCCTTCCACCGTCATTTTCTCTCTACCCACCCTTGCCTCCTTTTCCGCGCAGCTCTCGATTCCCCCCTCTCTTTCGCACCCTCCATGTCATATTCCGCTCCAGGAGCTCCATCATAGCTCCTCGCTGTCGCTGGGAGGATGTTTTCTCCTCCGCTCGCCCCTTCCACCGTCATTTTCTCTCTACCCACCCTTGCCTCCTTTTCCGCACAGCTCTCGATTCCCCCCTCTCTTTCGCACCCTCAATGTCATATTCCGCTCCAGGAGTTCCATCATAGCTCCTCACTGTCGCTGGGAGGATGTTTTCTCCTCCGCTCGCCACTTCCACCGTCATTTTCTCTCTACCCACCCTTGCCTCCTTTTCCGCGCAGCTCTCGATTCCCCCCTCTCTTTCGCACCCTCCATGTCATATTCCGCTCCAGGAGTTCCATCATAGCTCCTCACTGTCGCTGGGAGGAAGTTTTCTCCTCCGCTCGCCCCTTCCACCGTCATTTTCTCTCTACCCACCCTTGCCTCCTTTTCCGCGCAGCTCTCGATTCCCCCCTCTCTTTCGCACCCTCCATGTCATATTCCGCTCCAGGAGCTCCATCATAGCTCCTTGCTGTCGCTGGGAGGATGTTTTCTCCTCCGCTCGCCCCTTCCACCGTCATTTTCTCTCTACCCACCCTTGCCTCCTTTTCCGCGCAGCTCTCGATTCCCCCCTCTCTTTCGCACCCTCCATGTCATATTTCGCTCCAGGAGTTCCATCATAGCTCCTCACTGTCGCTGGGAGGATGTTTTCTCCTCCGCTCGCCCCTTCCACCATCATTTTCTCTCTACCCACCCTTGCCTCCTTTTCCGCGCAGCTCTCGATTCCCACTTCTCTTTCGCACCCTCCATGTCATATTCCGCTCCGGGAGTTCCATCATAGCTCCTCACTGTCGCTGGGAGGATGTTTTCTCCTCCGCTCGCCCCTTCCACCGTCATTTTCTCTTTACCCACCCTTGCCTCCTTCTCCGCGCAGCTCTCGATTCCCCCCTCTCTTTCGCACCCTCCATGTCATATTCTGCTCCAGGAGCTCCATCATAGCTCCTCGCTGTCGCTGGGAGGATGTTTTCTCCTCCGCTCGCCCCTTCCACCGTCATTTTCTCTCTACCCACCCTTGCCTCCTTCTCCGCGCAGCTCTCGATTCCCCCCTCTCTTTCGCACCCTCCATGTCATATTCCGCTCCAGGAGCTCCATCATAGCTCCTCGCTGTTGCTGGGAGGATGTTTTCTCCTCCGCTCGCCCCTTCCACCGTCATTTTCTCTCTACCCACCCTTGCCTCCTTCTCCGCACAGCTCTCGATTCCCCCCTCTCTTTCGCACCCTCCATGTCATATTCCGCTCCAGGAGCTCCATCATAGCTCCTCGCTGTCGCTGGGAGGATGTTTTCTCCTCTGCTCGCCCCTTCCACCGTCATTTTCTCTCTACCCACCCTTTCCTCCTTTTCCGGGCAGCTCTCGATTCCCCCCTCTCTTTCGCACCCTCCATGTCATATTCCGCTCCAGGAGCTCCATCATAGCTCCTCGCTGTCGCTGGGAGGATGTTTTCTCCTCCGCTCGCCCCTTCCACCGTCATTTTCTTTCTACCCACCCTTGCCTCCTTTTCCACGCAGCTCTCGATTCCCCCCTCTCTTTCGCACCCTCCATGTCATATTCCGCTCCAGGAGCTCCATCATAGCTCCTCGCTGTTGCTGGGAGGATGTTTTCTCCTCCGCTCGCCCCTTCCACCGTCATTTTCTCTCTACCCACCCTTGCCTCCTTCTCCGCACAGCTCTCGATTCCCCCCTCTCTTTCGCACCCTCCATGTCATATTCCGCTCCAGGAGCTCCATCATAGCTCCTCGCTGTCGCTGGGAGGATGTTTTCTCCTCTGCTCGCCCCTTCCACCGTCATTTTCTCTCTACCCACCCTTTCCTCCTTTTCCGCGCAGCTCTCGATTCCCCCCTCTCTTGCGCACCCTCCATGTCATATTCCGCTCCAGGAGCTCCATCATAGCTCCTCGCTGTCGCTGGGAGGATGTTTTCTCCTCCGCTCGCCCCTTCCACCGTCATTTTCTCTCTACCCACCCTTGCCTCCTTTTCCGCGCAGCTCTCGATTCCCCCCTCTCTTTCGATCCCTCCATGTCATATTCCGCTCCAGGAGTTCCATCATAGCTCCTCACTGTCGCTGGGAGGATGTTTTCTCCTCCGCTCGCCCCTTCCACCGTCATTTTCTCTCTACCCACCCTTTCCTCCTTTTCCGCGCAGCTCTCGATTCCCCCCTCTCTTTCGCACCCTCCATGTCATATTCCGCTCCAGGAGCTCCATCATAGCTCCTCGCTGTCGCTGGGAGGATGTTTTCTCCTCCGCTCGCCCCTTCCACCGTCATTTTCTCTCTACCCACCCTTGCCTCCTTCTCCACGCAGCTCTCAATTCCCCCCTCTCTTTCGCACCCTCCATGTCATATTCCGCTCCAGGAGCTCCATCATAGCTCCTCGCTGTCGCTGGGAGGATGTTTTCTCCTCCGCTCGCCCCTTCCACCGTCATTTTCTCTCTACCCACCCTTGCCTCCTTCTCCGCGCAGCTCTCGATTCCCCCCTCTCTTTCGAACCCTCCATGTCATATTCCGCTCCAGGAGCTCCATCATAGCTCCTCGCTGTCGCTGGGAGGATGTTTTCTCCTCTGCTCGCCCCTTCCACCGTCATTTTCTCTCTACTCACCCTTTCCTCCTTTTCCGCGCAGCTCTCGATTCCCCCCTCTCTTTCGCACCCTCCATGTCATATTCCGCTCCAGGAGCTCCATCATAGCTCCTCGCTGTCGCTGGGAGGATGTTTTCTCCTCCGCTCGCCCCTTCCACCGTCATTTTCTTTCTACCCACCCTTGCCTCCTTTTCCACGCAGCTCTCGATTCCCCCCTCTCTTTCGCACCCTCCATGTCATATTCCGCTCTAGGAGCTCCATCATAGCTCCTCGCTGTCGCTGGGAGGATGTTTTCTCCTCTGCTCGCCCCTTCCACCGTCATTTTCTCTCTACCCACCCTTTCCTCCTTTTCCGCGCAGCTCTCGATTCCCCCCTCTCTTTCGCACCCTCCATGTCATATTCCGCTCCAGGAGTTCCATCATAGCTCCTCACTGTCGCTGGGAGGAAGTTTTCTCCTCCGCTCGCCCCTTCCACCGTCATTTTCTCTCTACCCACCCTTGCCTCCTTTTCCGCGCAGCTCTCGATTCCCCCCTCTCTTTCGCACCCTCCATGTCATATTCCGCTCCAGGAGCTCCATCATAGCTCCTTGCTGTCGCTGGGAGGACGTTTTCTCCTCCGCTCGCCCCTTCCACCGTCATTTTCTCTCTACCCACCCTTGCCTCCTTTTCCGCGCAGCTCTCGATTCCCCCCTCTCTTTCGCACCCTCCATGTCATATTCCGCTCCAGGAGTTCCATCATAGCTCCTCACTGTCGCTGGGAGGATGTTTTCTCCTCCGCTCGCCCCTTCCACCGTCATTTTCTCTCTACCCACCCTTGCCTCCTTTTCCGCGCAGCTCTCGATTCCCCCCTCTCTTTCGCACCCTCCATGTCATATTCCGCTCCAGGAGTTCCATCATAGCTCCTCACTGTCGCTGGGAGGAAGTTTTCTCCTCCGCTTGCCCCTTCCACCGTCATTTTCTCTCTACCCACCCTTGCCTCCTTTTCCGCGCAGCTCTCGATTCCCCCCTCTCTTTCGCACCCTCCATGTCATATTCCGCTCCAGGAGCTCCATCATAGCTCCTTGCTGTCGCTGGGAGGATGTTTTCTCCTCCGCTCGCCCCTTCCACCGTCATTTTCTCTCTACCCACCCTTGCCTTCTTTTCCGCGCAGCTCTCGATTCCCCCCTCTCTTTCGCACCCTCCATGTCATATTCCGCTCCAGGAGTTCCATCATAGCTCCTCACTGTCGCTGGGAGGATGTTTTCTCCTCCGCTCGCCCCTTCCACCGTCATTTTCTCTCTACCCACCCTTGCCTCCTTTTCCGCGCAGCTCTCGATTCCCCCCTCTCTTTCGCACCCTCCATGTCATATTCCGCTCCAGGAGCTCCATCATAGCTCCTCGCTGTCGCTGGGAGGATGTTTTCTCCTCCGCTCGCCCCTTCCACCGTCATTTTCTCTCTACCCACCCTTTCCTCCTTTTCCGCGCAGCTCTCGATTCCCCCCTCTCTTTCGCACACTCCATGTCATATTCCGCTCCAGGAGCTCCATCATAGCTCCTCGCTGTCGCTGGGAGGATGTTTTCTCCTCCGCTCGCCCCTTCCACCGTCATTTTCTCTCTACCCACCCTTGCCTCCTTTTCCACGCAGCTCTCGATTCCCCCCTCTCTTTCGCACCCTCCATGTCATATTCCGCTCCAGGAGCTCCATCATAGCTCCTCGCTGTCGCTGGGAGGATGTTTTCTCCTCCGCTCGCCCCTTCCACCGTCATTTTCTCTCTACCCACCCTTGCCTCCTTCTCCGCGCAGCTCTCAATTCCCCCCTCTCTTTCGCACCCTCCATGTCATATTCCGCTCCAGGAGCTCCATCATAGCTTCTCGCTGTCGCTGGGAGGATGTTTTCTCCTCCGCTCGCCCCTTCCACCGTCATTTTCTCTCTACCCACCCTTGCCTCCTTTTCCGCGCAGCTCTCGATTCCCCCCTCTCTTTCGCACCCTCCATGTCATATTCCGCTCCAGGAGTTCCATCATAGCTCCTCACTGTCGCTGGGAGGATGTTTTCTCCTCCGCTCGCCCCTTCCACCGTCATTTTCTCTCTACCAACCCTTGCCTCCTTTTCCGCGCAGCTCTCGATTCCCCCCTCTCTTTCGCACCCTCCATGTCATATTCCGCTCCAGGAGTTCCATCATAGCTCCTCACTGTCGCTGGGAGGAAGTTTTCTCCTCCGCTTGCCCCTTCCACCGTCATTTTCTCTCTACCCACCCTTGCCTCCTTTTCCGCGCAGCTCTCGATTCCCCCCTCTCTTTCGCACCCTCCATGTCATATTCCGCTCCAGGAGCTCCATCATAGCTCCTTGCTGTCGCTGGGAGGATGTTTTCTCCTCCGCTCGCCCCTTCCACCGTCATTTTCTCTCTACCCACCCTTGCCTCCTTTTCCGCGCAGCTCTCGATTCCCCCCTCTCTTTCGCACCCTCCATGTCATATTCCGCTCCAGGAGTTCCATCATAGCTCCTCACTGTCGCTGGGAGGATGTTTTCTCCTCCGCTCGCCCCTTCCACCGTCATTTTCTCTCTACCCACCCTTGCCTCCTTTTCCGCGCAGCTCTCGATTCCCCCCTCTCTTTCGCACCCTCCATGTCATATTCCGCTCCAGGAGCTCCATCATAGCTCCTCGCTGTCGCTGGGAGGATGTTTTCTCCTCCGCTCGCCCCTTCCACCGTCATTTTCTCTCTACCCACCCTTGCCTCCTTTTCCGCACAGCTCTCGATTCCCCCCTCTCTTTCGCACCCTCAATGTCATATTCCGCTCCAGGAGTTCCATCATAGCTCCTCACTGTCGCTGGGAGGATGTTTTCTCCTCCGCTCGCCACTTCCACCGTCATTTTCTCTCTACCCACCCTTGCCTCCTTTTCCGCGCAGCTCTCGATTCCCCCCTCTCTTTCGCACCCTCCATGTCATATTCCGCTCCAGGAGTTCCATCATAGCTCCTCACTGTCGCTGGGAGGAAGTTTTCTCCTCCGCTCGCCCCTTCCACCGTCATTTTCTCTCTACCCACCCTTGCCTCCTTTTCCGCGCAGCTCTCGATTCCCCCCTCTCTTTCGCACCCTCCATGTCATATTCCGCTCCAGGAGCTCCATCATAGCTCCTTGCTGTCGCTGGGAGGATGTTTTCTCCTCCGCTCGCCCCTTCCACCGTCATTTTCTCTCTACCCACCCTTGCCTCCTTTTCCGCGCAGCTCTCGATTCCCCCCTCTCTTTCGCACCCTCCATGTCATATTTCGCTCCAGGAGTTCCATCATAGCTCCTCACTGTCGCTGGGAGGATGTTTTCTCCTCCGCTCGCCCCTTCCACCATCATTTTCTCTCTACCCACCCTTGCCTCCTTTTCCGCGCAGCTCTCGATTCCCACCTCTCTTTCGCACCCTCCATGTCATATTCCGCTCCGGGAGTTCCATCATAGCTCCTCACTGTCGCTGGGAGGATGTTTTCTCCTCCGCTCGCCCCTTCCACCGTCATTTTCTCTTTACCCACCCTTGCCTCCTTCTCCGCGCAGCTCTCGATTCCCCCCTCTCTTTCGCACCCTCCATGTCATATTCTGCTCCAGGAGCTCCATCATAGCTCCTCGCTGTCGCTGGGAGGATGTTTTCTCCTCCGCTCGCCCCTTCCACCGTCATTTTCTCTCTACCCACCCTTGCCTCCTTCTCCGCGCAGCTCTCGATTCCCCCCTCTCTTTCGCACCCTCCATGTCATATTCCGCTCCAGGAGCTCCATCATAGCTCCTCGCTGTTGCTGGGAGGATGTTTTCTCCTCCGCTCGCCCCTTCCACCGTCATTTTCTCTCTACCCACCCTTGCCTCCTTCTCCGCACAGCTCTCGATTCCCCCCTCTCTTTCGCACCCTCCATGTCATATTCCGCTCCAGGAGCTCCATCATAGCTCCTCGCTGTCGCTGGGAGGATGTTTTCTCCTCTGCTCGCCCCTTCCACCGTCATTTTCTCTCTACCCACCCTTTCCTCCTTTTCCGGGCAGCTCTCGATTCCCCCCTCTCTTTCGCACCCTCCATGTCATATTCCGCTCCAGGAGCTCCATCATAGCTCCTCGCTGTCGCTGGGAGGATGTTTTCTCCTCCGCTCGCCCCTTCCACCGTCATTTTCTTTCTACCCACCCTTGCCTCCTTTTCCACGCAGCTCTCGATTCCCCCCTCTCTTTCGCACCCTCCATGTCATATTCCGCTCCAGGAGCTCCATCATAGCTCCTCGCTGTTGCTGGGAGGATGTTTTCTCCTCCGCTCGCCCCTTCCACCGTCATTTTCTCTCTACCCACCCTTGCCTCCTTCTCCGCACAGCTCTCGATTCCCCCCTCTCTTTCGCACCCTCCATGTCATATTCCGCTCCAGGAGCTCCATCATAGCTCCTCGCTGTCGCTGGGAGGATGTTTTCTCCTCTGCTCGCCCCTTCCACCGTCATTTTCTCTCTACCCACCCTTTCCTCCTTTTCCGCGCAGCTCTCGATTCCCCCCTCTCTTGCGCACCCTCCATGTCATATTCCGCTCCAGGAGCTCCATCATAGCTCCTCGCTGTCGCTGGGAGGATGTTTTCTCCTCCGCTCGCCCCTTCCACCGTCATTTTCTCTCTACCCACCCTTGCCTCCTTTTCCGCGCAGCTCTCGATTCCCCCCTCTCTTTCGCACCCTCCATGTCATATTCCGCTCCAGGAGTTCCATCATAGCTCCTCACTGTCGCTGGGAGGATGTTTTCTCCTCCGCTCGCCCCTTCCACCGTCATTTTCTCTCTACCCACCCTTGCCTCCTTTTCCGCGCAGCTCTCGATTCCCCCCTCTCTTTCGCACCCTCCATGTCATATTCCGCTCCAGGAGCTCCATCATAGCTCCTCGCTGTCGCTGGGAGGATGTTTTCTCCTCCGCTCGCCCCTTCCACCGTCATTTTCTCTCTACCCACCCTTGCCTCCTTCTCCACGCAGCTCTCAATTCCCCCCTCTCTTTCGCACCCTCCATGTCATATTCCGCTCCAGGAGCTCCATCATAGCTCCTCGCTGTCGCTGGGAGGATGTTTTCTCCTCCGCTCGCCCCTTCCACCGTCATTTTCTCTCTACCCACCCTTGCCTCCTTCTCCGCGCAGCTCTCGATTCCCCCCTCTCTTTCGAACCCTCCATGTCATATTCCGCTCCAGGAGCTCCATCATAGCTCCTCGCTGTCGCTGGGAGGATGTTTTCTCCTCTGCTCGCCCCTTCCACCGTCATTTTCTCTCTACTCACCCTTTCCTCCTTTTCCGCGCAGCTCTCGATTCCCCCCTCTCTTTCGCACCCTCCATGTCATATTCCGCTCCAGGAGCTCCATCATAGCTCCTCGCTGTCGCTGGGAGGATGTTTTCTCCTCCGCTCGCCCCTTCCACCGTCATTTTCTTTCTACCCACCCTTGCCTCCTTTTCCACGCAGCTCTCGATTCCCCCCTCTCTTTCGCACCCTCCATGTCATATTCCGCTCTAGGAGCTCCATCATAGCTCCTCGCTGTCGCTGGGAGGATGTTTTCTCCTCTGCTCGCCCCTTCCACCGTCATTTTCTCTCTACCCACCCTTTCCTCCTTTTCCGCGCAGCTCTCGATTCCCCCCTCTCTTTCGCACCCTCCATGTCATATTCCGCTCCAGGAGTTCCATCATAGCTCCTCACTGTCGCTGGGAGGAAGTTTTCTCCTCCGCTCGCCCCTTCCACCGTCATTTTCTCTCTACCCACCCTTGCCTCCTTTTCCGCGCAGCTCTCGATTCCCCCCTCTCTTTCGCACCCTCCATGTCATATTCCGCTCCAGGAGCTCCATCATAGCTCCTTGCTGTCGCTGGGAGGACGTTTTCTCCTCCGCTCGCCCCTTCCACCGTCATTTTCTCTCTACCCACCCTTGCCTCCTTTTCCGCGCAGCTCTCGATTCCCCCCTCTCTTTCGCACCCTCCATGTCATATTCCGCTCCAGGAGTTCCATCATAGCTCCTCACTGTCGCTGGGAGGATGTTTTCTCCTCCGCTCGCCCCTTCCACCGTCATTTTCTCTCTACCCACCCTTGCCTCCTTTTCCGCGCAGCTCTCGATTCCCCCCTCTCTTTCGCACCCTCCATGTCATATTCCGCTCCAGGAGTTCCATCATAGCTCCTCACTGTCGCTGGGAGGAAGTTTTCTCCTCCGCTTGCCCCTTCCACCGTCATTTTCTCTCTACCCACCCTTGCCTCCTTTTCCGCGCAGCTCTCGATTCCCCCCTCTCTTTCGCACCCTCCATGTCATATTCCGCTCCAGGAGCTCCATCATAGCTCCTTGCTGTCGCTGGGAGGATGTTTTCTCCTCCGCTCGCCCCTTCCACCGTCATTTTCTCTCTACCCACCCTTGCCTCCTTTTCCGCGCAGCTCTCGATTCCCCCCTCTCTTTCGCACCCTCCATGTCATATTCCGCTCCAGGAGTTCCATCATAGCTCCTCACTGTCGCTGGGAGGATGTTTTCTCCTCCGCTCGCCCCTTCCACCGTCATTTTCTCTCTACCCACCCTTGCCTCCTTTTCCGCGCAGCTCTCGATTCCCCCCTCTCTTTCGCACCCTCCATGTCATATTCCGCTCCAGGAGCTCCATCATAGCTCCTCGCTGTCGCTGGGAGGATGTTTTCTCCTCCGCTCGCCCCTTCCACCGTCATTTTCTCTCTACCCACCCTTGCCTCCTTTTCCGCGCAGCTCTCGATTCCCCCCTCTCTTTCGCACCCTCAATGTCATATTCCGCTCCAGGAGTTCCATCATAGCTCCTCACTGTCGCTGGGAGGATGTTTTCTCCTCCGCTCGCCCCTTCCACCGTCATTTTCTCTCTACCCACCCTTGCCTCCTTTTCCGCGCAGCTCTCGATTCCCCCCTCTCTTTCGCACCTCCATGTCATATTCCGCTCCAGGAGTTCCATCATAGCTCCTCACTGTCGCTGGGAGGAAGTTTTCTCCTCCGCTCGCCCCTTCCACCGTCATTTTCTCTCTACCCACCCTTGCCTCCTTTTCCGCGCAGCTCTCGATTCCCCCCTCTCTTTCGCACCCTCCATGTCATATTCCGCTCCAGGAGCTCCATCATAGCTCCTCGCTGTCGCTGGGAGGATGTTTTCTCCTCCTCTCGCCCCTTCCACCGTCATTTTCTCTCTACCCACCCTTGCCTCCTTTTCCGCGCAGCTCTCGATTCCCCCCTCTCTTTCGCACCCTCAATGTCATATTCCGCTCCAGGAGTTCCATCATAGCTCCTCACTGTCGCTGGGAGGATGTTTTCTCCTCCGCTCGCCCCTTCCACCGTCATTTTCTCTCTACCCACCCTTGCCTCCTTTTCCGCGCAGCTCTCGATTCCCCCCTCTCTTTCGCACCCTCCATGTCATATTCCGCTCCAGGAGTTCCATCATAGCTCCTCACTGTCGCTGGGAGGAAGTTTTCTCCTCCGCTCGCCCCTTCCACCGTCATTTTCTCTCTACCCACCCTTGCCTCCTTTTCCGCGCAGCTCTCGATTCCCCCCTCTCTTTCGCACCCTCCATGTCATATTCCGCTCCAGGAGTTCCATCATAGCTCCTCACTGTCGCTGGGAGGAAGTTTTCTCCTCCGCTCGCCCCTTCCACCGTCATTTTCTCTCTACCCACCCTTGCCTCCTTTTCCGCGCAGCTCTCGATTCCCCCCTCTCTTTCGCACCCTCCATGTCATATTCCGCTCCAGGAGTTCCATCATAGCTCCTCACTGTCGCTGGGAGGATGTTTTCTCCTCCGCTCGCCCCTTCCACCATCATTTTCTCTCTACCCACCCTTGCCTCCTTTTCCGCGCAGCTCTCGATTCCCCCCTCTCTTTCGCACCCTCCATGTCATATTCCGCTCCAGGAGTTCCATCATAGCTCCTCACTGTCGCTGGGAGGATGTTTTCTCCTCCGCTCGCCCCTTCCACCATCATTTTCTCTCTACCCACCCTTGCCTCCTTTTCCGCGCAGCTCTCGATTCCCCCCTCTCTTTCGCACCCTCCATGTCATATTCCGCTCCAGGAGCTCCATCATAGCTCCTTGCTGTCGCTGGGAGGATGTTTTCTCCTCCGCTCGCCCCTTCCACCGTCATTTTCTCTCTACCCACCCTTGCCTCCTTTTCCGCGCAGCTCTCGATTCCCCCCTCTCTTTCGCACCCTCCATGTCATATTCCGCTCCAGGAGTTCCATCATAGCTCCTCACTGTCGCTGGGAGGATGTTTTCTCCTCCGCTCGCCCCTTCCACCGTCATTTTCTCTCTACCCACCCTTGCCTCCTTCTCCGCGCAGCTCTCGATTCCCCCCTCTCTTTCGCACCCTCCATGTCATATTCCGCTCCAGGAGCTCCATCATAGCTCCTCGCTGTCGCTGGGAGGATGTTTTCTCCTCCGCTCGCCCCTTCCACCGTCATTTTCTCTCTACCCACCCTTGCCTCCTTTTCCGCGCAGCTCTCGATTCCCCCCTCTCTTTCGCACCCTCCATGTCATATTCTGCTCCAGGAGCTCCATCATAGCTCCTTGCTGTCGCTGGGAGGATGTTTTCTCCTCCGCTCGCCCCTTCCACCGTCATTTTCTCTCTACCCACCCTTGCCTCCTTTTCCGCGCAGCTCTCGATTCCCCCCTCTCTTTCGCACCCTCCATGTCATATTCCGCTCCAGGAGTTCCATCATAGCCCCTCACTGTCGCTGGGAGGATGTTTTCTCCTCCGCTCGCCCCTTCCACCGTCATTTTCTCTCTACCCACCCTTGCCTCCTTCTCCGCGCAGCTCTCGATTCCCCCCTCTCTTTCGCACCCTCCATGTCATATTCCGCTCCAGGAGTTCCATCATAGCTCCTCACTGTCGCTGGGAGGATGTTTTCTCCTCCGCTCGCCCCTTCCACCATCATTTTCTCTCTACCCACCCTTGCCTCCTTTTCCGCGCAGCTCTCGATTCCCCCCTCTCTTTCGCACCCTCCATGTCATATTCCGCTCCAGGAGTTCCATCATAGCTCCTCACTGTCGCTGGGAGGAAGTTTTCTCCTCCGCTCGCCCCTTCCACCGTCATTTTCTCTCTACCCACCCTTGCCTCCTTTTCCGCGCAGCTCTCGATTCCCCCCTCTCTTTCGCACCCTCCATGTCATATTCCGCTCCAGGAGTTCCATCATAGCTCCTCACTGTCGCTGGGAGGATGTTTTCTCCTCCGCTCGCCCCTTCCACCGTCATTTTCTCTCTACCCACCCTTGCCTCCTTCTCCGCGCAGCTCTCGATTCCCCCCTCTCTTTCGCACCCTCCATGTCATATTCCGCTCCAGGAGCTCCATCATAGCTCTTCGCTGTCGCTGGGAGGATGTTTTCTCCTCCGCTCGCCCCTTCCACCGTCATTTTCTCTCTACCCACCCTTGCCTCCTTTTCCGCGCAGCTCTCGATTCCCCCCTCTCTTTCGCACCCTCCATGTCATATTCCGCTCCAGGAGTTCCATCATAGCTCCTCACTGTCGCTGGTAGGATGTTTTCTCCTCCGCTCGCCCCTTCCACCGTCATTTTCTCTCTAACCACCCTTGCCTCCTTTTCCGCGCAGCTCTCGATTCCCCCCTCTCTTTCGCACCCTCCATGTCATATTCCGCTCCAGGAGTTCCATCATAGCTCCTCACTGTCGCTGGGAGGAATTTTTCTCCTCCGCTCGCCCCTTCCACCGTCATTTTCTCTCTACCCACCCTTGCCTCCTTTTCTGCGCAGTTTTCGATTCCCCCCTCTCTTTCGCACCCTCCATGTCATATTCCGCTCCAGGAGCTCCATCATAGCTCCTTGCTGTCGCTGGGAGGATGTTTTCTCCTCCGCTCGCCCCTTCCACCGTCATTTTCTCTCTACCCACCCTTGCCTCCTTCTCCGCGCAGCTCTCGATTCCCCCCTCTCTTTCGCACCCTCCATGTCATATTCCGCTACAGGAGCTCCATCATAGCTCCTTGCTGTCGCTGGGAGGATGTTTTCTCCTCCGCTCGCCCCTTCCACCGTCATTTTCTCTCTACCCACCCTTGCCTCCTTCTCCGCGCAGCTCTCGATTCCCCCCTCTCTCTCGCACCCTCCATATTACATCCAGCTCCAGGAGCTCCATCATAGCTCCTCGCTGTCGCTGGGAGGATGTTTTCTCCTCCGCTCGCCCCTTCCACCGTCATTTTCTCTCTACCCACCCTTGCCTCCTTCTCCGCGCAGCTCTCGATTCCCTCCTCTCTCTCGCACCCTCCATATTACATCCAGCTCCAGGAGCTCCATCATAGCTCCTCGCTGTCGCTGGGAGGATGTTTTCTCCTCCGCTCGCCCCTTCCACCGTCATTTTCTCTCTACCCACCCTTGCCTCCTTCTCCACGCAGCTCTCGATTCCCTCCTCTCTCTCGCACCCTCCATATTACATCCAGCTCCAGGAGCTCCATCATAGCTCCTCGCTGTCGCTGGGAGGATGTTTTCTCCTCCGCTCGCCCCTTCCACCGTCATTTTCTCTCTACCCACCCTTGCCTCCTTTTCCGCGCAGCTCTCGATTCCCCCCTCTCTTTCGCACCCTCCATGTCATATTCCGCTCCAGGAGCTCCATCATAGCTCCTTGCTGTCGCTGGGAGGATGTTTTCTCCTCCGCTCGCCCCTTCCACCGTCATTTTCTCTCTACCCACCCTTGCCTCCTTCTCCGCGCAGCTCTCGATTCCCCCCTCTCTCTCGCACCCTCCATATTACATCCAGCTCCAGGAGCTCCATCATAGCTCCTCGCTGTCGCTGGGAGGATGTTTTCTCCTCCGCTCGCCCCTTCCACCGTCATTTTCTCTCTACCCACCCTTGCCTCCTTTTCCGCGCAGCTCTCGATTCCCCCCTCTCTTTCGCACCCTCCATGTCATATTCCGCTCCGGGAGTTCCATCATAGCTCCTCACTGTCGCTGGGAGGATGTTTTCTCCTCCGCTCGCCCCTTCCACCGTCATTTTCTCTCTACCCACCCTTGCCTCCTTCTCCGCGCAGCTCTCGATTCCCCCCTCTCTTTCGCACCCTCCATGTCATATTCCGCTACAGGAGCTCCATCATAGCTCCTTGCTGTCGCTGGGAGGATGTTTTCTCCTCCGCTCGCCCCTTCCACCGTCATTTTCTCTCTACCCACCCTTGCCTCCTTCTCCGCGCAGCTCTCGATTCCCCTCTCTCTCTCGCACCCTCCATATTACATCCAGCTCCAGGAGCTCCATCATAGCTCCTCGCTGTCGCTGGGAGGATGTTTTCTCCTCCGCTCGCCCCTTCCACCGTCATTTTCTCTCTACCCACCCTTGCCTCCTTCTCCGCGCAGCTCTCGATTCCCTCCTCTCTCTCGCACCCTCCATATTACATCCAGCTCCAGGAGCTCCATCATAGCTCCTCGCTGTCGCTGGGAGGATGTTTTCTCCTCCGCTCGCCCCTTCCACCGTCATTTTCTCTCTACCCACCCTTGCCTCCTTCTCCGCGCAGCTCTCGATTCCCTCCTCTCTCTCGCACCCTCCATATTACATCCAGCTCCAGGAGCTCCATCATAGCTCCTCGCTGTCGCTGGGAGGATGTTTTCTCCTCCGCTCGCCCCTTCCACCATCATTTTCTCTCTACCCACCCTTGCCTCCTTTTCCGCGCAGCTCTCGATTCCCCCCTCTCTTTCGCACCCTCCATGTCATATTCCGCTCCAGGAGCTCCATCATAGCTCCTTGCTGTCGCTGGGAGGATGTTTTCTCCTCCGCTCGCCCCTTCCACCGTCATTTTCTCTCTACCCACCCTTGCCTCCTTCTCCGCGCAGCTCTCGATTCCCTCCTCTCTCTCGCACCCTCCATATTACATCCAGCTCCAGGAGCTCCATCATAGCTCCTCGCTGTCGCTGGGAGGATGTTTTCTCCTCCGCTCGCCCCTTCCACCGTCATTTTCTCTCTACCCACCCTTGCCTCCTTCTCCGCGCAGCTCTCGATTCCCTCCTCTCTCTCGCACCCTCCATATTACATCCAGCTCCAGGAGCTCCATCATAGCTCCTCGCTGTCACTGGGAGGATGTTTTCTCCTCCGCTCGCCCCTTCCACCGTCATTTTCTCTCTACCCACCCTTGCCTCCTTTTCCGCGCAGCTCTCGATTCCCCCCTCTCTTTCGCACCCTCCATGTCATATTCCGCTCCAGGAGCTCCATCATAGCTCCTTGCTGTCGCTGGGAGGATGTTTTCTCCTCCGCTCGCCCCTTCCACCGTCATTTTCTCTCTACCCACCCTTGCCTCCTTCTCCGCGCAGCTCTCGATTCCCCCCTCTCTCTCGCACCCTCCATATTACATCCAGCTCCAGGAGCTCCATCATAGCTCCTCGCTGTCGCTGGGAGGATGTTTTCTCCTCCGCTCGCCCCTTCCACCGTCATTTTCTCTCTACCCACCTTTGCCTCCTTTTCCGCGCAGCTCTCGATTCCCCCCTCTCTTTCGCACCCTCCATGTCATATTCCGCTCCAGGAGTTCCATCATAGCTCCTCACTGTCGCTGGGAGGATTTTTTCTCCTCCGCTCGCCCCTTCCACCGTCATTTTCTCTCTACCCACCCTTGCCTCCTTTTCCGCGCAGCTCTCGATTCCCCCCTCTCTTTCGCACCCTCCATGTCATATTCCGCTCCAGGAGTTCCATCATAGCTCCTCACTGTCGCTGGTAGGATGTTTTCTCCTCCGCTCGCCCCTTCCACCGTCATTTTCTCTCTACCCACCCTTGCCTCCTTCTCCGCGCAGCTCTCGATTCCCTCCTCTCTCTCGCACCCTCCATATTACATCCAGCTCCAGGAGCTCCATCATAGCTCCTCGCTGTCGCTGGGAGGATGTTTTCTCCTCCGCTCGCCCCTTCCACCGTCATTTTCTCTCTACCCACCCTTGCCTCCTTCTCCGCGCAGCTCTCGATTCCCTCCTCTCTCTCGCACCCTCCATATTACATCCAGCTCCAGGAGCTCCATCATAGCTCCTCGCTGTCGCTGGGAGGATGTTTTCTCCTCCGCTCGCCCCTTCCACCGTCATTTTCTCTCTACCCACCCTTGCCTCCTTTTCCGCGCAGCTCTCGATTCCCCCCTCTCTTTCGCACCCTCCATGTCATATTCCGCTCCAGGAGCTCCATCATAGCTCCTTGCTGTCGCTGGGAGGATGTTTTCTCCTCCGCTCGCCCCTTCCACCGTCATTTTCTCTCTACCCACCCTTGCCTCCTTCTCCGCGCAGCTCTCGATTCCCCCCTCTCTTTCGCACCCTCCATGTCATATTCCGCTCCAGGAGCTCCATCATAGCTCCTCGCTGTCGCTGGGAGGATGTTTTCTCCTCCGCTCGCCCCTTCCACCGTCATTTTCTCTCTACCCACCCTTGCCTCCTTTTCCGCGCAGCTCTCGATTCCCCCCTCTCTTTCGCACCCTCCATGTCATATTCCGCTCCAGGAGCTCCATCATAGCTCCTTGCTGTCGCTGGGAGGATGTTTTCTCCTCCGCTCGCCCCTTCCACCGTCATTTTCTCTCTACCCACCCTTGCCTCCTTCTCCGCGCAGCTCTCGATTCCCTCCTCTCTCTCGCACCCTCCATATTACATCCAGCTCCAGGAGCTCCATCATAGCTCCTCGCTGTCGCTGGGAGGATGTTTTCTCCTCCGCTCGCCCCTTCCACCGTCATTTTCTCTCTACCCACCCTTGCCTCCTTCTCCGCGCAGCTCTCGATTCCCTCCTCTCTCTCGCACCCTCCATATTACATCCAGCTCCAGGAGCTCCATCATAGCTCCTCGCTGTCACTGGGAGGATGTTTTCTCCTCCGCTCGCCCCTTCCACCGTCATTTTCTCTCTACCCACCCTTGCCTCCTTTTCTGCGCAGCTCTCGATTCCCCCCTCTCTTTCGCACCCTCCATGTCATATTCCGCTCCAGGAGCTCCATCATAGCTCCTTGCTGTCGCTGGGAGGATGTTTTCTCCTCCGCTCGCCCCTTCCACCGTCATTTTCTCTCTACCCACCCTTGCCTCCTTCTCCGCGCAGCTCTCGATTCCCCCCTCTCTCTCGCACCCTCCATATTACATCCAGCTCCAGGAGCTCCATCATAGCTCCTCGCTGTCGCTGGGAGGATGTTTTCTCCTCCGCTCGCCCCTTCCACCGTCATTTTCTCTCTACCCACCCTTGCCTCCTTTTCCGCGCAGCTCTCGATTCCCCCCTCTCTTTCGCACCCTCCATGTCATATTCCGCTCCAGGAGTTCCATCATAGCTCCTCACTGTCGCTGGGAGGATGTTTTCTCCTCCGCTCGCCCCTTCCACCGTCATTTTCTCTCTACCCACCCTTGCCTCCTTCTCCGCGCAGCTCTCGATTCCCCCCTCTCTTTCGCACCCTCCATGTCATATTCCGCTCCAGGAGCTCCATCATAGCTCCTCGCTGTCGCTGGGAGGATTTTTTCTCCTCCGCTCGCCCCTTCCACCGTCATTTTCTCTCTACCCACCCTTGCCTCCTTTTCCGCGCAGCTCTCGATTCCCCCCTCTCTTTCGCACCCTCCATGTCATATTCCGCTACAGGAGCTCCATCATAGCTCCTTGCTGTCGCTGGGAGGATGTTTTCTCCTCCGCTCGCCCCTTCCACCGTCATTTTCTCTCTACCCACCCTTGCCTCCTTCTCCGCGCAGCTCTCGATTCCCCCCTCTCTCTCGCACCCTCCATATTACATCCAGCTCCAGGAGCTCCATCATAGCTCCTCGCTGTCGCTGGGAGGATGTTTTCTCCTCCGCTCGCCCCTTCCACCGTCATTTTCTCTCTACCCACCCTTGCCTCCTTCTCCGCGCAGCTCTCGATTCCCTCCTCTCTCTCGCACCCTCCATATTACATCCAGCTCCAGGAGCTCCATCATAGCTCCTCGCTGTCGCTGGGAGGATGTTTTCTCCTCCGCTCGCCCCTTCCACCGTCATTTTCTCTCTACCCACCCTTGCCTCCTTCTCCACGCAGCTCTCGATTCCCTCCTCTCTCTCGCACCCTCCATATTACATCCAGCTCCAGGAGCTCCATCATAGCTCCTCGCTGTCGCTGGGAGGATGTTTTCTCCTCCGCTCGCCCCTTCCACCGTCATTTTCTCTCTACCCACCCTTGCCTCCTTTTCCGCGCAGCTCTCGATTCCCCCCTCTCTTTCGCACCCTCCATGTCATATTCCGCTCCAGGAGCTCCATCATAGCTCCTTGCTGTCGCTGGGAGGATGTTTTCTCCTCCGCTCGCCCCTTCCACCGTCATTTTCTCTCTACCCACCCTTGCCTCCTTCTCCGCGCAGCTCTCGATTCCCCCCTCTCTCTCGCACCCTCCATATTACATCCAGCTCCAGGAGCTCCATCATAGCTCCTCGCTGTCGCTGGGAGGATGTTTTCTCCTCCGCTCGCCCCTTCCACCGTCATTTTCTCTCTACCCACCCTTGCCTCCTTTTCCGCGCAGCTCTCGATTCCCCCCTCTCTTTCGCACCCTCCATGTCATATTCCGCTCCGGGAGTTCCATCATAGCTCCTCACTGTCGCTGGGAGGATGTTTTCTCCTCCGCTCGCCCCTTCCACCGTCATTTTCTCTCTACCCACCCTTGCCTCCTTCTCCGCGCAGCTCTCGATTCCCCCCTCTCTTTCGCACCCTCCATGTCATATTCCGCTACAGGAGCTCCATCATAGCTCCTTGCTGTCGCTGGGAGGATGTTTTCTCCTCCGCTCGCCCCTTCCACCGTCATTTTCTCTCTACCCACCCTTGCCTCCTTCTCCGCGCAGCTCTCGATTCCCCTCTCTCTCTCGCACCCTCCATATTACATCCAGCTCCAGGAGCTCCATCATAGCTCCTCGCTGTCGCTGGGAGGATGTTTTCTCCTCCGCTCGCCCCTTCCACCGTCATTTTCTCTCTACCCACCCTTGCCTCCTTCTCCGCGCAGCTCTCGATTCCCTCCTCTCTCTCGCACCCTCCATATTACATCCAGCTCCAGGAGCTCCATCATAGCTCCTCGCTGTCGCTGGGAGGATGTTTTCTCCTCCGCTCGCCCCTTCCACCGTCATTTTCTCTCTACCCACCCTTGCCTCCTTCTCCGCGCAGCTCTCGATTCCCTCCTCTCTCTCGCACCCTCCATATTACATCCAGCTCCAGGAGCTCCATCATAGCTCCTCGCTGTCGCTGGGAGGATGTTTTCTCCTCCGCTCGCCCCTTCCACCATCATTTTCTCTCTACCCACCCTTGCCTCCTTTTCCGCGCAGCTCTCGATTCCCCCCTCTCTTTCGCACCCTCCATGTCATATTCCGCTCCAGGAGCTCCATCATAGCTCCTTGCTGTCGCTGGGAGGATGTTTTCTCCTCCGCTCGCCCCTTCCACCGTCATTTTCTCTCTACCCACCCTTGCCTCCTTCTCCGCGCAGCTCTCGATTCCCTCCTCTCTCTCGCACCCTCCATATTACATCCAGCTCCAGGAGCTCCATCATAGCTCCTCGCTGTCGCTGGGAGGATGTTTTCTCCTCCGCTCGCCCCTTCCACCGTCATTTTCTCTCTACCCACCCTTGCCTCCTTCTCCGCGCAGCTCTCGATTCCCTCCTCTCTCTCGCACCCTCCATATTACATCCAGCTCCAGGAGCTCCATCATAGCTCCTCGCTGTCACTGGGAGGATGTTTTCTCCTCCGCTCGCCCCTTCCACCGTCATTTTCTCTCTACCCACCCTTGCCTCCTTTTCCGCGCAGCTCTCGATTCCCCCCTCTCTTTCGCACCCTCCATGTCATATTCCGCTCCAGGAGCTCCATCATAGCTCCTTGCTGTCGCTGGGAGGATGTTTTCTCCTCCGCTCGCCCCTTCCACCGTCATTTTCTCTCTACCCACCCTTGCCTCCTTCTCCGCGCAGCTCTCGATTCCCCCCTCTCTCTCGCACCCTCCATATTACATCCAGCTCCAGGAGCTCCATCATAGCTCCTCGCTGTCGCTGGGAGGATGTTTTCTCCTCCGCTCGCCCCTTCCACCGTCATTTTCTCTCTACCCACCTTTGCCTCCTTTTCCGCGCAGCTCTCGATTCCCCCCTCTCTTTCGCACCCTCCATGTCATATTCCGCTCCAGGAGTTCCATCATAGCTCCTCACTGTCGCTGGGAGGATTTTTTCTCCTCCGCTCGCCCCTTCCACCGTCATTTTCTCTCTACCCACCCTTGCCTCCTTTTCCGCGCAGCTCTCGATTCCCCCCTCTCTTTCGCACCCTCCATGTCATATTCCGCTCCAGGAGTTCCATCATAGCTCCTCACTGTCGCTGGTAGGATGTTTTCTCCTCCGCTCGCCCCTTCCACCGTCATTTTCTCTCTACCCACCCTTGCCTCCTTCTCCGCGCAGCTCTCGATTCCCTCCTCTCTCTCGCACCCTCCATATTACATCCAGCTCCAGGAGCTCCATCATAGCTCCTCGCTGTCGCTGGGAGGATGTTTTCTCCTCCGCTCGCCCCTTCCACCGTCATTTTCTCTCTACCCACCCTTGCCTCCTTCTCCGCGCAGCTCTCGATTCCCTCCTCTCTCTCGCACCCTCCATATTACATCCAGCTCCAGGAGCTCCATCATAGCTCCTCGCTGTCGCTGGGAGGATGTTTTCTCCTCCGCTCGCCCCTTCCACCGTCATTTTCTCTCTACCCACCCTTGCCTCCTTTTCCGCGCAGCTCTCGATTCCCCCCTCTCTTTCGCACCCTCCATGTCATATTCCGCTCCAGGAGCTCCATCATAGCTCCTTGCTGTCGCTGGGAGGATGTTTTCTCCTCCGCTCGCCCCTTCCACCGTCATTTTCTCTCTACCCACCCTTGCCTCCTTCTCCGCGCAGCTCTCGATTCCCCCCTCTCTTTCGCACCCTCCATGTCATATTCCGCTCCAGGAGCTCCATCATAGCTCCTCGCTGTCGCTGGGAGGATGTTTTCTCCTCCGCTCGCCCCTTCCACCGTCATTTTCTCTCTACCCACCCTTGCCTCCTTTTCCGCGCAGCTCTCGATTCCCCCCTCTCTTTCGCACCCTCCATGTCATATTCCGCTCCAGGAGCTCCATCATAGCTCCTTGCTGTCGCTGGGAGGATGTTTTCTCCTCCGCTCGCCCCTTCCAACGTCATTTTCTCTCTACCCACCCTTGCCTCCTTCTCCGCGCAGCTCTCGATTCCCTCCTCTCTCTCGCACCCTCCATATTACATCCAGCTCCAGGAGCTCCATCATAGCTCCTCGCTGTCGCTGGGAGGATGTTTTCTCCTCCGCTCGCCCCTTCCACCGTCATTTTCTCTCTACCCACCCTTGCCTCCTTCTCCGCGCAGCTCTCGATTCCCTCCTCTCTCTCGCACCCTCCATATTACATCCAGCTCCAGGAGCTCCATCATAGCTCCTCGCTGTCACTGGGAGGATGTTTTCTCCTCCGCTCGCCCCTTCCACCGTCATTTTCTCTCTACCCACCCTTGCCTCCTTTTCCGCGCAGCTCTCGATTCCCCCCTCTCTTTCGCACCCTCCATGTCATATTCCGCTCCAGGAGCTCCATCATAGCTCCTTGCTGTCGCTGGGAGGATGTTTTCTCCTCCGCTCGCCCCTTCCACCGTCATTTTCTCTCTACCCACCCTTGCCTCCTTCTCCGCGCAGCTCTCGATTCCCCCCTCTCTCTCGCACCCTCCATATTACATCCAGCTCCAGGAGCTCCATCATAGCTCCTCGCTGTCGCTGGGAGGATGTTTTCTCCTCCGCTCGCCCCTTCCACCGTCATTTTCTCTCTACCCACCCTTGCCTCCTTTTCCGCGCAGCTCTCGATTCCCCCCTCTCTTTCGCACCCTCCATGTCATATTCCGCTCCAGGAGTTCCATCATAGCTCCTCACTGTCGCTGGGAGGATGTTTTCTCCTCCGCTTGCCCCTTCCACCGTCATTTTCTCTCTACCCACCCTTGCCTCCTTCTCCGCGCAGCTCTCGATTCCCCCCTCTCTTTCGCACCCTCCATGTCATATTCCGCTCCAGGAGCTCCATCATAGCTCCTCGCTGTCGCTGGGAGGATTTTTTCTCCTCCGCTCGCCCCTTCCACCGTCATTTTCTCTCTACCCACCCTTGCCTCCTTTTCCGCGCAGCTCTCGATTCCCCCCTCTCTTTCGCACCCTCCATGTCATATTCCGCTCCAGGAGTTCCATCATAGCTCCTCACTGTCGCTGGGAGGATGTTTTCTCCTCCGCTCGCCCCTTCCACCGTCATTTTCTCTCTACCCACCCTTGCCTCCTTCTCCGCGCAGCTCTCGATTCCCTCCTCTCTCTCGCACCCTCCATATTACATCCAGCTCCAGGAGCTCCATCATAGCTCCTCGCTGTCGCTGGGAGGATGTTTTCTCCTCCGCTCGCCCCTTCCACCGTCATTTTCTCTCTACCCACCCTTGCCTCCTTCTCCGCGCAGCTCTCGATTCCCTCCTCTCTCTCGCACCCTCCATATTACATCCAGCTCCAGGAGCTCCATCATAGCTCCTCGCTGTCGCTGGGAGGATGTTTTCTCCTCCGCTCGCCCCTTCCACCGTCATTTTCTCTCTACCCACCCTTGCCTCCTTCTCCGCGCAGCTCTCGATTCCCCCCTCTCTTTCGCACCCTCCATGTCATATTCCGCTCCAGGAGCTCCATCATAGCTCCTCGCTGTCGCTGGGAGGATGTTTTCTCCTCCGCTCGCCCCTTCCACCGTCATTTTCTCTCTACCCACCCTTGCCTCCTTTTCTGCGCAGCTCTCGATTCCCCCTCTCTTTCGCACCCTCCATGTCATATTCCGCTCCAGGAGTTCCATCATAGCTCCTCACTGTCGCTGGGAGGATGTTTTCTCCTCCGCTCGCCCCTTCCACCGTCATTTTCTCTCTACCCACCCTTGCCTCCTTTTCCGCGCAGCTCTCGATTCCCCCCTCTCTTTCGCACCCTCCATGTCATATTCCGCACCAGGAGCTCCATCATAGCTCCTTGCTGTCGCTGGGAGGATGTTTTCTCCTCCGCTCGCCCCTTCCACCGTCATTTTCTCTCTACCCACCCTTGCCTCCTTCTCCGCGCTGCTCTCGATTCCCCCCTCTCTTTCGCACCCTCCATGTCATATTCCGCTCCAGGAGTTCCATCATAGCTCCTCACTGTCGCTGGGAGGATGTTTTCTCCTCCGCTCGCCCCTTCCACCGTCATTTTCTCTCTACCCACCCTTGCCTCCTTCTCCGCGCAGCTCTCGATTCCCTCCTCTCTCTCGCACCCTCCATATTACATCCAGCTCCAGGAGCTCCATCATAGCTCCTTGCTGTCGCTGGGAGGATGTTTTCTCCTCCGCTCGCCCCTTCCACCGTCATTTTCTCTCTACCCACCCTTGCCTCCTTCTCCGCGCAGCTCTCGATTCCCTCCTCTCTCTCGCACCCTCCATATTACATCCAGCTCCAGGAGCTCCATCATAGCTCCTCGCTGTCGCTGGGAGGATGTTTTCTCCTCCGCTCGCCCCTTCCACCGTCATTTTCTCTCTACCCACCCTTGCCTCCTTTTCCGCGCAGCTCTCGATTCCCCCCTCTCTTTCGCACCCTCCATGTCATATTCCGCTCCAGGAGCTCCATCATAGCTCCTTGCTGTCGCTGGGAGGATGTTTTCTCCTCCGCTCGCCCCTTCCACCGTCATTTTCTCTCTACCCACCCTTGCCTCCTTCTCCGCGCAGCTCTCGATTCCCTCCTCTCTCTCGCACCCTCCATATTACATCCAGCTCCAGGAGCTCCATCATAGCTCCTCGCTGTCGCTGGGAGGATGTTTTCTCCTCCGCTCGCCCCTTCCACCGTCATTTTCTCTCTACCCACCCTTGCCTCCTTCTCCGCGCAGCTCTCGATTCCCTCCTCTCTCTCGCACCCTCCATATTACATCCAGCTCCAGGAGCTCCATCATAGCTCCTCGCTGTCGCTGGGAGGATGTTTTCTCCTCCGCTCGCCCCTTCTACCGTCATTTTCTCTCTACCCACCCTTGCCTCCTTTTCCGCGCAGCTCTCGATTCCCCCCTCTCTTTCGCACCCTCCATGTCATATTCCGCTCCAGGAGCTCCATCATAGCTCCTTGCTGTCGCTGGGAGGATGTTTTCTCCTCCGCTCGCCCCTTCCACCGTCATTTTCTCTCTACCCACCCTTGCCTCCTTCTCCGCGCAGCTCTCGATTCCCCCCTCTCTCTCGCACCCTCCATATTACATCCAGCTCCAGGAGCTCCATCATAGCTCCTCGCTGTCGCTGGGAGGATGTTTTCTCCTCCGCTCGCCCCTTCCACCGTCATTTTCTCTCTACCCACCCTTGCCTCCTTTTCCGCGCAGCTCTCGATTCCCCCCTCTCTTTAGCACCCTCCATGTCATATTCCGCTCCAGGAGTTCCATCATAGCTCCTCACTGTCGCTGGGAGGATGTTTTCTCCTCCGCTCGCCCCTTCCACCGTCATTTTCTCTCTACCCACCCTTGCCTCCTTTTCCGCGCAGCTCTCGATTCCCCCCTCTCTTTCGCACCCTCCATGTCATATTCCGCTCCAGGAGTTCCATCATAGCTCCTCACTGTCGCTGGGAGGATGTTTTCTCCTCCGCTCGCCCCTTCCACCGTCATTTTCTCTCTACCCACCCTTGCCTCCTTCTCCGCGCAGCTCTCGATTCCCTCCTCTCTCTCGCACCCTCCATATTACATCCAGCTCCAGGAGCTCCATCATAGCTCCTCGCTGTCGCTGGGAGGATGTTTTCTCCTCCGCTCGCCCCTTCCACCGTCATTTTCTCTCTACCCACCCTTGCCTCCTTCTCCGCGCAGCTCTCGATTCCCTCCTCTCTCTCGCACCCTCCATATTACATCCAGCTCCAGGAGCTCCATCATAGCTCCTCGCTGTCGCTGGGAGGATGTTTTCTCCTCCGCTCGCCCCTTCCACCGTCATTTTCTCTCTACCCACCCTTGCCTCCTTTTCCGCGCAGCTCTCGATTCCCCCCTCTCTTTCGCACCCTCCATGTCATATTCCGCTCCAGGAGCTCCATCATAGCTCCTTGCTGTCGCTGGGAGGATGTTTTCTCCTCCGCTTGCCCCTTCCACCGTCATTTTCTCTCTACCCACCCTTGCCTCCTTCTCCGCGCAGCTCTCGATTCCCTCCTCTCTCTCGCACCCTCCATATTACATCCAGCTCCAGGAGCTCCATCATAGCTCCTCGCTGTCGCTGGGAGGATGTTTTCTCCTCCGCTCGCCCCTTCCACCGTCATTTTCTCTCTACCCACCCTTGCCTCCTTCTCCGCGCAGCTCTCGATTCCCTCCTCTCTCTCGCACCCTCCATATTACATCCAGCTCCAGGAGCTCCATCATAGCTCCTCGCTGTCGCTGGGAGGATGTTTTCTCCTCCGCTCGCCCCTTCCACCGTCATTTTCTCTCTACCCACCCTTGCCTCCTTTTCCGCGCAGCTCTCGATTCCCCCCTCTCTTTCGCACCCTCCATGTCATATTCCGCTCCAGGAGCTCCATCATAGCTCCTCGCTGTCGCTGGGAGGATGTTTTCTCCTCCGCTCGCCCCTTCCACCGTCATTTTCTCTCTACCCACCCTTGCCTCCTTCTCCGCGCAGCTCTCGATTCCCCCCTCTCTCTCGCACCCTCCATATTACATCCAGCTCCAGGAGCTCCATCATAGCTCCTCGCTGTCGCTGGGAGGATGTTTTCTCCTCCGCTCGCCCCTTCCACCGTCATTTTCTCTCTACCCACCCTTGCCTCCTTTTCCGCGCAGCTCTCGATTCCCCCCTCTCTTTCGCACCCTCCATGTCATATTCCGCTCCAGGAGTTCCATCATAGCTCCTCACTGTCGCTGGGAGGATGTTTTCTCCTCCGCTCGCCCCTTCCACCGTCATTTTCTCTCTACCCACCCTTGCCTCCTTCTCCGCGCAGCTCTCGATTCCCCCCTCTCTTTCGCACCCTCCATGTCATATTCCGCTCCAGGAGCTCCATCATAGCTCCTTGCTGTCGCTGGGAGGATGTTTTCTCCTCCGCTCGCCCCTTCCACCGTCATTTTCTCTCTACCCACCCTTGCCTCCTTCTCCGCGCAGCTCTCGATTCCCTCCTCTCTCTCGCACCCTCCATATTACATCCAGCTCCAGGAGCTCCATCATAGCTCCTCGCTGTCGCTGGGAGGATGTTTTCTCCTCCGCTCGCCCCTTCCACCGTCATTTTCTCTCTACCCACCCTTGCCTCCTTCTCCGCGCAGCTCTCGATTCCCTCCTCTCTCTCGCACCCTCCATATTACATCCAGCTCCAGGAGCTCCATCATAGCTCCTCGCTGTCGCTGGGAGGATGTTTTCTCCTCCGCTCGCCCCTTCCACCGTCATTTTCTCTCTACCCACCCTTGCCTCCTTTTCCGCGCAGCTCTCGATTCCCCCCTCTCTTTCGCACCCTCCATGTCATATTCCGCTCCAGGAGCTCCATCATAGCTCCTTGCTGTCGCTGGGAGGATGTTTTCTCCTCCGCTCGCCCCTTCCACCGTCATTTTCTCTCTACCCACCCTTGCCTCCTTCTCCGCGCAGCTCTCGATTCCCCCCTCTCTCTCGCACCCTCCATATTACATCCAGCTCCAGGAGCTCCATCATAGCTCCTCGCTGTCGCTGGGAGGATGTTTTCTCCTCCGCTCGCCCCTTCCACCGTCATTTTCTCTCTACCCACCCTTGCCTCCTTTTCCGCGCAGCTCTCGATTCCCCCCTCTCTTTCGCACCCTCCATGTCATATTCCGCTCCAGGAGTTCCATCATAGCTCCTCACTGTCGCTGGGAGGATGTTTTCTCCTCCGCTCGCCCCTTCCACCGTCATTTTCTCTCTACCCACCCTTGCCTCCTTCTCCGCGCAGCTCTCGATTCCCCCCTCTCTTTCGCACCCTCCATGTCATATTCCGCTCCAGGAGCTCCATCATAGCTCCTCGCTGTCGCTGGGAGGATTTTTTCTCCTCCGCTCGCCCCTTCCACCGTCATTTTCTCTCTACCCACCCTTGCCTCCTTTTCCGCGCAGCTCTCGATTCCCCCCTCTCTTTCGCACCCTCCATGTCATATTCCGCTCCAGGAGTTCCATCATAGCTCCTCACTGTCGCTGGGAGGATGTTTTCTCCTCCGCTCGCCCCTTCCACCGTCATTTTCTCTCTACCCACCCTTGCCTCCTTCTCCGCGCAGCTCTCGATTCCCTCCTCTCTCTCGCACCCTCCATATTACATCCAGCTCCAGGAGCTCCATCATAGCTCCTCGCTGTCGCTGGGAGGATGTTTTCTCCTCCGCTCGCCCCTTCCACCGTCATTTTCTCTCTACCCACCCTTGCCTCCTTCTCCGCGCAGCTCTCGATTCCCTCCTCTCTCTCGCACCCTCCATATTACATCCAGCTTCAGGAGCTCCATCATAGCTCCTCGCTGTCGCTGGGAGGATGTTTTCTCCTCCGCTCGCCCCTTCCACCGTCATTTTCTCTCTACCAACCCTTGCCTCCTTTTCCGCGCAGCTCTCGATTCCCCCCTCTCTTTCGCACCCTCCATGTCATATTCCGCTCCAGGAGCTCCATCATAGCTCCTTGCTGTCGCTGGGAGGATGTTTTCTCCTCCGCTCGCCCCTTCCACCGTCATTTTCTCTCTACCCACCCTTGCCTCCTTCTCCGCGCAGCTCTCGATTCCCCCCTCTCTTTCGCACCCTCCATGTCATATTCCGCTCCAGGAGCTCCATCATAGCTCCTCGCTGTCGCTGGGAGGATGTTTTCTCCTCCGCTCGCCCCTTCCACCGTCATTTTCTCTCTACCCACCCTTGCCTCCTTTTCCGCGCAGCTCTCGATTCCCCCCTCTCTTTCGCACCCTCCATGTCATATTCCGCTCCAGGAGTTCCATCATAGCTCCTCACTGTCGCTGGGAGGATGTTTTCTCCTCCGCTCGCCCCTTCCACCGTCATTTTCTCTCTACCCACCCTTGCCTCCTTTTCCGCGCAGCTCTCGATTCCCCCCTCTCTTTCGCACCCTCCATGTCATATTCCGCTCCAGGAGCTCCATCATAGCTCCTTGCTGTCGCTGGGAGGATGTTTTCTCCTCCGCTCGCCCCTTCCACCGTCATTTTCTCTCTACCCACCCTTGCCTCCTTCTCCGCGCAGCTCTCGATTCCCCCCTCTCTTTCGCACCCTCCATGTCATATTCCGCTCCAGGAGCTCCATCATAGCTCCTTGCTGTCGCTGGGAGGATGTTTTCTCCTCCGCTCGCCCCTTCCACCGTCATTTTCTCTCTACCCACCCTTGCCTCCTTCTCCGCGCAGCTCTCGATTCCCTCCTCTCTCTCGCACCCTCCATATTACATCCAGCTCCAGGAGCTCCATCATAGCTCCTCGCTGTCGCTGGGAGGATGTTTTCTCCTCCGCTCGCCCCTTCCACCGTCATTTTCTCTCTACCCACCCTTGCCTCCTTCTCCGCGCAGCTCTCGATTCCCTCCTCTCTCTCGCACCCTCCATATTACATCCAGCTCCAGGAGCTCCATCATAGCTCCTCGCTGTCGCTGGGAGGATGTTTTCTCCTCCGCTCGCCCCTTCCACCGTCATTTTCTCTCTACCCACCCTTGCCTCCTTTTCCGCGCAGCTCTCGATTCCCCCCTCTCTTTCGCACCCTCCATGTCATATTCCGCTCCAGGAGCTCCATCATAGCTCCTTGCTGTCGCTGGGAGGATGTTTTCTCCTCCGCTCGCCCCTTCCACCGTCATTTTCTCTCTACCCACCCTTGCCTCCTTCTCCGCGCAGCTCTCGATTCCCCCCTCTCTCTCGCACCCTCCATATTACATCCAGCTCCAGGAGCTCCATCATAGCTCCTCGCTGTCGCTGGGAGGATGTTTTCTCCTCCGCTCGCCCCTTCCACCGTCATTTTCTCTCTACCCACCCTTGCCTCCTTTTCCGCGCAGCTCTCGATTCCCCCCTCTCTTTCGCACCCTCCATGTCATATTCCGCTCCAGGAGTTCCATCATAGCTCCTCACTGTCGCTGGGAGGATGTTTTCTCCTCCGCTCGCCCCTTCCACCGTCATTTTCTCTCTACCCACCCTTGCCTCCTTCTCCGCGCAGCTCTCGATTCCCCCCTCTCTTTCGCACCCTCCATGTCATATTCCGCTCCAGGAGCTCCATCATAGCTCCTCGCTGTCGCTGGGAGGATTTTTTCTCCTCCGCTCGCCCCTTCCACCGTCATTTTCTCTCTACCCACCCTTGCCTCCTTTTCCGCGCAGCTCTCGATTCCCCCCTCTCTTTCGCACCCTCCATGTCATATTCCGCTCCAGGAGTTCCATCATAGCTCCTCACTGTCGCTGGGAGGATGTTTTCTCCTCCGCTCGCCCCTTCCACCGTCATTTTCTCTCTACCCACCCTTGCCTCCTTCTCCGCGCAGCTCTCGATTCCCTCCTCTCTCTCGCACCCTCCATATTACATCCAGCTCCAGGAGCTCCATCATAGCTCCTCGCTGTCGCTGGGAGGATGTTTTCTCCTCCGCTCGCCCCTTCCACCGTCATTTTCTCTCTACCCACCCTTGCCTCCTTCTCCGCGCAGCTCTCGATTCCCTCCTCTCTCTCGCACCCTCCATATTACATCCAGCTCCAGGAGCTCCATCATAGCTCCTCGCTGTCGCTGGGAGGATGTTTTCTCCTCCGCTCGCCCCTTCCACCGTCATTTTCTCTCTACCAACCCTTGCCTCCTTTTCCGCGCAGCTCTCGATTCCCCCCTCTCTTTCGCACCCTCCATGTCATATTCCGCTCCAGGAGCTCCATCATAGCTCCTTGCTGTCGCTGGGAGGATGTTTTCTCCTCCGCTCGCCCCTTCCACCCTCATTTTCTCTCTACCCACCCTTGCCTCCTTCTCCGCGCAGCTCTCGATTCCCCCCTCTCTTTCGCACCCTCCATGTCATATTCCGCTCCAGGAGCTCCATCATAGCTCCTCGCTGTCGCTGGGAGGATGTTTTCTCCTCCGCTCTCCCCTTCCACCGTCATTTTCTCTCTACCCACCCTTGCCTCCTTTTCCGCGCAGCTCTCGATTCCCCCCTCTCTTTCGCACCCTCCATGTCATATTCCGCTCCAGGAGTTCCATCATAGCTCCTCACTGTCGCTGGGAGGATGTTTTCTCCTCCGCTCGCCCCTTCCACCGTCATTTTCTCTCTACCCACCCTTGCCTCCTTTTCCGCGCAGCTCTCGATTCCCCCCTCTCTTTCGCACCCTCCATGTCATATTCCGCTCCAGGAGCTCCATCATAGCTCCTTGCTGTCGCTGGGAGGATGTTTTCTCCTCCGCTCGCCCCTTCCACCGTCATTTTCTCTCTACCCACCCTTGCCTCCTTCTCCGCGCAGCTCTCGATTCCCCCCTCTCTTTCGCACCCTCCATGTCATATTCCGCTCCAGGAGCTCCATCATAGCTCCTTGCTGTCGCTGGGAGGATGTTTTCTCCTCCGCTCGCCCCTTCCACCGTCATTTTCTCTCTACCCACCCTTGCCTCCTTCTCCGCGCTGCTCTCGATTCCCCCCTCTCTTTCGCACCCTCCATGTCATATTCCGCTACAGGAGCTCCATCATAGCTCCTTGCTGTCGCTGGGAGGATGTTTTCTCCTCCGCTCGCCCCTTCCACCGTCATTTTCTCTCTACCCACCCTTGCCTCCTTCTCCGCGCAGCTCTCGATTCCCCCCTCTCTCTCGCACCCTCCATATTACATCCAGCTCCAGGAGCTCCATCATAGCTCCTCGCTGTCGCTGGGAGGATGTTTTCTCCTCCCCTCGCCCCTTCCACCGTCATTTTCTCTCTACCCACCCTTGCCTCCTTTTCCGCGCAGCTCTCGATTCCCCCCTCTCTTTCGCACCCTCCATGTCATATTCCGCTCCAGGAGTTCCATCATAGCTCCTCACTGTCGCTGGGAGGATGTTTTCTCCCCCGCTCGCCCCTTCCACCGTCATTTTCTCTCTACCCACCCTTGCCTCCTTCTCCGCGCAGCTCTCAATTCCCCCCTCTCTTTCGCACCCTCCATGTCATATTCCGCTCCAGGAGCTCCATCATAGCTCCTCGCTGTCGCTGGGAGGATGTTTTCTCCTCCGCTCGCCCCTTCCACCGTCATTTTCTCTCTACCCACCCTTGCCTCCTTTTCCGCGCAGCTCTCGATTCCCCCCTCTCTTTCGCACCCTCAATGTCATATTCCGCTCCAGGAGTTCCATCATAGCTCCTCACTGTCGCTGGGAGGATGTTTTCTCCTCCGCTCGCCCCTTCCACCGTCATTTTCTCTCTACCCACCCTTGCCTCCTTTTCCGCGCAGCTCTCGATTCCCCCCTCTCTTTCGCACCCTCCATGTCATATTCCGCTCCAGGAGTTCCATCATAGCTCCTCACTGTCGCTGGGAGGATGTTTTCTCCTCCGCTCGCCCCTTCCACCGTCATTTTCTCTCTACCCACCCTTGCCTCCTTTTCCGCGCAGCTCTCGATTCCCCCCTCTCTTTCGCACCCTCCATGTCATATTCCGCTCCAGGAGCTCCATCATAGCTCCTTGCTGTCGCTGGGAGGATGTTTTCTCCTCCGCTCGCCCCTTCCACCGTCATTTTCTCTCTACCCACCCTTGCCTCCTTTTCCGCGCAGCTCTCGATTCCCCCCTCTCTTTCGCACCCTCCATGTCATATTCCGCTCCAGGAGCTCCATCATAGCTCCTTGCTGTCGCTGGGAGGATGTTTTCTCCTCCGCTCGCCCCTTCCACCGTCATTTTCTCTCTACCCACCCTTGCCTCCTTCTCCGCGCAGCTCTCGATTCCCTCCTCTCTCTCGCACCCTCCATATTACATCCAGCTCCAGGAGCTCCATCATAGCTCCTCGCTGTCGCTGGGAGGATGTTTTCTCCTCCGCTCGCCCCTTCCACCGTCATTTTCTCTCTACCCACCCTTGCCTCCTTCTCCGCGCAGCTCTCGATTCCCTCCTCTCTCTCGCACCCTCCATATTACATCCAGCTCCAGGAGCTCCATCATAGCTCCTCGCTGTCGCTGGGAGGATGTTTTCTCCTCCGCTCGCCCCTTCCACCGTCATTTTCTCTCTACCCACCCTTGCCTCCTTTTCCGCGCAGCTCTCGATTCCCCCCTCTCTTTCGCACCCTCCATGTCATATTCTGCTCCAGGAGCTCCATCATAGCTCCTTGCTGTCGCTGGGAGGATGTTTTCTCCTCCGCTCGCCCCTTCCACCGTCATTTTCTCTCTACCCACCCTTGCCTCCTTCTCCGCGCAGCTCTCGATTCCCCCCTCTCTCTCGCACCCTCCATATTACATCCAGCTCCAGGAGCTCCATCATAGCTCCTCGCTGTCGCTGGGAGGATGTTTTCTCCTCCGCTCACCCCTTCCACCGTCATTTTCTCTCTACCCACCCTTGCCTCCCTTTCCGCGCAGCTCTCGATTCCCCCCTCTCTTTCGCACCCTCCATGTCATATTCCGCTCCAGGAGTTCCATCATAGCTCCTCACTGTCGCTGGGAGGATGTTTTCTCCTCCGCTCGCCCCTTCCACCGTCATTTTCTCTCTACCCACCCTTGCCTCCTTCTCCGCGCAGCTCTCGATTCCCCCCTCTCTTTCGCACCCTCCATGTCATATTCCGCTCCAGGAGCTCCATCATAGCTCCTCGCTGTCGCTGGGAGGATTTTTTCTCCTCCGCTCGCCCCTTCCACCGTCATTTTCTCTCTACCCACCCTTGCCTCCTTTTCCGCGCAGCTCTCGATTCCCCCCTCTCTTTCGCACCCTCCATGTCATATTCCGCTCCAGGAGTTCCATCATAGCTCCTCACTGTCGCTGGGAGGATGTTTTCTCCTCCGCTCGCCCCTTCCACCGTCATTTTCTCTCTACCCACCCTTGCCTCCTTTTCCGCGCAGCTCTCGATTCCCCCCTCTCTTTCGCACCCTCCATGTCATATTCCGCTCCAGGAGCTCCATCATAGCTCCTTGCTGTCGCTGGGAGGATGTTTTCTCCTCCGCTCGCCCCTTCCACCGTCATTTTCTCTCTACCCACCCTTGCCTCCTTCTCCGCGCAGCTCTCGATTCCCCCCTCTCTTTCGCACCCTCCATGTCATATTCCGCTCCAGGAGCTCCATCATAGCTCCTTGCTGTCGCTGGGAGGATGTTTTCTCCTCCGCTCGCCCCTTCCACCGTCATTTTCTCTCTACCCACCCTTGCCTCCTTCTCCGCGCTGCTCTCGATTCCCCCCTCTCTTTCGCACCCTCCATGTCATATTCCGCTACAGGAGCTCCATCATAGCTCCTTGCTGTCGCTGGGAGGATGTTTTCTCCTCCGCTCGCCCCTTCCACCGTCATTTTCTCTCTACCCACCCTTGCCTCCTTCTCCGCGCAGCTCTCGATTCCCCCCTCTCTCTCGCACCCTCCATATTACATCCAGCTCCAGGAGCTCCATCATAGCTCCTCGCTGTCGCTGGGAGGATGTTTTCTCCTCCGCTCGCCCCTTCCACCGTCATTTTCTCTCTACCCACCCTTGCCTCCTTTTCCGCGCAGCTCTCGATTCCCCCCTCTCTTTCGCACCCTCCATGTCATATTCCGCTCCAGGAGTTCCATCATAGCTCCTCACTGTCGCTGGGAGGATGTTTTCTCCTCCGCTCGCCCCTTCCACCGTCATTTTCTCTCTACCCACCCTTGCCTCCTTCTCCGCGCAGCTCTCGATTCCCCCCTCTCTTTCGCACCCTCCATGTCATATTCCGCTCCAGGAGCTCCATCATAGCTCCTCGCTGTCGCTGGGAGGATGTTTTCTCCTCCGCTCGCCCCTTCCACCGTCATTTTCTCTCTACCCACCCTTGCCTCCTTTTCCGCGCAGCTCTCGATTCCCCCCTCTCTTTCGCACCCTCAATGTCATATTCCGCTCCAGGAGTTCCATCATAGCTCCTCACTGTCGCTGGGAGGATGTTTTCTCCTCCGCTCGCCCCTTCCACCGTCATTTTCTCTCTACCCACCCTTGCCTCCTTTTCCGCGCAGCTCTCGATTCCCCCCTCTCTTTCGCACCCTCCATGTCATATTCCGCTCCAGGAGTTCCATCATAGCTCCTCACTGTCGCTGGGAGGAAGTTTTCTCCTCCGCTCGCCCCTTCCACCGTCATTTTCTCTCTACCCACCCTTGCCTCCTTTTCCGCGCAGCTCTCGATTCCCCCCTCTCTTTCGCACCCTCCATGTCATATTCCGCACCAGGAGCTCCATCATAGCTCCTCGCTGTCGCTGGGAGGATGTTTTCTCCTCCGCTCGCCCCTTCCACCGTCATTTTCTCTCTACCCACCCTTGCCTCCTTTTCCGCGCAGCTCTCGATTCCCCCCTCTCTTTCGCACCCTCAATGTCATATTCCGCTCCAGGAGTTCCATCATAGCTCCTCACTGTCGCTGGGAGGATGTTTTCTCCTCCGCTCGCCCCTTCCACCGTCATTTTCACTCTACCCACCCTTGCCTCCTTTTCCGCGCAGCTCTCGATTCCCCCCTCTCTTTCGCACCCTCCATGTCATATTCCGCTCCAGGAGCTCCATCATAGCTCCTTGCTGTCGCTGGGAGGATGTTTTCTCCTCTGCTCGCCCCTTCCACCGTCATTTTCTCTCTACCCACCCTTGCCTCCTTTTCCGCGCAGCTCTCGATTCCCCCCTCTCTTTCGCACCCTCCATGTCATATTCCGCTCCAGGAGTTCCATCATAGCTCCTCACTGTCGCTGGGAGGATGTTTTCTCCTCCGCTCGCCCCTTCCACCGTCATTTTCTCTCTACCCACCCTTGCCTCCTTCTCCGCGCAGCTCTCGATTCCCCCCTCTCTTTCGCACCCTCCATGTCATATTCCGCTCCAGGAGCTCCATCATAGCTCCTCGCTGTCGCTGGGAGGATGTTTTCTCCTCCGCTCGCCCCTTCCACCGTCATTTTCTCTCTACCCACCCTTGCCTCCTTTTCCGCGCAGCTCTCGATTCCCCCCTCTCTTTCGCACCCTCCATGTCATATTCCGCTCCAGGAGCTCCATCATAGCTCCTTGCTGTCGCTGGGAGGATGTTTTCTCCTCCGCTCGCCCCTTCCACCGTCATTTTCTCTCTACCCACCCTTGCCTCCTTTTCCGCGCAGCTCTCGATTCCCCCCTCTCTTTCGCACCCTCCATGTCATATTCCGCTCCAGGAGTTCCATCATAGCTCCTCACTGTCGCTGGGAGGATGTTTTCTCCTCCGCTCGCCCCTTCCACCGTCATTTTCTCTCTACCCACCCTTGCCTCCTTCTCCGCGCAGCTCTCGATTCCCCCCTCTCTTTCGCACCCTCCATGTCATATTCCACTCCAGGAGCTCCATCATAGCTCCTCGCTGTCGCTGGGAGGATGTTTTCTCCTCCGCTCGCCCCTTCCACCGTCATTTTCTCTCTACCCACCCTTGCCTCCTTTTCCGCGCAGCTCTCGATTCCCCCCTCTCTTTCGCACCCTCCATGTCATATTCCGCTCCAGGAGCTCCATCATAGCTCCTTGCTGTCGCTGGGAGGATGTTTTCTCCTCCGCTCGCCCCTTCCACCGTCATTTTTTCTCTACCCACCCTTGCCTCCTTTTCCGCGCAGCTCTCGATTCCCCCCTCTCTTTCGCACCCTCCATGTCATATTCCGCTCCAGGAGTTCCATCATAGCTCCTCACTGTCGCTGGGAGGATGTTTTCTCCTCCGCTCGCCCCTTCCACCATCATTTTCTCTCTACCCACCCTTGCCTCCTTTTCCGCGCAGCTCTCGATTCCCCCCTCTCTTTCGCACCCTCCATGTCATATTCCGCTCCAGGAGCTCCATCATAGCTCCTCGCTGTCGCTGGGAGGATGTTTTCTCCTCCGCTCGCCCCTTCCACCGTCATTTTCTCTCTACCCACCCTTGCCTCCTTTTCCGCGCAGCTCTCGATTCCCCCCTCTCTTTCGCACCCTCAATGTCATATTCCGCTCCAGGAGTTCCATCATAGCTCCTCACTGTCGCTGGGAGGATGTTTTCTCCTCCGCTCGCCCCTTCCACCGTCATTTTCTCTCTACCCACCCTTGCCTCCTTTTCCGCGCAGCTCTCGATTCCCCCCTCTCTTTCGCACCCTCCATGTCATATTCCGCTCCAGGAGCTCCATCATAGCTCCTTGCTGTCGCTGGGAGGATGTTTTCTCCTCTGCTCGCCCCTTTCACCGTCATTTTCTCTCTACCCACCCTTGCCTCCTTTTCCGCGCAGCTCTCGATTCCCCCCTCTCTTTCGCACCCTCCATGTCATATTCCGCTCCAGGAGTTCCATCATAGCTCCTCACTGTCGCTGGGAGGATGTTTTCTCCTCCGCTCGCCCCTTCCACCGTCATTTTCTCTCTACCCACCCTTGCCTCCTTCTCCGCGCAGCTCTCGATTCCCCCCTCTCTTTCGCACCCTCCATGTCATATTCCGCTCCAGGAGCTCCATCATAGCTCCTCGCTGTCGCTGGGAGGATGTTTTCTCCTCCGCTCGCCCCTTCCACCGTCATTTTCTCTCTACCCACCCTTGCCTCCTTTTCCGCGCAGCTCTCGATTCCCCCCTCTCTTTCGCACCCTCCATGTCATATTCCGCTCCAGGAGCTCCATCATAGCTCCTTGCTGTCGCTGGGAGGATGTTTTCTCCTCCGCTCGCCCCTTCCACCGTCATTTTCTCTCTACCCACCCTTGCCTCCTTTTCCGCGCAGCTCTCGATTCCCCCCTCTCTTTCGCACCCTCCATGTCATATTCCGCTCCAGGAGCTCCATCATAGCTCCTTGCTGTCGCTGGGAGGATGTTTTCTCCTCCGCTCGCCCCTTCCACCGTCATTTTTTCTCTACCCACCCTTGCCTCCTTTTCCGCGCAGCTCTCGATTCCCCCCTCTCTTTCGCACCCTCCATGTCATATTCCGCTCCAGGAGTTCCATCATAGCTCCTCACTGTCGCTGGGAGGATGTTTTCTCCTCCGCTCGCCCCTTCCACCATCATTTTCTCTCTACCCACCCTTGCCTCCTTTTCCGCGCAGCTCTCGATTCCCCCCTCTCTTTCGCACCCTCCATGTCATATTCCGCTCCAGGAGTTCCATCATAGCTCCTCACTGTCGCTGGGAGGAAGTTTTCTCCTCCGCTCGCCCCTTCCACCGTCATTTTCTCTCTACCCACCCTTGCCTCCTTTTCCGCGCAGCTCTCGATTCCCCCCTCTCTTTCGCACCCTCCATGTCATATTCCGCTCCAGGAGTTCCATCATAGCTCCTCACTGTCGCTGGGAGGATGTTTTCTCCTCCGCTCGCCCCTTCCACCGTCATTTTCTCTCTACCCACCCTTGCCTCCTTCTCCGCGCAGCTCTCGATTCCCCCCTCTCTTTCGCACCCTCCATGTCATATTCCGCTCCAGGAGCTCCATCATAGCTCTTCGCTGTCGCTGGGAGGATGTTTTCTCCTCCGCTCGCCCCTTCCACCGTCATTTTCTCTCTACCCACCCTTGCCTCCTTTTCCGCGCAGCTCTCGATTCCCCCCTCTCTTTCGCACCCTCCATGTCATATTCCGCTCCAGGAGCTCCATCATAGCTCCTCGCTGTCGCTGGGAGGATGTTTTCTCCTCCGCTCGCCCCTTCCACCGTCATTTTCTCTCTACCCACCCTTGCCTCCTTCTCCGCGCAGCTCTCAATTCCCCCCTCTCTTTCGCACCCTCCATGTCATATTCCGCTCCAGGAGCTCCATCATAGCTCCTCGCTGTCGCTGGGAGGATTTTTTCTCCTCCGCTCGCCCCTTCCACCGTCATTTTCTCTCTACCCACCCTTGCCTCCTTCTCCGCGCAGCTCTCGATTCCCCCCTCTCTTTCGAACCCTCCATGTCATATTCCGCTCCAGGAGCTCCATCATAGCTCCTCGCTGTCGCTGGGAGGATGTTTTCTCCTCTGCTCGCCCCTTCCACCGTCATTTTCTCTCTACCCACCCTTTCCTCCTTTTCCGCGCAGCTCTCGATTCCCCCCTCTCTTTCGCACCCTCCATGTCATATTCCGCTCCAGGAGCTCCATCATAGCTCCTCGCTGTCGCTGGGAGGATGTTTTCTCCTCCACTCGCCCCTTCCACCGTCATTTTCTTTCTACCCACCCTTGCCTCCTTTTCCACGCAGCTCTCGATTCCCCCCTCTCTTTCGCACCCTCCATGTCATATTCCGCTCCAGGAGCTCCATCATAGCTCCTCGCTGTCGCTGGGAGGATGTTTTCTCCTCCGCTCGCCCCTTCCACCGTCATTTTCTCTCTACCCACCCTTGCCTCCTTCTCCGCACAGCTCTCGATTCCCCCCTCTCTTTCGCACCCTCCATGTCATATTCCGCTCCAGGAGCTCCATCATAGCTCCTAGCTGTCGCTGGGAGGATGTTTTCTCCTCTGCTCGCCCCTTCCACCGTCATTTTCTCTCTACCCACCCTTTCCTCCTTTTCCGCGCAGCTCTCGATTCCCCCCTCTCTTGCGCACCCTCCATGTCATATTCCGCTCCAGGAGCTCCATCATAGCTCCTCGCTGTCGCTGGGAGGATGTTTTCTCCTCCGCTCGCCCCTTCCACCGTCATTTTCTCTCTACCCACCCTTGCCTCCTTTTCCGCGCAGCTCTCGATTCCCCCCTCTCTTTCGCACCCTCCATGTCATATTCCGCTCCAGGAGTTCCATCATAGCTCCTCACTGTCGCTGGGAGGATGTTTTCTCCTCCGCTCGCCTCTTCCACCGTCATTTTCTCTCTACCCACCCTTGCCACCTTTTCCGCGCAGCTCTCGATTCCCCCCTCTCTTTCGCACCCTCCATGTCATATTCCGCTCCAGGAGTTCCATCATAGCTCCTCACTGTCGCTGGGAGGATGTTTTCTCCTCCGCTCGCCCCTTCCACCGTCATTTTCTCTCTACCCACCCTTGCCTCCTTTTCCGCGCAGCTCTCGATTCCCCCCTCTCTTTCGCACCCTCCATGTCATATTCCGCTCCAGGAGTTCCATCATAGCTCCTCACTGTCGCTGGGAGGAAGTTTTCTCCTCCGCTCGCCCCTTCCACCGTCATTTTCTCTCTACCCACCCTTGCCTCCTTTTCCGCGCAGTTTTCGATTCCCCCTCTCTTTCGCACCCTCCATGTCATATTCCGCTCCAGGAGCTCCATCATAGCTCCTTGCTGTCGCTGGGAGGATGTTTTCTCCTCCGCTCGCCCCTTCCACCGTCATTTTCTCTCTACCCACCCTTGCCTCCTTCTCCGCGCAGCTCTCGATTCCCCCCTCTCTTTCGCACCCTCCATGTCATATTCCGCTCCAGGAGCTCCATCATATCTCCTTGCTGTCGCTGGGAGGATGTTTTCTCCTCCGCTCGCCCCTTCCACCGTCATTTTCTCTCTACCCACCCTTGCCTCCTTCTCCGCGCAGCTCTCGATTCCCCCCTCTCTTTCGCACCCTCCATGTCATATTCCGCTACAGGAGCTCCATCATAGCTCCTTGCTGTCGCTGGGAGGATGTTTTCTCCTCCGCTCGCCCCTTCCACCGTCATTTTCTCTCTACCCACCCTTGCCTCCTTCTCCGCGCAGCTCTCGATTCCCCCCTCTCTCTCGCACCCTCCATATTACATCCAGCTCCAGGAGCTCCATCATAGCTCCTCGCTGTCGCTGGGAGGATGTTTTCTCCTCCGCTCGCCCCTTCCACTGTCATTTTCTCTCTACCCACCCTTGCCTCCTTTTCCGCGCAGCTCTCGATTCACCCCTCTCTTTCGCACCCTCCATGTCATATTCCGCTCCAGGAGTTCCATCATAGCTCCTCACTGTCGCTGGGAGGATGTTTTCTCCTCCGCTCGCCCCTTCCACCGTCATTTTCTCTCTACCCACCCTTGCCTCCTTCTCCGCGCAGCTCTCGATTCCCTCCTCTCTCTCGCACCCTCCATATTACATCCAGCTCCAGGAGCTCCATCATAGCTCCTCGCTGTCGCTGGGAGGATGTTTTCTCCTCCGCTCGCCCCTTCCACCGTCATTTTCTCTCTACCCACCCTTGCCTCCTTTTCCGCGCAGCTCTCGATTCCCCCCTCTCTTTCGCACCCTCCATGTCATATTCTGCTCCAGGAGCTCCATCATAGCTCCTTGCTGTCGCTGGGAGGATGTTTTCTCCTCCGCTCGCCCCTTCCACCGTCATTTTCTCTCTACCCACCCTTGCCTCCTTCTCCGCGCAGCTCTCGATTCCCTCCTCTCTCTCGCACCCTCCATATTACATCCAGCTCCAGGAGCTCTATCATAGCTCCTCGCTGTCGCTGGGAGGATGTTTTCTCCTCCGCTCGCCCCTTCCACCGTCATTTTCTCTCTACCCACCCTTGCCTCCTTCTCCGCGCAGCTCTCGATTCCCTCCTCTCTCTCGCACCCTCCATATTACATCCAGCTCCAGGAGCTCCATCATAGCTCCTCGCTGTCGCTGGGAGGATGTTTTCTCCTCCGCTCGCCCCTTCCACCGTCATTTTCTCTCTACCCACCCTTGCCTCCTTTTCCGCGCAGCTCTCGATTCCCCCCTCTCTTTCGCACCCTCCATGTCATATTCCGCTCCAGGAGCTCCATCATAGCTCCTTGCTGTCGCTGGGAGGATGTTTTCTCCTCCGCTCGCCCCTTCCACCGTCATTTTCTCTCTACCCACCCTTGCCTCCTTCTCCGCGCAGCTCTCGATTCCCCCCTCTCTCTCGCACCCTCCATATTACATCCAGCTCCAGGAGCTCCATCATAGCTCCTCGCTGTCGCTGGGAGGATGTTTTCTCCTCCGCTCGCCCCTTCCACCGTCATTTTCTTTCTACCCACCCTTGCCTCCTTTTCCACGCAGCTCTCGATTCCCCCCTCTCTTTCGCACCCTCCATGTCATATTCCGCTCCAGGAGCTCCATCATAGCTCCTCGCTGTCGCTGGGAGGATGTTTTCTCCTCTGCTCGCCCCTTCCACCGTCATTTTCTCTCTACCCACCCTTTCCTCCTTTTCCGCGCAGCTCTCGATTCCCCCCTCTCTTTCGCACCCTCCATGTCATATTCCGCTCCAGGAGTTCCATCATAGCTCCTCACTGTCGCTGGGAGGAAGTTTTCTCCTCCGCTCGCCCCTTCCACCGTCATTTTCTCTCTACCCACCCTTGCCTCCTTTTCCGCGCAGCTCTCGATTCCCCCCTCTCTTTCGCACCCTCCATGTCATATTCCGCTCCAGGAGCTCCATCATAGCTCCTTGCTGTCGCTGGGAGGACGTTTTCTCCTCCGCTCGCCCCTTCCACCGTCATTTTCTCTCTACCCACCCTTGCCTCCTTTTCCGTGCAGCTCTCGATTCCCCCCTCTCTTTCGCACCCTCCATGTCATATTCCGCTCCAGGAGTTCCATCATAGCTCCTCACTGTCGCTGGGAGGATGTTTTCTCCTCCGCTCGCCCCTTCCACCGTCATTTTCTCTCTACCCACCCTTGCCTCCTTTTCCGCGCAGCTCTCGATTCCCCCCTCTCTTTCGCACCCTCCATGTCATATTCCGCTCCAGGAGTTCCATCATAGCTCCTCACTGTCGCTGGGAGGAAGTTTTCTCCTCCGCTTGCCCCTTCCACCGTCATTTTCTCTCTACCCACCCTTGCCTCCTTTTCCGCGCAGCTCTCGATTCCCCCCTCTCTTTCGCACCCTCCATGTCATATTCCGCTCCAGGAGCTCCATCATAGCTCCTTGCTGTCGCTGGGAGGATGTTTTCTCCTCCGCTCACCCCTTCCACCGTCATTTTCTCTCTACCCACCCTTGCCTTCTTTTCCGCGCAGCTCTCGATTCCCCCCTCTCTTTCGCACCCTCCATGTCATATTCGGCTCCAGGAGTTCCATCATAGCTCCTCACTGTCGCTGGGAGGATGTTTTCTCCTCCGCTCGCCCCTTCCACCGTCATTTTCTCTCTACCCACCCTTGCCTCCTTTTCCGCGCAGCTCTCGATTCCCCCCTCTCTTTCGCACCCTCCATGTCATATTCCGCTCCAGGAGCTCCATCATAGCTCCTCGCTGTCGCTGGGAGGATGTTTTCTCCTCCGCTCGCCCCTTCCACCGTCATTTTCTCTCTACCCACCCTTGCCTCCTTTTCCGCGCAGCTCTCGATTCCCCCCTCTCTTTCGCACCCTCAATGTCATATTCCGCTCCAGGAGTTCCATCATAGCTCCTCACTGTCGCTGGGAGGATGTTTTCTCCTCCGCTCGCCCCTTCCACCGTCATTTTCTCTCTACCCACCCTTGCCTCCTTTTCCGCGCAGCTCTCGATTCCCCCCTCTCTTTCGCACCCTCCATGTCATATTCCGCTCCAGGAGTTCCATCATAGCTCCTCACTGTCGCTGGGAGGAAGTTTTCTCCTCCGCTCGCCCCTTCCACCGTCATTTTCTCTCTACCCACCCTTGCCTCCTTTTCCACGCAGCTCTCGATTCCCCCCTCTCTTTCGCACCCTCCATGTCATATTCCGCTCCAGGAGCTCCATCATAGCTCCTCGCTGTCGCTGGGAGGATGTTTTCTCCTCCGCTCGCCCCTTCCACCATCATTTTCTCTCTACCCACCCTTGCCTCCTTTTCCGCGCAGCTCTCGATTCCCCCCTCTCTTTCGCACCCTCCATGTCATATTCCGCTCCAGGAGTTCCATCATAGCTCCTCACTGTCGCTGGGAGGATGTTTTCTCCTCCGCTCGCCCCTTCCACCATCATTTTCTCTCTACCCACCCTTGCCTCCTTTTCCGCGCAGCTCTCGATTCCCCCCTCTCTTTCGCACCCTCCATGTCATATTCCGCTCCAGGAGCTCCATCATAGCTCCTTGCTGTCGCTGGGAGGATGTTTTCTCCTCCGCTCGCCCCTTCCACCGTCATTTTCTCTCTACCCACCCTTGCCTCCTTTTCCGCGCAGCTCTCGATTCCCCCCTCTCTTTCGCACCCTCCATGTCATATTCCGCTCCAGGAGTTCCATCATAGCTCCTCACTGTCGCTGGGAGGATGTTTTCTCCTCCGCTCGCCCCTTCCACCATCATTTTCTCTCTACCCACCCTTGCCTCCTTTTCCGCGCAGCTCTCGATTCCCCCCTCTCTTTCGCACCCTCCATGTCATATTCCGCTCCAGGAGCTCCATCATAGCTCCTCGCTGTCGCTGGGAGGATGTTTTCTCCTCCGCTCGCCCCTTCCACCGTCATTTTCTCTCTACCCACCCTTGCCTCCTTTTCCGCGCAGCTCTCGATTCCCCCCTCTCTTTCGCACCCTCAATGTCATATTCCGCTCCAGGAGTTCCATCATAGCTCCTCACTGTCGCTGGGAGGATGTTTTCTCCTCCGCTCGCCCCTTCCACCGTCATTTTCTCTCTACCCACCCTTGCCTCCTTTTCCGCGCAGCTCTCGATTCCCCCCTCTCTTTCGCACCCTCCATGTCATATTCCGCTCCAGGAGTTCCATCATAGCTCCTCACTGTCGCTGGGAGGAAGTTTTCTCCTCCGCTCGCCCCTTCCACCGTCATTTTCTCTCTACCCACCCTTGCCTCCTTTTCCGCGCAGCTCTCGATTCCCCCCTCTCTTTCGCACCCTCCATGTCATATTCCGCTCCAGGAGCTCCATCATAGCTCCTCACTGTCGCTGGGAGGATGTTTTCTCCTCCGCTCGCCCCTTCCACCATCATTTTCTCTCTACCCACCCTTGCCTCCTTTTCCGCGCAGCTCTCGATTCCCCCCTCTCTTTCGCACCCTCCATGTCATATTCCGCTCCAGGAGTTCCATCATAGCTCCTCACTGTCGCTGGGAGGATGTTTTCTCCTCCGCTCGCCCCTTCCACCGTCATTTTCTCTCTACCCACCCTTGCCTCCTTTTCCGCGCAGCTCTCGATTCCCCCCTCTCTTTCGCACCCTCCATGTCATATTCCGCTCCAGGAGCTCCATCATAGCTCCTTGCTGTCGCTGGGAGGATGTTTTCTCCTCCGCTCGCCCCTTCCACCGTCATTTTCTCTCTACCCACCCTTGCCTCCTTTTCCGCGCAGCTCTCGATTCCCCCCTCTCTTTCGCACCCTCCATGTCATATTCCGCTCCAGGAGTTCCATCATAGCTCCTCACTGTCGCTGGGAGGATGTTTTCTCCTCCGCTCGCCCCTTCCACCGTCATTTTCTCTCTACCCACCCTTGCCTCCTTCTCCGCGCAGCTCTCGATTCCCCCCTCTCTTTCGCACCCTCCATGTCATATTCCGCTCCAGGAGCTCCATCATAGCTCCTCGCTGTCGCTGGGAGGATGTTTTCTCCTCCGCTCGCCCCTTCCACCGTCATTTTCTCTCTACCCACCCTTGCCTCCTTTTCCGCGCAGCTCTCGATTCCCCCCTCTCTTTCGCACCCTCCATGTCATATTCCGCTCCAGGAGCTCCATCATAGCTCCTTGCTGTCGCTGGGAGGATGTTTTCTCCTCCGCTCGCCCCTTCCACCGTCATTTTCTCTCTACCCACCCTTGCCTCCTTTTCCGCGCAGCTCTCGATTCCCCCCTCTCTTTCGCACCCTCCATGTCATATTCCGCTCCAGGAGTTCCATCATAGCTCCTCACTGTCGCTGGGAGGATGTTTTCTCCTCCGCTCGCCCCTTCCACCATCATTTTCTCTCTACCCACCCTTGCCTCCTTTTCCGCGCAGCTCTCGATTCCCCCCTCTCTTTCGCACCCTCCATGTCATATTCCGCTCCAGGAGTTCCATCATAGCTCCTCACTGTCGCTGGGAGGATGTTTTCTCCTCCGCTCGCCCCTTCCACCGTCATTTTCTCTCTACCCACCCTTGCCTCCTTTTCCGCGCAGCTCTCGATTCCCCCCTCTCTTTCGCACCCTCCATGTCATATTCCGCTCCAGGAGTTCCATCATAGCTCCTCACTGTCGCTGGGAGGAAGTTTTCTCCTCCGCTCGCCCCTTCCACCGTCATTTTCTCTCTACCCACCCTTGCCTCCTTTTCCGCGCAGCTCTCGATTCCCCCCTCTCTTTCGCACCCTCCATGTCATATTCCGCTCCAGGAGCTCCATCATAGCTCCTTGCTGTCGCTGGGAGGACGTTTTCTCCTCCGCTCGCCCCTTCCACCGTCATTTTCTCTCTACCCACCCTTGCCTCCTTTTCCGCGCAGCTCTCGATTCCCCCCTCTCTTTCGCACCCTCCATGTCATATTCCGCTCCAGGAGTTCCATCATAGCTCCTCACTGTCGCTGGGAGGATGTTTTCTCCTCCGCTCGCCCCTTCCACCGTCATTTTCTCTCTACCCACCCTTGCCTCCTTTTCCGCGCAGCTCTCGATTCCCCCCTCTCTTTCGCACCCTCCATGTCATATTCCGCTCCAGGAGTTCCATCATAGCTCCTCACTGTCGCTGGGAGGAAGTTTTCTCCTCCGCTTGCCCCTTCCACCGTCATTTTCTCTCTACCCACCCTTGCCTCCTTTTCCGCGCAGCTCTCGATTCCCCCCTCTCTTTCGCACCCTCCATGTCATATTCCGCTCCAGGAGCTCCATCATAGCTCCTTGCTGTCGCTGGGAGGATGTTTTCTCCTCCGCTCACCCCTTCCACCGTCATTTTCTCTCTACCCACCCTTGCCTTCTTTTCCGCGCAGCTCTCGATTCCCCCCTCTCTTTCGCACCCTCCATGTCATATTCGGCTCCAGGAGTTCCATCATAGCTCCTCACTGTCGCTGGGAGGATGTTTTCTCCTCCGCTCGCCCCTTCCACCGTCATTTTCTCTCTACCCACCCTTGCCTCCTTTTCCGCGCAGCTCTCGATTCCCCCCTCTCTTTCGCACCCTCCATGTCATATTCCACTCCAGGAGCTCCATCATAGCTCCTCGCTGTCGCTGGGAGGATGTTTTCTCCTCCGCTCGCCCCTTCCACCGTCATTTTCTCTCTACCCACCCTTGCCTCCTTTTCCGCGCAGCTCTCGATTCCCCCCTCTCTTTCGCACCCTCAATGTCATATTCCGCTCCAGGAGTTCCATCATAGCTCCTCACTGTCGCTGGGAGGATGTTTTCTCCTCCGCTCGCCCCTTCCACCGTCATTTTCTCTCTACCCACCCTTGCCTCCTTTTCCGCGCAGCTCTCGATTCCCCCCTCTCTTTCGCACCCTCCATGTCATATTCCGCTCCAGGAGTTCCATCATAGCTCCTCACTGTCGCTGGGAGGAAGTTTTCTCCTCCGCTCGCCCCTTCCACCGTCATTTTCTCTCTACCCACCCTTGCCTCCTTTTCCGCGCAGCTCTCGATTCCCCCCTCTCTTTCGCACCCTCCATGTCATATTCCGCTCCAGGAGCTCCATCATAGCTCCTCGCTGTCGCTGGGAGGATGTTTTCTCCTCCGCTCGCCCCTTCCACCATCATTTTCTCTCTACCCACCCTTGCCTCCTTTTCCGCGCAGCTCTCGATTCCCCCCTCTCTTTCGCACCCTCCATGTCATATTCCGCTCCAGGAGTTCCATCATAGCTCCTCACTGTCGCTGGGAGGAAGTTTTCTCCTCCGCTCGCCCCTTCCACCGTCATTTTCTCTCTACCCACCCTTGCCTCCTTTTCCGCGCAGCTCTCGATTCCCCCCTCTCTTTCGCACCCTCCATGTCATATTCCGCTCCAGGAGCTCCATCATAGCTCCTCGCTGTCGCTGGGAGGATGTTTTCTCCTCCGCTCGCCCCTTCCACCATCATTTTCTCTCTACCCACCCTTGCCTCCTTTTCCGCGCAGCTCTCGATTCCCCCCTCTCTTTCGCACCCTCCATGTCATATTCCGCTCCAGGAGTTCCATCATAGCTCCTCACTGTCGCTGGGAGGATGTTTTCTCCTCCGCTCGCCCCTTCCACCATCATTTTCTCTCTACCCACCCTTGCCTCCTTTTCCGCGCAGCTCTCGATTCCCCCCTCTCTTTCGCACCCTCCATGTCATATTCCGCTCCAGGAGCTCCATCATAGCTCCTTGCTGTCGCTGGGAGGATGTTTTCTCCTCCGCTCGCCCCTTCCACCGTCATTTTCTCTCTACCCACCCTTGCCTCCTTTTCCGCGCAGCTCTCGATTCCCCCCTCTCTTTCGCACCCTCCATGTCATATTCCGCTCCAGGAGTTCCATCATAGCTCCTCACTGTCGCTGGGAGGATGTTTTCTCCTCCGCTCGCCCCTTCCACCATCATTTTCTCTCTACCCACCCTTGCCTCCTTTTCCGCGCAGCTCTCGATTCCCCCCTCTCTTTCGCACCCTCCATGTCATATTCCGCTCCAGGAGCTCCATCATAGCTCCTCGCTGTCGCTGGGAGGATGTTTTCTCCTCCGCTCGCCCCTTCCACCGTCATTTTCTCTCTACCCACCCTTGCCTCCTTTTCCGCGCAGCTCTCGATTCCCCCCTCTCTTTCGCACCCTCAATGTCATATTCCGCTCCAGGAGTTCCATCATAGCTCCTCACTGTCGCTGGGAGGATGTTTTCTCCTCCGCTCGCCCCTTCCACCGTCATTTTCTCTCTACCCACCCTTGCCTCCTTTTCCGCGCAGCTCTCGATTCCCCCCTCTCTTTCGCACCCTCCATGTCATATTCCGCTCCAGGAGTTCCATCATAGCTCCTCACTGTCGCTGGGAGGAAGTTTTCTCCTCCGCTCGCCCCTTCCACCGTCATTTTCTCTCTACCCACCCTTGCCTCCTTTTCCGCGCAGCTCTCGATTCCCCCCTCTCTTTCGCACCCTCCATGTCATATTCCGCTCCAGGAGCTCCATCATAGCTCCTTGCTGTCGCTGGGAGGATGTTTTCTCCTCCGCTCGCCCCTTCCACCGTCATTTTCTCTCTACCCACCCTTGCCTCCTTTTCCGCGCAGCTCTCGATTCCCCCCTCTCTTTCGCACCCTCCATGTCATATTCCGCTCCAGGAGTTCCATCATAGCTCCTCACTGTCGCTGGGAGGATGTTTTCTCCTCCGCTCGCCCCTTCCACCATCATTTTCTCTCTACCCACCCTTGCCTCCTTTTCCGCGCAGCTCTCGATTCCCCCCTCTCTTTCGCACCCTCCATGTCATATTCCGCTCCAGGAGTTCCATCATAGCTCCTCACTGTCGCTGGGAGGATGTTTTCTCCTCCGCTCGCCCCTTCCACCGTCATTTTCTCTCTACCCACCCTTGCCTCCTTTTCCGCGCAGCTCTCGATTCCCCCCTCGCTTTCGCACCCTCCATGTCATATTCCGCTCCAGGAGCTCCATCATAGCTCCTTGCTGTCGCTGGGAGGATGTTTTCTCCTCCGCTCGCCCCTTCCACCGTCATTTTCTCTCTACCCACCCTTGCCTCCTTTTCCGCGCAGCTCTCGATTCCCCCCTCTCTTTCGCACCCTCCATGTCATATTCCGCTCCAGGAGTTCCATCATAGCTCCTCACTGTCGCTGGGAGGATGTTTTATCCTCCGCTCGCCCCTTCCACCGTCATTTTCTCTCTACCCACCCTTGCCTCCTTTTCCGCGCAGCTCTCGATTCCCCCCTCTCTTTCGCACCCTCCATGTCATATTCCGCTCCAGGAGCTCCATCATAGCTCCTTGCTGTCGCTGGGAGGATGTTTTCTCCTCCGCTCGCCCCTTCCACCGTCATTTTCTCTCTACCCACCCTTGCCTCCTTTTCCGCGCAGCTCTCGATTCCCCCCTCTCTTTCGCACCCTCCATGTCATATTCCGCTCCAGGAGCTCCATCATAGCTCCTTGCTGTCGCTGGGAGGATGTTTTCTCCTCCGCTCGCCCCTTCCACCGTCATTTTCTCTCTACCCACCCTTGCCTCCTTTTCCGCGCAGCTCTCGATTCCCCCCTCTCTTTCGCACCCTCCATGTCATATTCCGCTCCAGGAGTTCCATCATAGCTCCTCACTGTCGCTGGGAGGATGTTTTCTCCTCCGCTCGCCCCTTCCACCATCATTTTCTCTCTACCCACCCTTGCCTCCTTTTCCGCGCAGCTCTCGATTCCCCCCTCTCTTTCGCACCCTCCATGTCATATTCCGCTCCAGGAGTTCCATCATAGCTCCTCACTGTCGCTGGGAGGATGTTTTCTCCTCCGCTCGCCCCTTCCACCGTCATTTTCTCTCTACCCACCCTTGCCTCCTTTTCCGCGCAGCTCTCGATTCCCCCCTCGCTTTCGCACCCTCCATGTCATATTCCGCTCCAGGAGCTCCATCATAGCTCCTTGCTGTCGCTGGGAGGATGTTTTCTCCTCCGCTCGCCCCTTCCACCGTCATTTTCTCTCTACCCACCCTTGCCTCCTTTTCCGCGCAGCTCTCGATTCCCCCCTCTCTTTCGCACCCTCCATGTCATATTCCGCTCCAGGAGTTCCATCATAGCTCCTCACTGTCGCTGGGAGGATGTTTTATCCTCCGCTCGCCCCTTCCACCGTCATTTTCTCTCTACCCACCCTTGCCTCCTTTTCCGCGCAGCTCTCGATTCCCCCCTCTCTTTCGCACCCTCCATGTCATATTCCGCTCCAGGAGCTCCATCATAGCTCCTTGCTGTCGCTGGGAGGATGTTTTCTCCTCCGCTCGCCCCTTCCACCGTCATTTTCTCTCTACCCACCCTTGCCTCCTTTTCCGCGCAGCTCTCGATTCCCCCCTCTCTTTCGCACCCTCCATGTCATATTCCGCTCCAGGAGCTCCATCATAGCTCCTTGCTGTCGCTGGGAGGATGTTTTCTCCTCCGCTCGCCCCTTCCACCGTCATTTTCTCTCTACCCACCCTTGCCTCCTTTTCCGCGCAGCTCTCGATTCCCCCCTCTCTTTCACACCCTCCATGTCATATTCCGCTCCAGGAGTTCCATCATAGCTCCTCACTGTCGCTGGGAGGATGTTTTCTCCTCCGCTCGCCCCTTCCACCGTCATTTTCTCTCTACCCACCCTTGCCTCCTTCTCCACGCAGCTCTCGATTCCCCCCTCTCTTTCGCACCCTCCATGTCATATTCCGCTCCAGGAGCTCCATCATAGCTCCTCGCTGTCGCTGGGAGGATGTTTTCTCCTCCGCTCGCCCCTTCCACCGTCATTTTCTCTCTACCCACCCTTGCCTCCTTTTCCGCGCAGCTCTCGATTCCCCCCTCTCTTTCGCACCCTCCATGTCATATTCCGCTCCAGGAGCTCCATCATAGCTCCTTGCTGTCGCTGAGAGGATGTTTTCTCCTCCGCTCGCCCCTTCCACCGTCATTTTCTCTCTACCCACCCTTGCCTCCTTTTCCGCGCAGCTCTCGATTCCCCCCTCTCTTTCGCACCCTCCATGTCATATTCCGCTCCAGGAGTTCCATCATAGCTCCTCACTGTCGCTGGGAGGAAGTTTTCTCCTCCGCTCGCCCCTTCCACCGTCATTTTCTCTCTACCCACCCTTGCCTCCTTTTCCGGGCAGCTCTCGATTCCCCCCTCTCTTTCGCACCCTCCATGTCATATTCCGCTCCAGGAGTTCCATCATAGCTCCTCACTGTCGCTGGGAGGATGTTTTCTCCTCCGCTCGCCCCTTCCACCGTCATTTTCTCTCTACCCACCCTTGCCTCCTTCTCCGCGCAGCTCTCGATTCCCCCCTCTCTTTCGCACCCTCCATGTCATATTCCGCTCCAGGAGCTCCATCATAGCTCTTCGCTGTCGCTGGGAGGATGTTTTCTCCTCCGCTCGCCCCTTCCACCGTCATTTTCTCTCTACCCACCCTTGCCTCCTTCTCCGCGCAGCTCTCGATTCCCCCCTCTCTTTCGAACCCTCCATGTCATATTCCGCTCCAGGAGCTCCATCATAGCTCCTCGCTGTCGCTGGGAGGATGTTTTCTCCTCTGCTCGCCCCTTCCACCGTCATTTTCTCTCTACCCACCCTTTCCTCCTTTTCCGCGCAGCTCTCGATTCCCCCCTCTCTTTCGCACCCTCCATGTCATATTCCGCTCCAGGAGCTCCATCATAGCTCCTCGCTGTCGCTGGGAGGATGTTTTCTCCTCCGCTCGCCCCTTCCACCGTCATTTTCTTTCTACCCACCCTTGCCTCCTTTTCCACGCAGCTCTCGATTCCCCCCTCTCTTTCGCACCCTCCATGTCATATTCCGCTCCAGGAGCTCCATCATAGCTCCTCGCTGTTGCTGGGAGGATGTTTTCTCCTCCGCTCGCCCCTTCCACCGTCATTTTCTCTCTACCCACCCTTGCCTCCTTTTCCGCGCAGCTCTCGATTCCCCCCTCTCTTTCGCACCCTCCATGTCATATTCCGCTCCAGGAGTTCCATCATAGCTCCTCACTGTCGCTGGGAGGATGTTTTCTCCTCCGCTCGCCCCTTCCACCGTCATTTTCTCTCTACCCACCCTTGCCTCCTTCTCCGCGCAGCTCTCGATTCCCCCCTCTCTTTCGCACCCTCCATGTCATATTCCGCTCCAGGAGCTCCATCATAGCTCTTCGCTGTCGCTGGGAGGATGTTTTCTCCTCCGCTCGCCCCTTCCACCGTCATTTTCTCTCTACCCACCCTTGCCTCCTTCTCCGCGCAGCTCTCGATTCCCCCCTCTCTTTCGAACCCTCCATGTCATATTCCGCTCCAGGAGCTCCATCATAGCTCCTCGCTGTCGCTGGGAGGATGTTTTCTCCTCTGCTCGCCCCTTCCACCGTCATTTTCTCTCTACCCACCCTTTCCTCCTTTTCCGCGCAGCTCTCGATTCCCCCCTCTCTTTCGCACCCTCCATGTCATATTCCGCTCCAGGAGCTCCATCATAGCTCCTCGCTGTCGCTGGGAGGATGTTTTCTCCTCCGCTCGCCCCTTCCACCGTCATTTTCTTTCTACCCACCCTTGCCTCCTTTTCCACGCAGCTCTCGATTCCCCCCTCTCTTTCGCACCCTCCATGTCATATTCCGCTCCAGGAGCTCCATCATAGCTCCTCGCTGTTGCTGGGAGGATGTTTTCTCCTCCGCTCGCCCCTTCCACCGTCATTTTCTCTCTACCCACCCTTGCCTCCTTCTCCACACAGCTCTCGATTCCCCCCTCTCTTTCGCACCCTCCATGTCATATTCCGCTCCAGGAGCTCCATCATAGCTCCTCGCTGTCGCTGGGAGGATGTTTTCTCCTCTGCTCGCCCCTTCCACCGTCATTTTCTCTCTACCCACCCTTTCCTCCTTTTCCGCGCAGCTCTCGATTCCCCCCTCTCTTGCGCACCCTCCATGTCATATTCCGCTCCAGGAGCTCCATCATAGCTCCTCGCTGTCGCTGGGAGGATGTTTTCTCCTCCGCTCGCCCCTTCCACCGTCATTTTCTCTCTACCCACCCTTGCCTCCTTTTCCGCGCAGCTCTCGATTCCCCCCTCTCTTTCGCACCCTCCATGTCATATTCCGCTCCAGGAGTTCCATCATAGCTCCTCACTGTCGCTGGGAGGATGTTTTCTCCTCCGCTCGCCCCTTCCACCGTCATTTTCTCTCTACCCACCCTTGCCTCCTTTTCCGCGCAGCTCTCGATTCCCCCCTCTCTTTCGCACCCTCCATGTCATATTCCGCTCCAGGAGCTCCATCATAGCTCCTCGCTGTCGCTGGGAGGATGTTTTCTCCTCCGCTCGCCCCTTCCACCGTCATTTTCTCTCTACCCACCCTTGCCTCCTTTTCCGCGCAGCTCTCGATTCCCCCCTCTCTTTCGCACCCTCAATGTCATATTCCGCTCCAGGAGTTCCATCATAGCTCCTCACTGTCGCTGGGAGGATGTTTTCTCCTCCGCTCGCCCCTTCCACCGTCATTTTCTCTCTACCCACCCTTGCCTCCTTTTCCGCGCAGCTCTCGATTCCCCCCTCTCTTTCGCACCCTCCATGTCATATTCCGCTCCAGGAGTTCCATCATAGCTCCTCACTGTCGCTGGGAGGAAGTTTTCTCCTCCGCTCGCCCCTTCCACCGTCATTTTCTCTCTACCCACCCTTGCCTCCTTTTCCGCGCAGCTCTCGATTCCCCCCTCTCTTTCGCACCCTCCATGTCATATTCCGCTCCAGGAGCTCCATCATAGCTCCTCGCTGTCGCTGGGAGGATGTTTTCTCCTCCGCTCGCCCCTTCCACCGTCATTTTCTCTCTACCCACCCTTGCCTCCTTTTCCGCGCAGCTCTCGATTCCCCCCTCTCTTTCGCACCCTCAATGTCATATTCCGCTCCAGGAGTTCCATCATAGCTCCTCACTGTCGCTGGGAGGATGTTTTCTCCTCCGCTCGCCCCTTCCACCGTCATTTTCTCTCTACCCACCCTTGCCTCCTTTTCCGCGCAGCTCTCGATTCCCCCCTCTCTTTCGCACCCTCCATGTCATATTCCGCTCCAGGAGTTCCATCATAGCTCCTCACTGTCGCTGGGAGGAAGTTTTCTCCTCCGCTCGCCCCTTCCACCGTCATTTTCTCTCTACCCACCCTTGCCTCCTTTTCCGCGCAGCTCTCGATTCCCCCCTCTCTTTCGCACCCTCCATGTCATATTCCGCTCCAGGAGCTCCATCATAGCTCCTTGCTGTCGCTGGGAGGATGTTTTCTCCTCTGCTCGCCCCTTCCACCGTCATTTTCTCTCTACCCACCCTTGCCTCCTTTTCCGCGCAGCTCTCGATTCCCCCCTCTCTTTCGCACCCTCCATGTCATATTCCGCTCCAGGAGTTCCATCATAGCTCCTCACTGTCGCTGGGAGGATGTTTTCTCCTCCGCTCGCCCCTTCCACCATCATTTTCTCTCTACCCACCCTTGCCTCCTTTTCCGCGCAGCTCTCGATTCCCCCCTCTCTTTCGCACCCTCCATGTCATATTCCGCTCCAGGAGTTCCATCATAGCTCCTCACTGTCGCTGGGAGGATGTTTTCTCCTCCGCTCGCCCCTTCCACCGTCATTTTCTCTCTACCCACCCTTGCCTCCTTTTCCGCGCAGCTCTCGATTCCCCCCTCTCTTTCGCACCCTCCATGTCATATTCCGCTCCAGGAGCTCCATCATAGCTCCTCGCTGTCGCTGGGAGGATGTTTTCTCCTCCGCTCGCCCCTTCCACCGTCATTTTCTCTCTACCCACCCTTGCCTCCTTCTCCGCGCAGCTCTCAATTCCCCCCTCTCTTTCGCACCCTCCATGTCATATTCCGCTCCAGGAGCTCCATCATAGCTCCTCGCTGTCGCTGGGAGGATGTTTTCTCCTCCGCTCGCCCCTTCCACCGTCATTTTCTCTCTACCCACCCTTGCCTCCTTTTCCGCGCAGCTCTCGATTCCCCCCTCTCTTTCGCACCCTCCATGTCATATTCCGCTCCAGGAGTTCCATCATAGCTCCTCACTGTCGCTGGGAGGATGTTTTCTCCTCCGCTCGCCCCTTCCACCGTCATTTTCTCTCTACCCACCCTTGCCTCCTTTTCCGCGCAGCTCTCGATTCCCCCCTCTCTTTCGCACCCTCCATGTCATATTCCGCTCCAGGAGTTCCATCATAGCTCCTCACTGTCGCTGGGAGGAAGTTTTCTCCTCCGCTTGCCCCTTCCACCGTCATTTTCTCTCTACCCACCCTTGCCTCCTTTTCCGGGCAGCTCTCGATTCCCCCCTCTCTTTCGCACCCTCCATGTCATATTCCGCTCCAGGAGCTCCATCATAGCTCCTTGCTGTCGCTGGGAGGATGTTTTCTCCTCCGCTCGCCCCTTCCACCGTCATTTTCTCTCTACCCACCCTTGCCTCCTTTTCCGCGCAGCTCTCGATTCCCCCCTCTCTTTCGCACCCTCCATGTCATATTCCGCTCCAGGAGTTCCATCATAGCTCCTCACTGTCGCTGGGAGGATGTTTTCTCCTCCGCTCGCCCCTTCCACCGTCATTTTCTCTCTACCCACCCTTGCCTCCTTTTCCGCGCAGCTCTCGATTCCCCCCTCTCTTTCGCACCCTCCATGTCATATTCCGCTCCAGGAGTTCCATCATAGCTCCTCACTGTCGCTGGGAGGAAGTTTTCTCCTCCGCTCGCCCCTTCCACCGTCATTTTCTCTCTACCCACCCTTGCCTCCTTTTCCGCGCAGCTCTCGATTCCCCCCTCTCTTTCGCACCCTCCATGTCATATTCCGCTCCAGGAGCTCCATCATAGCTCCTCGCTGTCGCTGGGAGGATGTTTTCTCCTCCGCTCGCCCCTTACACCGTCATTTTCTCTCTACCCACCCTTGCCTCCTTTTCCGCGCAGCTCTCGATTCCCCCCTCTCTTTCGCACCCTCAATGTCATATTCCACTCCAGGAGTTCCATCATAGCTCCTCACTGTCGCTGGGAGGATGTTTTCTCCTCCGCTCGCCCCTTCCACCGTCATTTTCTCTCTACCCACCCTTGCCTCCTTTTCCGCGCAGCTCTCGATTCCCCCCTCTCTTTCGCACCCTCCATGTCATATTCCGCTCCAGGAGTTCCATCATAGCTCCTCACTGTCGCTGGGAGGAAGTTTTCTCCTCCGCTCGCCCCTTCCACCGTCATTTTCTCTCTACCCACCCTTGCCTCCTTTTCCGCGCAGCTCTCGATTCCCCCCTCTCTTTCGCACCCTCCATGTCATATTCCGCTCCAGGAGCTCCATCATAGCTCCTTGCTGTCGCTGGGAGGATGTTTTCTCCTCCGCTCGCCCCTTCCACCGTCATTTTCTCTCTACCCACCCTTGCCTCCTTTTCCGCGCAGCTCTCGATTCCCCCCTCTCTTTCGCACCCTCCATGTCATATTCCGCTCCAGGAGTTCCATCATAGCTCCTCACTGTCGCTGGGAGGATGTTTTCTCCTCCGCTCGCCCCTTCCACCGTCATTTTCTCTCTACCCACCCTTGCCTCCTTCTCCGCGCAGCTCTCGATTCCCCCCTCTCTTTCGCACCCTCCATGTCATATTCCGCTCCAGGAGCTCCATCATAGCTCCTTGCTGTCGCTGGGAGGATGTTTTCTCCTCCGCTCGCCCCTTCCACCGTCATTTTCTCTCTACCCACCCTTTCCTCCTTTTCCGCGCAGCTCTCGATTCCCCCCTCTCTTTCGCACCCTCCATGTCATATTCCGCTCCAGGAGCTCCATCATAGCTCCTCGCTGTCGCTGGGAGGATGTTTTCTCCTCCGCTCGCCCCTTCCACCGTCATTTTCTCTCTACCCACCCTTGCCTCCTTTTCCGCGCAGCTCTCGATTCCCCCCTCTCTTTCGCACCCTCCATGTCATATTCCGCTCCAGGAGCTCCATCATAGCTCCTCGCTGTCGCTGGGAGGATGTTTTCTCCTCCGCTCGCCCCTTCCACCGTCATTTTCTCTCTACCCACCCTTGCCTCCTTCTCCGCGCAGCTCTCAATTCCCCCCTCTCTTTCGCACCCTCCATGTCATATTCCGCTCCAGGAGCTCCATCATAGCTCCTCGCTGTCGCTGGGAGGATGTTTTCTCCTCCGCTCGCCCCTTCCACCGTCATTTTCTCTCTACCCACCCTTGCCTCCTTTTCCGCGCAGCTCTCGATTCCCCCCTCTCTTTCGCACCCTCCATGTCATATTCCGCTCCAGGAGTTCCATCATAGCTCCTCACTGTCGCTGGGAGGATGTTTTCTCCTCCGCTCGCCCCTTCCACCGTCATTTTCTCTCTACCCACCCTTGCCTCCTTTTCCGCGCAGCTCTCGATTCCCCCCTCTCTTTCGCACCCTCCATGTCATATTCCGCTCCAGGAGTTCCATCATAGCTCCTCACTGTCGCTGGGAGGAAGTTTTCTCCTCCGCTTGCCCCTTCCACCGTCATTTTCTCTCTACCCACCCTTGCCTCCTTTTCCGCGCAGCTCTCGATTCCCCCCTCTCTTTCGCACCCTCCATGTCATATTCCGCTCCAGGAGCTCCATCATAGCTCCTTGCTGTCGCTGGGAGGATGTTTTCTCCTCCGCTCGCCCCTTCCACCGTCATTTTCTCTCTACCCACCCTTGCCTCCTTTTCCGCGCAGCTCTCGATTCCCCCCTCTCTTTCGCACCCTCCATGTCATATTCCGCTCCAGGAGTTCCATCATAGCTCCTCACTGTCGCTGGGAGGATGTTTTCTCCTCCGCTCGCCCCTTCCACCGTCATTTTCTCTCTACCCACCCTTGCCTCCTTTTCCGCGCAGCTCTCGATTCCCCCCTCTCTTTCGCACCCTCCATGTCATATTCCGCTCCAGGAGTTCCATCATAGCTCCTCACTGTCGCTGGGAGGAAGTTTTCTCCTCCGCTCGCCCCTTCCACCGTCATTTTCTCTCTACCCACCCTTGCCTCCTTTTCCGCGCAGCTCTCGATTCCCCCCTCTCTTTCGCACCCTCCATGTCATATTCCGCTCCAGGAGCTCCATCATAGCTCCTCGCTGTCGCTGGGAGGATGTTTTCTCCTCCGCTCGCCCCTTCCACCGTCATTTTCTCTCTACCCACCCTTGCCTCCTTTTCCGCGCAGCTCTCGATTCCCCCCTCTCTTTCGCACCCTCAATGTCATATTCCACTCCAGGAGTTCCATCATAGCTCCTCACTGTCGCTGGGAGGATGTTTTCTCCTCCGCTCGCCCCTTCCACCGTCATTTTCTCTCTACCCACCCTTGCCTCCTTTTCCGCGCAGCTCTCGATTCCCCCCTCTCTTTCGCACCCTCCATGTCATATTCCGCTCCAGGAGTTCCATCATAGCTCCTCACTGTCGCTGGGAGGAAGTTTTCTCCTCCGCTCGCCCCTTCCACCGTCATTTTCTCTCTACCCACCCTTGCCTCCTTTTCCGCGCAGCTCTCGATTCCCCCCTCTCTTTCGCACCCTCCATGTCATATTCCGCTCCAGGAGCTCCATCATAGCTCCTTGCTGTCGCTGGGAGGATGTTTTCTCCTCCGCTCGCCCCTTCCACCGTCATTTTCTCTCTACCCACCCTTGCCTCCTTTTCCGCGCAGCTCTCGATTCCCCCCTCTCTTTCGCACCCTCCATGTCATATTCCGCTCCAGGAGTTCCATCATAGCTCCTCACTGTCGCTGGGAGGATGTTTTCTCCTCCGCTCGCCCCTTCCACCGTCATTTTCTCTCTACCCACCCTTGCCTCCTTCTCCGCGCAGCTCTCGATTCCCCCCTCTCTTTCGCACCCTCCATGTCATATTCCGCTCCAGGAGCTCCATCATAGCTCCTCACTGTCGCTGGGAGGATGTTTTCTCCTCCGCTCGCCCCTTCCACCGTCATTTTCTCTCTACCCACCCTTGCCTCCTTTTCCGCGCAGCTCTCGATTCCCCCCTCTCTTTCGCACCCTCTATGTCATATTCCGCTCCAGGAGTTCCATCATAGCTCCTCACTGTCGCTGGGAGGATGTTTTCTCCTCCGCTCGCCCCTTCCACCGTCATTTTCTCTCTACCCACCCTTGCCTCCTTTTCCGCGCAGCTCTCGATTCCCCCCTCTCTTTCGCACCCTCCATGTCATATTCCGCTCCAGGAGCTCCATCATAGCTCCTTGCTGTCGCTGGGAGGATGTTTTCTCCTCCGCTCGCCCCTTCCACCGTCATTTTCTCTCTACCCACCCTTGCCTCCTTTTCCGCGCAGCTCTCGATTCCCCCCTCTCTTTCGCACCCTCCATGTCATATTCCGCTCCAGGAGTTCCATCATAGCTCCTCACTGTCGCTGGGAGGATGTTTTCTCCTCCGCTCGCCTCTTCCACCGTCATTTTCTCTCTACCCACCCTTGCCTCCTTTTCCGCGCAGCTCTCGATTCCCCCCTCTCTTTCGCACCCTCCATGTCATATTCCGCTCCAGGAGTTCCATCATAGCTCCTCACTGTCGCTGGGAGGATGTTTTCTCCTCCGCTCGCCCCTTCCACCGTCATTTTCTCTCTACCCACCCTTGCCTCCTTTTCCGCGCAGCTCTCGATTCCCCCCTCTCTTTCGCACCCTCTATGTCATATTCCGCTCCAGGAGTTCCATCATAGCTCCTCACTGTCGCTGGGAGGATGTTTTCTCCTCCGCTCGCCCCTTCCACCGTCATTTTCTCTCTACCCACCCTTGCCTCCTTTTCCGCGCAGCTCTCGATTCCCCCCTCTCTTTCGCACCCTCCATGTCATATTCCGCTCCAGGAGCTCCATCATAGCTCCTTGCTGTCGCTGGGAGGATGTTTTCTCCTCCGCTCGCCCCTTCCACCGTCATTTTCTCTCTACCCACCCTTGCCTCCTTTTCCGCGCAGCTCTCGATTCCCCCCTCTCTTTCGCACCCTCCATGTCATATTCCGCTCCAGGAGTTCCATCATAGCTCCTCACTGTCGCTGGGAGGATGTTTTCTCCTCCGCTCGCCCCTTCCACCGTCATTTTCTCTCTACCCACCCTTGCCTCCTTTTCCACGCAGCTCTCGATTCCCCCCTCTCTTTCGCACCCTCCATGTCATATTCCGCTCCAGGAGTTCCATCATAGCTCCTCACTGTCGCTGGGAGGATGTTTTCTCCTCCGCTCGCCCCTTCCACCGTCATTTTCTCTCTACCCACCCTTGCCTCCTTTTCCGCGCAGCTCTCGATTCCCCCCTCTCTTTCGCACCCTCCATGTCATATTCCGCTCCAGGAGTTCCATCATAGCTCCTCACTGTCGCTGGGAGGATGTTTTCTCCTCCGCTCGCCCCTTCCACCATCATTTTCTCTCTACCCACCCTTGCCTCCTTTTCCGCGCAGCTCTCGATTCCCCCCTCTCTTTCGCACCCTCCATGTCATATTCCGCTCCAGGAGTTCCATCATAGCTCCTCACTGTCGCTGGGAGGATGTTTTCTCCTCCGCTCGCCCCTTCCACCATCATTTTCTCTCTACCCACCCTTGCCTCCTTTTCCGCGCAGCTCTCGATTCCCCCCTCTCTTTCGCACCCTCCATGTCATATTCCGCTCCAGGAGCTCCATCATAGCTCCTTGCTGTCGCTGGGAGGATGTTTTCTCCTCCGCTCGCCCCTTCCACCGTCATTTTCTCTCTACCCACCCTTGCCTCCTTTTCCGCGCAGCTCTCGATTCCCCCCTCTCTTTCGCACCCTCCATGTCATATTCCGCTCCAGGAGTTCCATCATAGCTCCTCACTGTCGCTGGGAGGATGTTTTCTCCTCCGCTCGCCCCTTCCACCATCATTTTCTCTCTACCCACCCTTGCCTCCTTTTCCGCGCAGCTCTCGATTCCCCCCTCTCTTTCGCACCCTCCATGTCATATTCCGCTCCAGGAGCTCCATCATAGCTCCTCGCTGTCGCTGGGAGGATGTTTTCTCCTCCGCTCGCCCCTTCCACCGTCATTTTCTCTCTACCCACCCTTGCCTCCTTTTCCGCGCAGCTCTCGATTCCCCCCTCTCTTTCGCACCCTCAATGTCATATTCCGCTCCAGGAGTTCCATCATAGCTCCTCACTGTCGCTGGGAGGATGTTTTCTCCTCCGCTCGCCCCTTCCACCGTCATTTTCTCTCTACCCACCCTTGCCTCCTTTTCCGCGCAGCTCTCGATTCCCCCCTCTCTTTCGCACCCTCCATGTCATATTCCGCTCCAGGAGTTCCATCATAGCTCCTCACTGTCGCTGGGAGGAAGTTTTCTCCTCCGCTCGCCCCTTCCACCGTCATTTTCTCTCTACCCACCCTTGCCTCCTTTTCCGCGCAGCTCTCGATTCCCCCCTCTCTTTCGCACCCTCCATGTCATATTCCGCTCCAGGAGCTCCATCATAGCTCCTTGCTGTCGCTGGGAGGATGTTTTCTCCTCCGCTCGCCCCTTCCACCGTCATTTTCTCTCTACCCACCCTTGCCTCCTTTTCCGCGCAGCTCTCGATTCCCCCCTCTCTTTCGCACCCTCCATGTCATATTCCGCTCCAGGAGTTCCATCATAGCTCCTCACTGTCGCTGGGAGGATGTTTTCTCCTCCGCTCGCCCCTTCCACCATCATTTTCTCTCTACCCACCCTTGCCTCCTTTTCCGCGCAGCTCTCGATTCCCCCCTCTCTTTCGCACCCTCCATGTCATATTCCGCTCCAGGAGTTCCATCATAGCTCCTCACTGTCGCTGGGAGGATGTTTTCTCCTCCGCTCGCCCCTTCCACCGTCATTTTCTCTCTACCCACCCTTGCCTCCTTTTCCGCGCAGCTCTCGATTCCCCCCTCTCTTTCGCACCCTCCATGTCATATTCCGCTCCAGGAGCTCCATCATAGCTCCTTGCTGTCGCTGGGAGGATGTTTTCTCCTCCGCTCGCCCCTTCCACCGTCATTTTCTCTCTACCCACCCTTGCCTCCTTTTCCGCGCAGCTCTCGATTCCCCCCTCTCTTTCGCACCCTCCATGTCATATTCCGCTCCAGGAGTTCCATCATAGCTCCTCACTGTCGCTGGGAGGATGTTTTATCCTCCGCTCGCCCCTTCCACCGTCATTTTCTCTCTACCCACCCTTGCCTCCTTCTCCGCGCAGCTCTCGATTCCCCCCTCTCTTTCGCACCCTCCATGTCATATTCCGCTCCAGGAGCTCCATCATAGCTCCTCGCTGTCGCTGGGAGGATGTTTTCTCCTCCGCTCGCCCCTTCCACCGTCATTTTCTCTCTACCCACCCTTGCTTTCTTTTCCGCGCAGCTCTCGATTCCCCCCTCTCTTTCGCACCCTCCATGTCATATTCCGCTCCAGGAGCTCCATCATAGCTCCTTGCTGTCGCTGGGAGGATGTTTTCTCCTCCACTCGCCCCTTCCACCGTCATTTTCTCTCTACCCACCCTTGCCTCCTTTTCCGCGCAGCTCTCGATTCCCCCCTCTCTTTCGCACCCTCCATGTCATATTCCGCTCCAGGAGTTCCATCATAGCTCCTCACTGTCGCTGGGAGGATGTTTTCTCCTCCGCTCGCCCCTTCCACCGTCATTTTCTCTCTACCCACCCTTGCCTCCTTCTCCACGCAGCTCTCGATTCCCCCCTCTCTTTCGCACCCTCCATGTCATATTCCGCTCCAGGAGCTCCATCATAGCTCCTCGCTGTCGCTGGGAGGATGTTTTCTCCTACGCTCGCCCCTTCCACCGTCATTTTCTCTCTACCCACCCTTGCCTCCTTTTCCGCGCAGCTCTCGATTCCCCCCTCTCTTTCGCACCCTCCATGTCATATTCCGCTCCAGGAGCTCCATCATAGCTCCTTGCTGTCGCTGAGAGGATGTTTTCTCCTCCGCTCGCCCCTTCCACCGTCATTTTCTCTCTACCCACCCTTGCCTCCTTTTCCGCGCAGCTCTCGATTCCCCCCTCTCTTTCGCACCCTCCATGTCATATTCCGCTCCAGGAGTTCCATCATAGCTCCTCACTGTCGCTGGGAGGAAGTTTTCTCCTCCGCTCGCCCCTTCCACCGTCATTTTCTCTCTACCCACCCTTGCCTCCTTTTCCGCGCAGCTCTCGATTCCCCCCTCTCTTTCGCACCCTCCATGTCATATTCCGCTCCAGGAGTTCCATCATAGCTCCTCACTGTCGCTGGGAGGATGTTTTCTCCTCCGCTCGCCCCTTCCACCGTCATTTTCTCTCTACCCACCCTTGCCTCCTTCTCCGCGCAGCTCTCGATTCCCCCCTCTCTTTCGCACCCTCCATGTCATATTCCGCTCCAGGAGCTCCATCATAGCTCCTCGCTGTCGCTGGGAGGATGTTTTCTCCTCCGCTCGCCCCTTCCACCGTCATTTTCTCTCTACCCACCCTTGCCTCCTTTTCCGCGCAGCTCTCGATTCCCCCCTCTCTTTCGCACCCTCAATGTCATATTCCGCTCCAGGAGTTCCATCATAGCTCCTCACTGTCGCTGGGAGGATGTTTTCTCCTCCGCTCGCCCCTTCCACCGTCATTTTCTCTCTACCCACCCTTGCCTCCTTTTCCGCGCAGCTCTCGATTCCCCCCTCTCTTTCGCACCCTCCATGTCATATTCCGCTCCAGGAGTTCCATCATAGCTCCTCACTGTCGCTGGGAGGAAGTTTTCTCCTCCGCTCGCCCCTTCCACCGTCATTTTCTCTCTACCCACCCTTGCCTCCTTTTCCGCGCAGCTCTCGATTCCCCCCTCTCTTTCGCACCCTCCATGTCATATTCCGCTCCAGGAGCTCCATCATAGCTCCTCGCTGTCGCTGGGAGGATGTTTTCTCCTCCGCTCGCCCCTTCCACCGTCATTTTCTCTCTACCCACCCTTGCCTCCTTTTCCGCGCAGCTCTCGATTCCCCCCTCTCTTTCGCACCCTCAATGTCATATTCCGCTCCAGGAGTTCCATCATAGCTCCTCACTGTCGCTGGGAGGATGTTTTCTCCTCCGCTCGCCCCTTCCACCGTCATTTTCTCTCTACCCACCCTTGCCTCCTTTTCCGCGCAGCTCTCGATTCCCCCCTCTCTTTCGCACCCTCCATGTCATATTCCGCTCCAGGAGTTCCATCATAGCTCCTCACTGTCGCTGGGAGGAAGTTTTCTCCTCCGCTCGCCCCTTCCACCGTCATTTTCTCTCTACCCACCCTTGCCTCCTTTTCCGCGCAGCTCTCGATTCCCCCCTCTCTTTCGCACCCTCCATGTCATATTCCGCTCCAGGAGCTCCATCATAGCTCCTTGCTGTCGCTGGGAGGATGTTTTCTCCTCTGCTCGCCCCTTCCACCGTCATTTTCTCTCTACCCACCCTTGCCTCCTTTTCCGCGCAGCTCTCGATTCCCCCCTCTCTTTCGCACCCTCCATGTCATATTCCGCTCCAGGAGTTCCATCATAGCTCCTCACTGTCGCTGGGAGGATGTTTTCTCCTCCGCTCGCCCCTTCCACCAACATTTTCTCTCTACCCACCCTTGCCTCCTTTTCCGCGCAGCTCTCGATTCCCCCCTCTCTTTCGCACCCTCCATGTCATATTCCGCTCCAGGAGTTCCATCATAGCTCCTCACTGTCGCTGGGAGGATGTTTTCTCCTCCGCTCGCCCCTTCCACCGTCATTTTCTCTCTACCCACCCTTGCCTCCTTTTCCGCGCAGCTCTCGATTCCCCCCTCTCTTTCGCACCCTCCATGTCATATTCCGCTCCAGGAGCTCCATCATAGCTCCTTGCTGTCGCTGGGAGGATGTTTTCTCCTCCGCTCGCCCCTTCCACCGTCATTTTCTCTCTACCCACCCTTGCCTCCTTTTCCGCGCAGCTCTCGATTCCCCCCTCTCTTTCGCACCCTCCATGTCATATTCCGCTCCAGGAGTTCCATCATAGCTCCTCACTGTCGCTGGGAGGATGTTTTCTCCTCCGCTCGCCCCTTCCACCGTCATTTTCTCTCTACCCACCCTTGCCTCCTTCTCCGCGCAGCTCTCGATTCCCCCCTCTCTTTCGCACCCTCCATGTCATATTCCGCTCCAGGAGCTCCATCATAGCTCCTCGCTGTCGCTGGGAGGATGTTTTCTCCTCCGCTCGCCCCTTCCACCGTCATTTTCTCTCTACCCACCCTTGCCTCCTTTTCCGCGCAGCTCTCGATTCCCCCCTCTCTTACGCACCCTCCATGTCATATTCCGCTCCAGGAGCTCCATCATAGCTCCTTGCTGTCGCTGGGAGGATGTTTTCTCCTCCGCTCGCCCCTTCCACCGTCATTTTCTCTCTACCCACCCTTGCCTCCTTTTCCGCGCAGCTCTCGATTCCCCCCTCTCTTTCGCACCCTCCATGTCATATTCCGCTCCAGGAGTTCCATCATAGCTCCTCACTGTCGCTGGGAGGAAGTTTTCTCCTCCGCTCGCCCCTTCCACCGTCATTTTCTCTCTACCCACCCTTGCCTCCTTTTCCGCGCAGCTCTCGATTCCCCCCTCTCTTTCGCACCCTCCATGTCATATTCCGCTCCAGGAGTTCCATCATAGCTCCTCACTGTCGCTGGGAGGATGTTTTCTCCTCCGCTCGCCCCTTCCACCGTCATTTTCTCTCTACCCACCCTTGCCTCCTTCTCCGCGCAGCTCTCGATTCCCCCCTCTCTTTCGCACCCTCCATGTCATATTCCGCTCCAGGAGCTCCATCATAGCTCCTTGCTGTCGCTGGGAGGATGTTTTCTCCTCCGCTCGCCCCTTCCACCGTCATTTTCTCTCTACCCACCCTTTCCTCCTTTTCCGCGCAGCTCTCGATTCCCCCCTCTCTTTCGCACCCTCCATGTCATATTCCGCTCCAGGAGCTCCATCATAGCTCCTCGCTGTCGCTGGGAGGATGTTTTCTCCTCCGCTCGCCCTTTCCACCGTCATTTTCTCTCTACCCACCCTTGCCTCCTTTTCCGCGCAGCTCTCGATTCCCCCCTCTCTTTCGCACCCTCCATGTCATATTCCGCTCCAGGAGCTCCATCATAGCTCCTCGCTGTCGCTGGGAGGATGTTTTCTCCTCCGCTCGCCCCTTCCACCGTCATTTTCTCTCTACCCACCCTTGCCTCCTTCTCCGCGCAGCTCTCAATTCCCCCCTCTCTTTCGCACCCTCCATGTCATATTCCGCTCCAGGAGCTCCATCATAGCTCCTCGCTGTCGCTGGGAGGATGTTTTCTCCTCCGCTCGCCCCTTCCACCGTCATTTTCTCTCTACCCACCCTTGCCTCCTTTTCCGCGCAGCTCTCGATTCCCCCCTCTCTTTCGCACCCTCAATGTCATATTCCGCTCCAGGAGTTCCATCATAGCTCCTCACTGTCGCTGGGAGGATGTTTTCTCCTCCGCTCGCCCCTTCCACCGTCATTTTCTCTCTACCCACCCTTGCCTCCTTTTCCGCGCAGCTCTCGATTCCCCCCTCTCTTTCGCACCCTCCATGTCATATTCCGCTCCAGGAGTTCCATCATAGCTCCTCACTGTCGCTGGGAGGAAGTTTTCTCCTCCGCTTGCCCCTTCCACCGTCATTTTCTCTCTACCCACCCTTGCCTCCTTTTCCGCGCAGCTCTCGATTCCCCCCTCTCTTTCGCACCCTCCATGTCATATTCCGCTCCAGGAGCTCCATCATAGCTCCTTGCTGTCGCTGGGAGGATGTTTTCTCCTCCGCTCGCCCCTTCCACCGTCATTTTCTCTCTACCCACCCTTGCCTCCTTTTCCGCGCAGCTCTCGATTCCCCCCTCTCTTTCGCACCCTCCATGTCATATTCCGCTCCAGGAGTTCCATCATAGCTCCTCACTGTCGCTGGGAGGATGTTTTCTCCTCCGCTCGCCCCTTCCACCGTCATTTTCTCTCTACCCACCCTTGCCTCCTTTTCCGCGCAGCTCTCGATTCCCCCCTCTCTTTCGCACCCTCCATGTCATATTCCGCTCCAGGAGTTCCATCATAGCTCCTCACTGTCGCTGGGAGGAAGTTTTCTCCTCCGCTCGCCCCTTCCACCGTCATTTTCTCTCTACCCACCCTTGCCTCCTTTTCCGCGCAGCTCTCGATTCCCCCCTCTCTTTCGCACCCTCCATGTCATATTCCGCTCCAGGAGCTCCATCATAGCTCCTCGCTGTCGCTGGGAGGATGTTTTCTCCTCCGCTCGCCCCTTACACCATCATTTTCTCTCTACCCACCCTTGCCTCCTTTTCCGCGCAGCTCTCGATTCCCCCCTCTCTTTCGCACCCTCAATGTCATATTCCACTCCAGGAGTTCCATCATAGCTCCTCACTGTCGCTGGGAGGATGTTTTCTCCTCCGCTCGCCCCTTCCACCGTCATTTTCTCTCTACCCACCCTTGCCTCCTTTTCCGCGCAGCTCTCGATTCCCCCCTCTCTTTCGCACCCTCCATGTCATATTCCGCTCCAGGAGTTCCATCATAGCTCCTCACTGTCGCTGGGAGGAAGTTTTCTCCTCCGCTCGCCCCTTCCACCGTCATTTTCTGTCTACCCACCCTTGCCTCCTTTTCCGCGCAGCTCTCGATTCCCCCCTCTCTTTCGCACCCTCCATGTCATATTCCGCTCCAGGAGCTCCATCATAGCTCCTTGCTGTCGCTGGGAGGATGTTTTCTCCTCCGCTCGCCCCTTCCACCGTCATTTTCTCTCTACCCACCCTTGCCTCCTTTTCCGCGCAGCTCTCGATTCCCCCCTCTCTTTCGCACCCTCCATGTCATATTCCGCTCCAGGAGTTCCATCATAGCTCCTCACTGTCGCTGGGAGGATGTTTTCTCCTCCGCTCGCCCCTTCCACCGTCATTTTCTCTCTACCCACCCTTGCCTCCTTCTCCGCGCAGCTCTCGATTCCCCCCTCTCTTTCGCACCCTCCATGTCATATTCCGCTCCAGGAGCTCCATCATAGCTCCTTGCTGTCGCTGGGAGGATGTTTTCTCCTCCGCTCGCCCCTTCCACCGTCATTTTCTCTCTACCCACCCTTTCCTCCTTTTCCGCGCAGCTCTCGATTCCCCCCTCTCTTTCGCACCCTCCATGTCATATTCCGCTCCAGGAGCTCCATCATAGCTCCTCGCTGTCGCTGGGAGGATGTTTTCTCCTCCGCTCGCCCCTTCCACCGTCATTTTCTCTCTACCCACCCTTGCCTCCTTTTCCGCGCAGCTCTCGATTCCCCCCTCTCTTTCGCACCCTCCATGTCATATTCCGCTCCAGGAGCTCCATCATAGCTCCTCGCTGTCGCTGGGAGGATGTTTTCTCCTCCGCTCGCCCCTTCCACCGTCATTTTCTCTCTACCCACCCTTGCCTCCTTCTCCGCGCAGCTCTCAATTCCCCCCTCTCTTTCGCACCCTCCATGTCATATTCCGCTCCAGGAGCTCCATCATAGCTCCTCGCTGTCGCTGGGAGGATGTTTTCTCCTCCGCTCGCCCCTTCCACCGTCATTTTCTCTCTACCCACCCTTGCCTCCTTTTCCGCGCAGCTCTCGATTCCCCCCTCTCTTTCGCACCCTCCATGTCATATTCCGCTCCAGGAGTTCCATCATAGCTCCTCACTGTCGCTGGGAGGATGTTTTCTCCTCCGCTCGCCCCTTCCACCGTCATTTTCTCTCTACCCACCCTTGCCTCCTTTTCCGCGCAGCTCTCGATTCCCCCCTCTCTTTCGCACCCTCCATGTCATATTCCGCTCCAGGAGTTCCATCATAGCTCCTCACTGTCGCTGGGAGGAAGTTTTCTCCTCCGCTTGCCCCTTCCACCGTCATTTTCTCTCTACCCACCCTTGCCTCCTTTTCCGCGCAGCTCTCGATTCCCCCCTCTCTTTCGCACCCTCCATGTCATATTCCGCTCCAGGAGCTCCATCATAGCTCCTTGCTGTCGCTGGGAGGATGTTTTCTCCTCCGCTCGCCCCTTCCACCGTCATTTTCTCTCTACCCACCCTTGCCTCCTTTTCAGCGCAGCTCTCGATTCCCCCCTCTCTTTCGCACCCTCCATGTCATATTCCGCTCCAGGAGTTCCATCATAGCTCCTCACTGTCGCTGGGAGGATGTTTTCTCCTCCGCTCGCCCCTTCCACCGTCATTTTCTCTCTACCCACCCTTGCCTCCTTTTCCGCGCAGCTCTCGATTCCCCCCTCTCTTTCGCACCCTCCATGTCATATTCCGCTCCAGGAGTTCCATCATAGCTCCTCACTGTCGCTGGGAGGAAGTTTTCTCCTCCGCTCGCCCCTTCCACCGTCATTTTCTCTCTACCCACCCTTGCCTCCTTTTCCGCGCAGCTCTCGATTCCCCCCTCTCTTTCGCACCCTCAATGTCATATTCCGCTCCAGGAGTTCCATCATAGCTCCTCACTGTCGCTGGGAGGATGTTTTCTCCTCCGCTCGCCCCTTCCACCGTCATTTTCTCTCTACCCACCCTTGCCTCCTTTTCCGCGCAGCTCTCGTTTCCCCCCTCTCTTTCGCACCCTCCATGTCATATTCCGCTCCAGGAGTTCCATCATAGCTCCTCACTGTCGCTGGGAGGAAGTTTTCTCCTCCGCTCGCCCCTTCCACCGTCATTTTCTCTCTACCCACCCTTGCCTCCTTTTCCGCGCAGCTCTCGATTCCCCCCTCTCTTTCGCACCCTCCATGTCATATTCCGCTCCAGGAGCTCCATCATAGCTCCTCGCTGTCGCTGGGAGGATGTTTTCTCCTCCGCTCGCCCCTTCCACCGTCATTTTCTCTCTACCCACCCTTGCCTCCTTTTCCGCGCAGCTCTCGATTCCCCCCTCTCTTTCGCACCCTCAATGTCATATTCCGCTCCAGGAGTTCCATCATAGCTCCTCACTGTCGCTGGGAGGATGTTTTCTCCTCCGCTCGCCCCTTCCACCGTCATTTTCTCTCTACCCACCCTTGCCTCCTTTTCCGCGCAGCTCTCGATTCCCCCCTCTCTTTCGCACCCTCCATGTCATATTCCGCTCCAGGAGTTCCATCATAGCTCCTCACTGTCGCTGGGAGGAAGTTTTCTCCTCCGCTCGCCCCTTCCACCGTCATTTTCTCTCTACCCACCCTTGCCTCCTTTTCCGCGCAGCTCTCGATTCCCCCCTCTCTTTCGCACCCTCCATGTCATATTCCGCTCCAGGAGCTCCATCATAGCTCCTTGCTGTCGCTGGGAGGATGTTTTCTCCTCTGCTCGCCCCTTCCACCGTCATTTTCTCTCTACCCACCCTTGCCTCCTTTTCCGCGCAGCTCTCGATTCCCCCCTCTCTTTCGCACCCTCCATGTCATATTCCGCTCCAGGAGTTCCATCATAGCTCCTCACTGTCGCTGGGAGGATGTTTTCTCCTCCGCTCGCCCCTTCCACCATCATTTTCTCTCTACCCACCCTTGCCTCCTTTTCCGCGCAGCTCTCGATTCCCCCCTCTCTTTCGCACCCTCCATGTCATATTCCGCTCCAGGAGTTCCATCATAGCTCCTCACTGTCGCTGGGAGGATGTTTTCTCCTCCGCTCGCCCCTTCCACCGTCATTTTCTCTCTACCCACCCTTGCCTCCTTTTCCGCGCAGCTCTCGATTCCCCCCTCTCTTTCGCACCCTCCATGTCATATTCCGCTCCAGGAGCTCCATCATAGCTCCTTGCTGTCGCTGGGAGGATGTTTTCTCCTCCGCTCGCCCCTTCCACCGTCATTTTCTCTCTACCCACCCTTGCCTCCTTTTCCGCGCAGCTCTCGATTCCCCCCTCTCTTTCGCACCCTCCATGTCATATTCCGCTCCAGGAGTTCCATCATAGCTCCTCACTGTCGCTGGGAGGATGTTTTCTCCTCCGCTCGCCCCTTCCACCGTCATTTTCTCTCTACCCACCCTTGCCTCCTTCTCCGCGCAGCTCTCGATTCCCCCCTCTCTTTCGCACCCTCCATGTCATATTCCGCTCCAGGAGCTCCATCATAGCTCCTCGCTGTCGCTGGGAGGATGTTTTCTCCTCCGCTCGCCCCTTCCACCGTCATTTTCTCTCTACCCACCCTTGCCTCCTTTTCCGCGCAGCTCTCGATTCCCCCCTCTCTTACTCACCCTCCATGTCATATTCCGCTCCAGGAGCTCCATCATAGCTCCTTGCTGTCGCTGGGAGGATGTTTTCTCCTCCGCTCGCCCCTTCCACCGTCATTTTCTCTCTACCCACCCTTGCCTCCTTTTCCGCGCAGCTCTCGATTCCCCCCTCTCTTTCGCACCCTCCATGTCATATTCCGCTCCAGGAGTTCCATCATAGCTCCTCACTGTCGCTGGGAGGATGTTTTCTCCTCCGCTTGCCCCTTCAACCATCATTTTCTCTCTACCCACCCTTGCCTCCTTTTCCGCGCAGCTCTCGATTCCCCCCTCTCTTTCGCACCCTCCATGTCATATTCCGCTCCAGGAGTTCCATCATAGCTCCTCACTGTCGCTGGGAGGAAGTTTTCTCCTCCGCTCGCCCCTTCCACCGTCATTTTCTCTCTACCCACCCTTGCCTCCTTTTCCGCGCAGCTCTCGATTCCCCCCTCTCTTTCGCACCCTCCATGTCATATTCCGCTCCAGGAGTTCCATCATAGCTCCTCACTGTCGCTGGGAGGATGTTTTCTCCTCCGCTCGCCCCTTCCACCGTCATTTTCTCTCTACCCACCCTTGCCTCCTTCTCCGCGCAGCTCTCGATTCCCCCCTCTCTTTCGCACCCTCCATGTCATATTCCGCTCCAGGAGCTCCATCATAGCTCCTTGCTGTCGCTGGGAGGATGTTTTCTCCTCCGCTCGCCCCTTCCACCGTCATTTTCTCTCTACCCACCCTTTCCTCCTTTTCCGCGCAGCTCTCGATTCCCCCCTCTCTTTCGCACCCTCCATGTCATATTCCGCTCCAGGAGCTCCATCATAGCTCCTCGCTGTCGCTGGGAGGATGTTTTCTCCTCCGCTCGCCCCTTCCACCGTCATTTTCTCTCTACCCACCCTTGCCTCCTTTTCCGCGCAGCTCTCGATTCCCCCCTCTCTTTCGCACCCTCCATGTCATATTCCGCTCCAGGAGCTCCATCATAGCTCCTCGCTGTCGCTGGGAGGATGTTTTCTCCTCCGCTCGCCCCTTCCACCGTCATTTTCTCTCTACCCACCCTTGCCTCCTTCTCCGCGCAGCTCTCAATTCCCCCCTCTCTTTCGCACCCTCCATGTCATATTCCGCTCCAGGAGCTCCATCATAGCTCCTCGCTGTCGCTGGGAGGATGTTTTCTCCTCCGCTCGCCCCTTCCACCGTCATTTTCTCTCTACCCACCCTTGCCTCCTTTTCCGCGCAGCTCTCGATTCCCCCCTCTCTTTCGCACCCTCCATGTCATATTCCGCTCCAGGAGTTCCATCATAGCTCCTCACTGTCGCTGGGAGGATGTTTTCTCCTCCGCTCGCCCCTTCCACCGTCATTTTCTCTCTACCCACCCTTGCCTCCTTTTCCGCGCAGCTCTCGATTCCCCCCTCTCTTTCGCACCCTCCATGTCATATTCCGCTCCAGGAGTTCCATCATAGCTCCTCACTGTCGCTGGGAGGAAGTTTTCTCCTCCGCTTGCCCCTTCCACCGTCATTTTCTCTCTACCCACCCTTGCCTCCTTTTCCGCGCAGCTCTCGATTCCCCCCTCTCTTTCGCACCCTCCATGTCATATTCCGCTCCAGGAGCTCCATCATAGCTCCTTGCTGTCGCTGGGAGGATGTTTTCTCCTCCGCTCGCCCCTTCCACCGTCATTTTCTCTCTACCCACCCTTGCCTCCTTTTCCGCGCAGCTCTCGATTCCCCCCTCTCTTTCGCACCCTCCATGTCATATTCCGCTCCAGGAGTTCCATCATAGCTCCTCACTGTTGCTGGGAGGATGTTTTCTCCTCCGCTCGCCCCTTCCACCGTCATTTTCTCTCTACCCACCCTTGCCTCCTTTTCCGCGCAGCTCTCGATTCCCCCCTCTCTTTCGCACCCTCCATGTCATATTCCGCTCCAGGAGTTCCATCATAGCTCCTCACTGTCGCTGGGAGGAAGTTTTCTCCTCCGCTCGCCCCTTCCACCGTCATTTTCTCTCTACCCACCCTTGCCTCCTTTTCCGCGCAGCTCTCGATTCCCCCCTCTCTTTCGCACCCTCCATGTCATATTCCGCTCCAGGAGCTCCATCATAGCTCCTCGCTGTCGCTGGGAGGATGTTTTCTCCTCCGCTCGCCCCTTACACCGTCATTTTCTCTCTACCCACCCTTGCCTCCTTTTCCGCGCAGCTCTCAAATTCCCCCCTCTCTTTCGCACCCTCAATGTCATATTCCACTCCAGGAGTTCCATCATAGCTCCTCACTGTCGCTGGGAGGATGTTTTCTCCTCCGCTCGCCCCTTCCACCGTCATTTTCTCTCTACCCACCCTTGCCTCCTTTTCCGCGCAGCTCTCGATTCCCCCCTCTCTTTCGCACCCTCCATGTCATATTCCGCTCCAGGAGTTCCATCATAGCTCCTCACTGTCGCTGGGAGGAAGTTTTCTCCTCCGCTCGCCCCTTCCACCGTCATTTTCTCTCTACCCACCCTTGCCTCCTTTTCCGCGCAGCTCTCGATTCCCCCCTCTCTTTCGCACCCTCCATGTCATATTCCGCTCCAGGAGCTCCATCATAGCTCCTTGCTGTCGCTGGGAGGATGTTTTCTCCTCCGCTCGCCCCTTCCACCGTCATTTTCTCTCTACCCACCCTTGCCTCCTTTTCCGCGCAGCTCTCGATTCCCCCCTCTCTTTCGCACCCTCCATGTCATATTCCGCTCCAGGAGTTCCATCATAGCTCCTCACTGTCGCTGGGAGGATGTTTTCTCCTCCGCTCGCCCCTTCCACCGTCATTTTCTCTCTACCCACCCTTGCCTCCTTCTCCGCGCAGCTCTCGATTCCCCCCTCTCTTTCGCACCCTCCATGTCATATTCCGCTCCAGGAGCTCCATCATAGCTAATCGCTGTCGCTGGGAGGATGTTTTCTCCTCCGCTCGCCCCTTCCACCGTCATTTTCTCTCTACCCACCCTTGCCTCCTTTTCCGCGCAGCTCTCGATTCCCCCCTCTCTTTCGCACCCTCCATGTCATATTCCGCTCCAGGAGTTCCATCATAGCTCCTCACTGTCGCTGGGAGGATGTTTTCTCCTCCGCTCGCCCCTTCCACCGTCATTTTCTCTCTACCCACCCTTGCCTCCTTTTCCGCGCAGCTCTCGATTCCCCCCTCTCTTTCGCACCCTCCATGTCATATTCCGCTCCAGGAGCTCCATCATAGCTCCTTGCTGTCGCTGGGAGGATGTTTTCTCCTCCGCTCGCCCCTTCCACCGTCATTTTCTCTCTACCCACCCTTGCCTCCTTTTCCGCGCAGCTCTCGATTCCCCCCTCTCTTTCGCACCCTCCATGTCATATTCCGCTCCAGGAGTTCCATCATAGCTCCTCACTGTCGCTGGGAGGATGTTTTCTCCTCCGCTCGCCTCTTCCACCGTCATTTTCTCTCTACCCACCCTTGCCTCCTTTTCCGCGCAGCTCTCGATTCCCCCCTCTCTTTCGCACCCTCCATGTCATATTCCGCTCCAGGAGTTCCATCATAGCTCCTCACTGTCGCTGGGAGGATGTTTTCTCCTCCGCTCGCCCCTTCAACCGTCATTTTCTCTCTACCCACCCTTGCCTCCTTTTCCGCGCAGCTCTCGATTCCCCCCTCTCTTTCGCACCCTCTATGTCATATTCCGCTCCAGGAGTTCCATCATAGCTCCTCACTGTCGCTGGGAGGATGTTTTCTCCTCCGCTCGCCCCTTCCACCGTCATTTTCTCTCTACCCACCCTTGCCTCCTTTTCCGCGCAGCTCTCGATTCCCCCCTCTCTTTCGCACCCTCCATGTCATATTCCGCTCCAGGAGCTCCATCATAGCTCCTTGCTGTCGCTGGGAGGATGTTTTCTCCTCCGCTCGCCCCTTCCACCTTCATTTTCTCTCTACCCACCCTTGCCTCCTTTTCCGCGCAGCTCTCGATTCCCCCCTCTCTTTCGCACCCTCCATGTCATATTCTGCTCCAGGAGTTCCATCATAGCTCCTCACTGTCGCTGGGAGGATGTTTTCTCCTCCGCTCGCCCCTTCCACCGTCATTTTCTCTCTACCCACCCTTGCCTCCTTTTCCACGCAGCTCTCGATTCCCCCCTCTCTTTCGCACCCTCCATGTCATATTCCGCTCCAGGAGTTCCATCATAGCTCCTCACTGTCGCTGGGAGGATGTTTTCTCCTCCGCTCGCCCCTTCCACCGTCATTTTCTCTCTACCCACCCTTGCCTCCTTTTCCGCGCAGCTCTCGATTCCCCCCTCTCTTTCGCACCCTCCATGTCATATTCCGCTCCAGGAGTTCCATCATAGCTCCTCACTGTCGCTGGGAGGAAGTTTTCTCCTCCGCTCGCCCTTTCCACCTTCATTTTCTCTCTACCCACCCTTGCCTCCTTTTCCGCGCAGCTCTCGATTCCCCCCTCTCTTTCGCACCCTCCATGTCATATTCCGCTCCAGGAGCTCCATCATAGCTCCTTGCTGTCGCTGGGAGGATGTTTTCTCCTCCGCTCGCCCCTTCCACCGTCATTTTCTCTCTACCCACCCTTGCCTCCTTTTCCGCGCAGCTCTCGATTCCCCCCTCTCTTTCGCACCCTCCATGTCATATTCCGCTCCAGGAGTTCCATCATAGCTCCTCACTGTCGCTGGGAGGATGTTTTCTCCTCCGCTCGCCCCTTCCACCGTCATTTTCTCTCTACCCACCCTTGCCTCCTTTTCCGCGCAGCTCTCGATTCCCCCCTCTCTTTCGCACCCTCCATGTCATATTCCGCTCCAGGAGTTCCATCATAGCTCCTCACTGTCGCTGGGAGGAAGTTTTCTCCTCCGCTCGCCCCTTCCACCGTCATTTTCTCTCTACCCACCCTTGCCTCCTTTTCCGCGCAGCTCTCGATTCCCCCCTCTCTTTCGCACCCTCCATGTCATATTCCGCTCCAGGAGCTCCATCATAGCTCCTCGCTGTCGCTGGGAGGATGTTTTCTCCTCCGCTCGCCCCTTACACCGTCATTTTCTCTCTACCCACCCTTGCCTCCTTTTCCGCGCAGCTCTCGATTCCCCCCTCTCTTTCGCACCCTCAATGTCATATTCCACTCCAGGAGTTCCATCATAGCTCCTCACTGTCGCTGGGAGGATGTTTTCTCCTCCGCTCGCCCCTTCCACCGTCATTTTCTCTCTACCCACCCTTGCCTCCTTTTCCGCGCAGCTCTCGATTCCCCCCTCTCTTTCGCACCCTCCATGTCATATTCCGCTCCAGGAGTTCCATCATAGCTCCTCACTGTCGCTGGGAGGAAGTTTTCTCCTCCGCTCGCCCCTTCCACCGTCATTTTCTCTCTACCCACCCTTGCCTCCTTTTCCGCGCAGCTCTCGATTCCCCCCTCTCTTTCGCACCCTCCATGTCATATTCCGCTCCAGGAGCTCCATCATAGCTCCTTGCTGTCGCTGGGAGGATGTTTTCTCCTCCGCTCGCCCCTTCCACCGTCATTTTCTCTCTACCCACCCTTGCCTCCTTTTCCGCGCAGCTCTCGATTCCCCCCTCTCTTTCGCACCCTCCATGTCATATTCCGCTCCAGGAGTTCCATCATAGCTCCTCACTGTCGCTGGGAGGATGTTTTCTCCTCCGCTCGCCCCTTCCACCGTCATTTTCTCTCTACCCACCCTTGCCTCCTTCTCCGCGCAGCTCTCGATTCCCCCCTCTCTTTCTTACCCTCCATGTCATATTCCGCTCCAGGAGCTCCATCATAGCTAATCGCTGTCGCTGGGAGAATGTTTTCTCCTCCGCTCGCCCCTTCCACCGTCATTTTCTCTCTACCCACCCTTGCCTCCTTTTCCGCGCAGCTCTCGATTCCCCCCTCTCTTTCGCACCCTCCATGTCATATTCCGCTCCAGGAGTTCCATCATAGCTCCTCACTGTCGCTGGGAGGATGTTTTCTCCTCCGCTCGCCCCTTCCACCGTCATTTTCTCTCTACCCACCCTTGCCTCCTTTTCCGCGCAGCTCTCGATTCCCCCCTCTCTTTCGCACCCTCCATGTCATATTCCGCTCCAGGAGCTCCATCATAGCTCCTTGCTGTCGCTGGGAGGATGTTTTCTCCTTCGCTCGCCCCTTCCACCGTCATTTTCTCTCTACCCACCCTTGCCTCCTTTTCCGCGCAGCTCTCGATTCCCCCCTCTCTTTCGCACCCTCCATGTCATATTCCGCTCCAGGAGTTCCATCATAGCTCCTCACTGTCGCTGGGAGGATGTTTTCTCCTCCGCTCGCCCCTTCCACCGTCATTTTCTCTCTACCCACCCTTGCCTCCTTTTCCGCGCAGCTCTCGATTCCCCCCTCTCTTTCGCACCCTCCATGTCATATTCCGCTCCAGGAGCTCCATCATAGCTCCTTGCTGTCGCTGGGAGGATGTTTTCTCCTCCGCTCGCCCCTTCCACCTTCATTTTCTCTCTACCCACCCTTGCCTCCTTTTCCGCGCAGCTCTCGATTCCCCCCTCTCTTTCGCACCCTCCATGTCATATTCCGCTCCAGGAGTTCCATCATAGCTCCTCACTGTCGCTGGGAGGATGTTTTCTCCTCCGCTCGCCCCTTCCACCGTCATTTTCTCTCTACCCACCCTTGCCTCCTTTTCCACGCAGCTCTCGATTCCCCCCTCTCTTTCGCACCCTCCATGTCATATTCCGCTCCAGGAGTTCCATCATAGCTCCTCACTGTCGCTGGGAGGATGTTTTCTCCTCCGCTCGCCCCTTCCACCGTCATTTTCTCTCTACCCACCCTTGCCTCCTTTTCCGCGCAGCTCTCGATTCCCCCCTCTCTTTCGCACCCTCCATGTCATATTCCGCTCCAGGAGTTCCATCATAGCTCCTCACTGTCGCTGGGAGGAAGTTTTCTCCTCCGCTCGCCCCTTCCACCTTCATTTTCTCTCTACCCACCCTTGCCTCCTTTTCCGCGCAGCTCTCGATTCCCCCCTCTCTTTCGCACCCTCCATGTCATATTCCGCTCCAGGAGCTCCATCATAGCTCCTTGCTGTCGCTGGGAGGATGTTTTCTCCTCCGCTCGCCCCTTCCACCGTCATTTTCTCTCTACCCACCCTTGCCTCCTTTTCCGCGCAGCTCTCGATTCCCCCCTCTCTTTCGCACCCTCCATGTCATATTCCGCTCCAGGAGTTCCATCATAGCTCCTCACTGTCGCTGGGAGGATGTTTTCTCCTCCGCTCGCCCCTTCCACCGTCATTTTCTCTCTACCCACCCTTGCCTCCTTCTCCGCGCAGCTCTCGATTCCCCCCTCTCTTTCGCACCCTCCATGTCATATTCCGCTCCAGGAGCTCCATCATAGCTAATCGCTGTCGCTGGGAGGATGTTTTCTCCTCCGCTCGCCCCTTCCACCGTCATTTTCTCTCTACCCACCCTTGCCTCCTTTTCCGCGCAGCTCTCGATTCCCCCCTCTCTTTCGCACCCTCCATGTCATATTCCGCTCCAGGAGTTCCATCATAGCTCCTCACTGTCGCTGGGAGGATGTTTTCTCCTCCGCTCGCCCCTTCCACCGTCATTTTCTCTCTACCCACCCTTGCCTCCTTTTCCGCGCAGCTCTCGATTCCCCCCTCTCTTTCGCACCCTCCATGTCATATTCCGCTCCAGGAGATCCATCATAGCTCCTCGCTGTCGCTGGGAGGATGTTTTCTCCTCCGCTCGCCCCTTCCACCGTCATTTTCTCTCTACCCACCCTTTCCTCCTTTTCCGCGCAGCTCTCGATTCCCCCCTCTCTTTCGCACCCTCCATGTCATATTCCACTCCAGGAGCTCCATCATAGCTCCTCGCTGTCGCTGGGAGGATGTTTTCTCCTCCGCTCGCCCCTTCCACCGTCATTTTCTCTCTACCCACCCTTGCCTCCTTCTCCGCGCAGCTCTCAATTCCCCCCTCTCTTTCGCACCCTCCATGTCATATTCCGCTCCAGGAGCTCCATCATAGCTCCTCGCTGTCGCTGGGAGGATGTTTTCTCCTCCGCTCGCCCCTTCCACCGTCATTTTCTCTCTACCCACCCTTGCCTCCTTCTCCGCGCAGCTCTCGATTCCCCCCTCTCTTTCGAACCCTCCATGTCATATTCCGCTCCAGGAGCTCCATCATAGCTCCTCGCTGTCGCTGGGAGGATGTTTTCTCCTCTGCTCGCCCCTTCCACCGTCATTTTCTCTCTACCCACCCTTTCCTCCTTTTCCGCGCAGCTCTCGATTCCCCCCTCTCTTTCGCACCCTCCATGTCATATTCCGCTCCAGGAGCTCCATCATAGCTCCTCGCTGTCGCTGGGAGGATGTTTTCTCCTCCGCTCGCCCCTTCCACCGTCATTTTCTTTCTACCCACCCTTGCCTCCTTTTCCACGCAGCTCTCGATTCCCCCCTCTCTTTCGCACCCTCCATGTCATATTCCGCTCCAGGAGCTCCATCATAGCTCCTCGTTGTCGCTGGGAGGATGTTTTCTCCTCCGCTCGCCCCTTCCACCGTCATTTTCTCTCTACCCACCCTTGCCTCCTTTTCCGCGCAGCTCTCGATTCCCCCCTCTCTTTCGCACCCTCCATGTCATATTCCGCTCCAGGAGCTCCATCATAGCTCCTCGCTGTCGCTGGGAGGATGTTTTCTCCTCCGCTCACCCCTTCCACCGTCATTTTCTCTCTACCCACCCTTGCCTCCTTCTCCGCGCAGCTCTCAATTCCCCCCTCTCTTTCGCACCCTCCATGTCATATTCCGCTCCAGGAGCTCCATCATAGCTCCTCGCTGTCGCTGGGAGGATGTTTTCTCCTCCGCTCGCCCCTTCCACCGTCATTTTCTTTCTACCCACCCTTGCCTCCTTTTCCACGCAGCTCTCAATTCCCCCCTCTCTTTCGCACCCTCCATGTCATATTCCGCTCCAGGAGCTCCATCATAGCTCCTCGCTGTTGCTGGGAGGATGTTTTCTCCTCCGCTCGCCCCTTCCACCGTCATTTTCTCTCTACCCACCCTTGCCTCCTTCTCCGCACAGCTCTCGATTCCCCCCTCTCTTTCGCACCCTCCATGTCATATTCCGCTCCAGGAGCTCCATCATAGCTCCTCGCTGTCGCTGGGAGGATGTTTTCTCCTCTGCTCGCCCCTTCCACCGTCATTTTCTCTCTACCCACCCTTTCCTCCTTTTCCGCGCAGCTCTCGATTCCCCCCTCTCTTGCGCACCCTCCATGTCATATTCCGCTCCAGGAGCTCCATCATAGCTCCTCGCTGTCGCTGGGAGGATGTTTTCTCCTCCGCTCGCCCCTTCCACCGTCATTTTCTCTCTACCCACCCTTGCCTCCTTCTCCGCGCAGCTCTCGATTCCCCCCTCTCTTTCGCACCCTCCATGTCATATTCCGCTCCAGGAGTTCCATCATAGCTCCTCACTGTCGCTGGGAGGATGTTTTCTCCTCCGCTCGCCCCTTCCACCGTCATTTTCTCTCTACCCACCCTTGCCTCCTTCTCCGCGCAGCTCTCGATTCCCCCCTCTCTTTCGCACCCTCCATGTCATATTCCGCCCCAGGAGCTCCATCATAGCTCCTCGCTGTCGCTGGGAGGATGTTTTCTCCTCCGCTCGCCCCTTCCACCGTCATTTTCTCTCTACCCACCCTTGCCTCCTTCTCCGCGCAGCTCTCGATTCCCTCCTCTCTCTCGCACCCTCCATATTACATCCAGCTCCAGGAGCTCCATCATAGCTCTTCGCTGTCGCTGGGAGGATGTTTTCTCCTCCACTCGCCCCTTCCACCGTCATTTTCTCTCTACCCACCCTTGCCTCCTTCTCCGCGCTGCTCTCGATTCCCTCCTCTCTCTCGCACCCTCCATATTACATCCAGCTCCAGGAGCTCCATCATAGCTCCTCGCTGTCGCTGGGAGGATGTTTTCTCCTCCGCTCGCCCCTTCCACCGTCATTTTCTCTCTACCCACCCTTGCCTCCTTCTCCGCGCAGCTCTCGATTCCCTCCTCTCTCTCGCACCCTCCATATTACATCCAGCTCCAGGAGCTCCATCATAGCTCCTCGCTGTCGCTGGGAGGATGTTTTCTCCTCTGCTCGCCGCTTCCGCCGTCATTTTCTCTCCACCCACCCTTGCCTCCTTCTCCGCGCCGCTCTCGATTCCCCCCTCTCTTTCGCACCCTCCATGCCATATTCTGCTCCAGGAGCTCCATCATAGCTCCTCGCTGTCGCTGGGAGGATGTTTTCTCCTCCGCTCGCCCCTTCCACCGTCATTTTCTCTCTACCCACCCTTGCCTCCTTCTCCGCGCAGCTCTCGATTCCCCCCTCTCTTTCGCACCCTCCATGTCATATTCCGCTCCAGGAGCTCCATCATAGCTCCTCGCTGTCGCTGGGAGGATGTTTTCTCCTCCGCTCGCCCCTTCCACCGTCATTTTCTCTCTACCCACCCTTTCCTCCTTTTCCGCGCAGCTCTCGATTCCCCCCTCTCTTTCGCACCCTCCATGTCATATTCCGCTCCAGGAGCTCCATCATAGCTCCTCGCTGTCGCTGGGAGGATGTTTTCTCCTCCGCTCGCCCCTTCCACCGTCATTTTCTCTCTACCCACCCTTGCCTCCTTTTCCGCGCAGCTCTCGATTCCCCCCTCTCTTTCGCACCCTCCATGTCATATTCTGCTCCAGGAGCTCCATCATAGCTCCTCGCTGTCGCTGGGAGGATGTTTTCTCCTCCGCTCGCCCCTTCCACCGTCATTTTCTCTCTACCCACCCTTGCCTCCTTCTCCGCGCAGCTCTCAATTCCCCCCTCTCTTTCGCACCCTCCATGTCATATTCCGCTCCAGGAGCTCCATCATAGCTCCTCGCTGTCGCTGGGAGGATGTTTTCTCCTCCGCTCGCCCCTTCCACCGTCATTTTCTCTCTACCCACCCTTGCCTCCTTCTCCGCGCAGCTCTCGATTCCCCCCTCTCTTTCGAACCCTCCATGTCATATTCCGCTCCAGGAGCTCCATCATAGCTCCTTGCTGTCGCTGGGAGGATGTTTTCTCCTCCGCTCGCCCCTTCCACCGTCATTTTCTCTCTACCCACCCTTTCCTCCTTTTCCGCGCAGCTCTCGATTCCCCCCTCTCTTTCGCACCCTCCATGCCATATTCTGCTCCAGGAGCTCCATCATAGCTCCTTGCTGTCGCTGGGAGGATGTTTTCTCCTCCGCTCGCCCCTTCCACCGTCATTTTCTCTCTACCCACCCTTGCCTCCTTCTCCGCGCAGCTCTCAATTCCCCCCTCTCTTTCGCACCCTCCATGTCATATTCCGCTCCAGGAGCTCCATCATAGCTCCTCGCTGTCGCTGGGAGGATGTTTTCTCCTCCGCTCGCCCCTTCCACCGTCATTTTCTCTCTACCCACCCTTGCCTCCTTCTCCGCGCAGCTCTCGATTCCCCCCTCTCTTTCGAACCCTCCATGTCATATTCCGCTCCAGGAGCTCTATCATAGCTCCTCGCTGTCGCTGGGAGGATGTTTTCTCCTCTGCTCGCCCCTTCCACCGTCATTTTCTCTCTACCCACCCTTTCCTCCTTTTCCGCGCAGCTCTCGATTCCCCCCTCTCTTTCGCACCCTCCATGTCATATTCCGCTCCAGGAGCTCCATCATAGCTCCTCGCTGTCGCTGGGAGGATGTTTTCTCCTCCGCTCGCCCCTTCCACCGTCATTTTCTTTCTACCCACCCTTGCCTCCTTTTCCGCGCAGCTCTCGATTCCCCCCTCTCTTTCGCACCCTCCATGTCATATTCCTCTCCAGGAGCTCCATCATAGCTCCTCGCTGTCGCTGGGAGGATGTTTTCTCCTCCGCTCGCCCCTTCCACCGTCATTTTCTCTCTACCCACCCTTGCCTCCTTTTCCGCGCAGCTCTCGATTCCCCCCTCTCTTTCGCACCCTCCATGTCATATTCCGCTCCAGGAGTTCCATCATAGCTCCTCACTGTCGCTGGGAGGATGTTTTCTCCTCCGCTCGCCCCTTCCACCATCATTTTCTCTCTACCCCCCCTTGCCTCCTTTTCCGCGCAGCTCTCGATTCCCCCCTCTCTTTCGCACCCTCCATGTCATATTCCGCTCCAGGAGTTCCATCATAGCTCCTCACTGTCGCTGGGAGGATGTTTTCTCCTCCGCTCGCCCCTTCCACCGTCATTTTCTCTCTACCCACCCTTGCCTCCTTTTCCGCGCAGCTCTCGATTCCCCCCTCTCTTTCGCACCCTCCATGTCATATTCCGCTCCAGGAGCTCCATCATAGCTCCTTGCTGTCGCTGGGAGGATGTTTTCTCCTCCGCTCGCCCCTTCCACCGTCATTTTCTCTCTACCCACCCTTGCCTCCTTTTCCGCGCAGCTCTCGATTCCCCCCTCTCTTTCGCACCCTCCATGTCATATTCCGCTCCAGGAGTTCCATCATAGCTCCTCACTGTCGCTGGGAGGATGTTTTCTCCTCCGCTCGCCCCTTCCACCGTCATTTTCTCTCTACCCACCCTTGCCTCCTTCTCCGCGCAGCTCTCGATTCCCCCCTCTCTTTCGCACCCTCCATGTCATATTCCGCTCCAGGAGCTCCATCATAGCTCCTCGCTGTCGCTGGGAGGATGTTTTCTCCTCCGCTCGCCCCTTCCACCGTCATTTTCTCTCTACCCACCCTTGCCTCCTTTTCCGCGCAGCTCTCGATTCCCCCCTCTCTTTCGCACCCTCCAAGTCATATTCCGCTCCAGGAGCTCCATCATAGCTCCTTGCTGTCGCTGGGAGGATGTTTTCTCCTCCGCTCGCCCCTTCCACCGTCATTTTCTCTCTACCCACCCTTGCCTCCTTTTCCGCGCAGCTCTCGATTCCCCCCTCTCTTTCGCACCCTCCATGTCATATTCCGCTCCAGGAGTTCCATCATAGCTCCTCACTGTCGCTGGGAGGATGTTTTCTCCTCCGCTCGCCCCTTCCACCGTCATTTTCTCTCTACCCACCCTTGCCTCCTTCTCCGCGCAGCTCTCGATTCCCCCCTCTCTTTCGCACCCTCCATGTCATATTCCGCTCCAGGAGCTCCATCATAGCTCCTCGCTGTCGCTGGGAGGATGTTTTCTCCTCCGCTCGCCCCTTCCACCGTCATTTTCTCTCTACCCACCCTTGCCTCCTTTTCCGCGCAGCTCTCGATTCCCCCCTCTCTTTCGCACCCTCCATGTCATATTCCGCTCCAGGAGCTCCATCATAGCTCCTTGCTGTCGCTGGGAGGATGTTTTCTCCTCCGCTCGCCCCTTCCACCGTCATTTTCTCTCTACCCACCCTTGCCTCCTTTTCCACGCAGCTCTCGATTCCCCCCTCTCTTTCGCACCCTCCATGTCATATTCCGCTCCAGGAGTTCCATCATAGCTCCTCACTGTCGCTGGGAGGATGTTTTCTCCTCCGCTCGCCCCTTCCACCATCATTTTCTCTCTACCCACCCTTGCCTCCTTTTCCGCGCAGCTCTCGATTCCCCCCTCTCTTTCGCACCCTCCATGTCATATTCCGCTCCAGGAGTTCCATCATAGCTCCTCACTGTCGCTGGGAGGAAGTTTTCTCCTCCGCTCGCCCCTTCCACCGTCATTTTCTCTCTACCCACCCTTGCCTCCTTTTCCGCGCAGCTCTCGATTCCCCCCTCTCTTTCGCACCCTCCATGTCATATTCCGCTCCAGGAGTTCCATCATAGCTCCTCACTGTCGCTGGGAGGAAGTTTTCTCCTCCGCTTGCCCCTTCCACCGTCATTTTCTCTCTACCCACCCTTGCCTCCTTTTCCGTGCAGCTCTCGATTCCCCCCTCTCTTTCGCACCCTCCATGTCATATTCCGCTCCAGGAGCTCCATCATAGCTCCTTGCTGTCGCTGGGAGGATGTTTTCTCCTCCGCTCGCCCCTTCCACCGTCATTTTCTCTCTACCCACCCTTGCCTCCTTTTCCGCGCAGCTCTCGATTCCCCCCTCTCTTTCGCACCCTCCATGTCATATTCCGCTCCAGGAGTTCCATCATAGCTCCTCACTGTCGCTGGGAGGATGTTTTCTCCTCCGCTCGCCCCTTCCACCGTCATTTTCTCTCTACCCACCCTTGCCTCCTTTTCCGCGCAGCTCTCGATTCCCCCCTCTCTTTCGCACCCTCCATGTCATATTCCGCTCCAGGAGCTCCATCATAGCTCCTCGCTGTCGCTGGGAGGATGTTTTCTCCTCCGCTCGCCCCTTCCACCGTCATTTTCTCTCTACCCACCCTTGCCTCCTTTTCCGCGCAGCTCTCGATTCCCCCCTCTCTTTCGCACCCTCAATGTCATATTCCGCTCCAGGAGTTCCATCATAGCTCCTCACTGTCGCTGGGAGGATGTTTTCTCCTCCGCTCGCCCCTTCCACCGTCATTTTCTCTCTACCCACCCTTGCCTCCTTTTCCGCGCAGCTCTCGATTCCCCCCTCTCTTTCGCACCCTCCATGTCATATTCCGCTCCAGGAGTTCCATCATAGCTCCTCACTGTCGCTGGGAGGAAGTTTTCTCCTCCGCTCGCCCCTTCCACCGTCATTTTCTCTCTACCCACCCTTGCCTCCTTTTCCGCGCAGCTCTCGATTCCCCCCTCTCTTTCGCACCCTCCATGTCATATTCCGCTCCAGGAGTTCCATCATAGCTCCTCGCTGTCGCTGGGAGGATGTTTTCTCCTCCGCTCGCCCCTTCCACCGTCATTTTCTCTCTACCCACCCTTGCCTCCTTCTCCGCGCAGCTCTCGATTCCCCCCTCTCTTTCGAACCCTCCATGTCATATTCCGCTCCAGGAGCTCCATCATAGCTCCTCGCTGTCGCTGGGAGGATGTTTTCTCCTCTGCTCGCCCCTTCCACCGTCATTTTCTCTCTACCCACCCTTTCCTCCTTTTCCACGCAGCTCTCGATTCCCCCCTCTCTTTCGCACCCTCCATGTCATATTCCGCTCCAGGAGCTCCATCATAGCTCCTCGCTGTCGCTGGGAGGATGTTTTCTCCTCCGCTCGCCCCTTCCACCGTCATTTTCTTTCTACCCACCCTTGCCTCCTTTTCCACACAGCTCTCGATTCCCCCCTCTCTTTCGCACCCTCCATGTCATATTCCGCTCCAGGAGCTCCATCATAGCTCCTCGCTGTTGCTGGGAGGATGTTTTCTCCTCCGCTCGCCCCTTCCACCGTCATTTTCTCTCTACCCACCCTTGCCTCCTTCTCCGCGCAGCTCTCGATTCCCCCCTCTCTTTCGCACCCTCCATGTCATATTCCGCTCCAGGAGCTCCATCATAGCTCCTCGCTGTCGCTGGGAGGATTTTTTCTCCTCTGCTCGCCCCTTCCACCGTCATTTTCTCTCTACCCACCCTTTCCTCCTTTTCCGCGCAGCTCTCGATTCCCCCCTCTCTTGCGCACCCTCCATGTCATATTCCGCTCCAGGAGCTCCATCATAGCTCCTCACTGTCGCTGGGAGGAAGTTTTCTCCTCCGCTTGCCCCTTCCACCGTCATTTTCTCTCTACCCACCCTTGCCTCCTTTTCCGTGCAGCTCTCGATTCCCCCCTCTCTTTCGCACCCTCCATGTCATATTCCGCTCCAGGAGCTCCATCATAGCTCCTTGCTGTCGCTGGGAGGATGTTTTCTCCTCCGCTCGCCCCTTCCACCGTCATTTTCTCTCTACCCACCCTTGCCTCCTTTTCCGCGCAGCTCTCGATTCCCCCCTCTCTTTCGCACCCTCCATGTCATATTCCGCTCCAGGAGTTCCATCATAGCTCCTCACTGTCGCTGGGAGGATGTTTTCTCCTCCGCTCGCCCCTTCCACCGTCATTTTCTCTCTACCCACCCTTGCCTCCTTTTCCGCGCAGCTCTCGATTCCCCCCTCTCTTTCGCACCCTCCATGTCATATTCCGCTCCAGGAGCTCCATCATAGCTCCTCGCTGTCGCTGGGAGGATGTTTTCTCCTCCGCTCGCCCCTTCCACCGTCATTTTCTCTCTACCCACCCTTGCCTCCTTTTCCGCGCAGCTCTCGATTCCCCCCTCTCTTTCGCACCCTCAATGTCATATTCCGCTCCAGGAGTTCCATCATAGCTCCTCACTGTCGCTGGGAGGATGTTTTCTCCTCCGCTCGCCCCTTCCACCGTCATTTTCTGTCTACCCACCCTTGCCTCCTTTTCCGCGCAGCTCTCGATTCCCCCCTCTCTTTCGCACCCTCCATGTCATATTCCGCTCCAGGAGTTCCATCATAGCTCCTCACTGTCGCTGGGAGGAAGTTTTCTCCTCCGCTCGCCCCTTCCACCGTCATTTTCTCTCTACCCACCCTTGCCTCCTTTTCCGCGCAGCTCTCGATTCCCCCCTCTCTTTCGCACCCTCCATGTCATATTCCGCTCCAGGAGTTCCATCATAGCTCCTCGCTGTCGCTGGAAGGATGTTTTCTCCTCCGCTCGCCCCTTCCACCGTCATTTTCTCTCTACCCACCCTTGCCTCCTTCTCCGCGCAGCTCTCGATTCCCCCCTCTCTTTCGCACCCTCCATGTCATATTCCGCTCCAGGAGCTCCATCATAGCTCCTTGCTGTCGCTGGGAGGATGTTTTCTCCTCCGCTCGCCCCTTCCACCGTCATTTTCTCTCTACCCACCCTTGCCTCCTTTTCCACGCAGCTCTCGATTCCCCCCTCTCTTTCGCACCCTCCATGTCATATTCCGCTCCAGGAGTTCCATCATAGCTCCTCGCTGTCGCTGGGAGGATGTTTTCTCCTCCGCTCGCCCCTTCCACCATCATTTTCTCTCTACCCACCCTTGCCTCCTTTTCCGCGCAGCTCTCGATTCCCCCCTCTCTTTCGCACCCTCCATGTCATATTCCGCTCCAGGAGTTCCATCATAGCTCCTCACTGTCGCTGGGAGGAAGTTTTCTCCTCCGCTCGCCCCTTCCACCGTCATTTTCTCTCTACCCACCCTTGCCTCCTTTTCCGCGCAGCTCTCGATTCCCCCCTCTCTTTCGCACCCTCCATGTCATATTCCGCTCCAGGAGTTCCATCATAGCTCCTCACTGTCGCTGGGAGGAAGTTTTCTCCTCCGCTTGCCCCTTCCACCGTCATTTTCTCTCTACCCACCCTTGCCTCCTTTTCCGTGCAGCTCTCGATTCCCCCCTCTCTTTCGCACCCTCCATGTCATATTCCGCTCCAGGAGCTCCATCATAGCTCCTTGCTGTCGCTGGGAGGATGTTTTCTCCTCCGCTCGCCCCTTCCACCGTCATTTTCTCTCTACCCACCCTTGCCTCCTTTTCCGCGCAGCTCTCGATTCCCCCCTCTCTTTCGCACCCTCCATGTCATATTCCGCTCCAGGAGTTCCATCATAGCTCCTCACTGTCGCTGGGAGGATGTTTTCTCCTCCGCTCGCCCCTTCCACCGTCATTTTCTCTCTACCCACCCTTGCCTCCTTTTCCGCGCAGCTCTCGATTCCCCCCTCTCTTTCGCACCCTCCATGTCATATTCCGCTCCAGGAGCTCCATCATAGCTCCTCGCTGTCGCTGGGAGGATGTTTTCTCCTCCGCTCGCCCCTTCCACCGTCATTTTCTCTCTACCCACCCTTGCCTCCTTTTCCGCGCAGCTCTCGATTCCCCCCTCTCTTTCGCACCCTCAATGTCATATTCCGCTCCAGGAGTTCCATCATAGCTCCTCACTGTCGCTGGGAGGATGTTTTCTCCTCCGCTCGCCCCTTCCACCGTCATTTTCTCTCTACCCACCCTTGCCTCCTTTTCCGCGCAGCTCTCGATTCCCCCCTCTCTTTCGCACCCTCCATGTCATATTCCGCTCCAGGAGTTCCATCATAGCTCCTCACTGTCGCTGGGAGGAAGTTTTCTCCTCCGCTCGCCCCTTCCACCGTCATTTTCTCTCTACCCACCCTTGCCTCCTTTTCCGCGCAGCTCTCGATTCCCCCCTCTCTTTCGCACCCTCCATGTCATATTCCGCTCCAGGAGTTCCATCATAGCTCCTCGCTGTCGCTGGGAGGATGTTTTCTCCTCCGCTCGCCCCTTCCACCGTCATTTTCTCTCTACCCACCCTTGCCTCCTTCTCCGCGCAGCTCTCGATTCCCCCCTCTCTTTCGAACCCTCCATGTCATATTCCGCTCCAGGAGCTCCATCATAGCTCCTCGCTGTCGCTGGGAGGATGTTTTCTCCTCTGCTCGCCCCTTCCACCGTCATTTTCTCTCTACCCACCCTTTCCTCCTTTTCCACGCAGCTCTCGATTCCCCCCTCTCTTTCGCACCCTCCAAGTCATATTCCGCTCCAGGAGCTCCATCATAGCTCCTCGCTGTCGCTGGGAGGATGTTTTCTCCTCCGCTCGCCCCTTCCACCGTCATTTTCTTTCTACCCACCCTTGCCTCCTTTTCCACACAGCTCTCGATTCCCCCCTCTCTTTCGCACCCTCCATGTCATATTCCGCTCCAGGAGCTCCATCATAGCTCCTCGCTGTTGCTGGGAGGATGTTTTCTCCTCCGCTCGCCCCTTCCACCGTCATTTTCTCTCTACCCACCCTTGCCTCCTTCTCCGCGCAGCTCTCGATTCCCCCCTCTCTTTCGCACCCTCCATGTCATATTCCGCTCCAGGAGCTCCATCATAGCTCCTCGCTGTCGCTGGGAGGATTTTTTCTCCTCTGCTCGCCCCTTCCACCGTCATTTTCTCTCTACCCACCCTTTCCTCCTTTTCCGCGCAGCTCTCGATTCCCCCCTCTCTTGCGCACCCTCCATGTCATATTCCGCTCCAGGAGCTCCATCATAGCTCCTCACTGTCGCTGGGAGGAAGTTTTCTCCTCCGCTTGCCCCTTCCACCGTCATTTTCTCTCTACCCACCCTTGCCTCCTTTTCCGTGCAGCTCTCGATTCCCCCCTCTCTTTCGCACCCTCCATGTCATATTCCGCTCCAGGAGCTCCATCATAGCTCCTTGCTGTCGCTGGGAGGATGTTTTCTCCTCCGCTCGCCCCTTCCACCGTCATTTTCTCTCTACCCACCCTTGCCTCCTTCTCCGCGCAGCTCTCGATTCCCCCCTCTCTTTCGCACCCTCCATGTCATATTCCGCTCCAGGAGCTCCATCATAGCTCCTCGCTGTCGCTGGGAGGATTTTTTCTCCTCTGCTCGCCCCTTCCACCGTCATTTTCTCTCTACCCACCCTTTCCTCCTTTTCCGCGCAGCTCTCGATTCCCCCCTCTCTTGCGCACCCTCCATGTCATATTCCGCTCCAGGAGCTCCATCATAGCTCCTCACTGTCGCTGGGAGGAAGTTTTCTCCTCCGCTTGCCCCTTCCACCGTCATTTTCTCTCTACCCACCCTTGCCTCCTTTTCCGCGCAGCTCTCGATTCCCCCCTCTCTTTCGCACCCTCCATGTCATATTCCGCTTCAGGAGCTCCATCATAGCTCCTTGCTGTCGCTGGGAGGATGTTTTCTCCTCCGCTCGCCCCTTCCACCGTCATTTTCTCTCTACCCACCCTTGCCTCCTTTTCCGCGCAGCTCTCGATTCCCCCCTCTCTTTCGCACCCTCCATGTCATATTCCGCTCCAGGAGTTCCATCATAGCTCCTCACTGTCGCTGGGAGGATGTTTTCTCCTCCGCTCGCCCCTTCCACCGTCATTTTCTCTCTACCCACCCTTGCCTCCTTTTCCACGCAGCTCTCGATTCCCCCCTCTCTTTCGCACCCTCCATGTCATATTCCGCTCCAGGAGTTCCATCATAGCTCCTCACTGTCGCTGGGAGGATGTTTTCTCCTCCGCTCGCCCCTTCCACCATCATTTTCTCTCTACCCACCCTTGCCTCCTTTTCCGCGCAGCTCTCGATTCCCCCCTCTCTTTCGCACCCTCCATGTCATATTCCGCTCCAGGAGTTCCATCATAGCTCCTCACTGTCGCTGGGAGGAAGTTTTCTCCTCCGCTCGCCCCTTCCACCGTCATTTTCTCTCTACCCACCCTTGCCTCCTTTTCCGCGCAGCTCTCGATTCCCCCCTCTCTTTCGCACCCTCCATGTCATATTCCGCTCCAGGAGTTCCATCATAGCTCCTCACTGTCGCTGGGAGGAAGTTTTCTCCTCCGCTTGCCCCTTCCACCGTCATTTTCTCTCTACCCACCCTTGCCTCCTTTTCCGTGCAGCTCTCGATTCCCCCCTCTCTTTCGCACCCTCCATGTCATATTCCGCTCCAGGAGCTCCATCATAGCTCCTTGCTGTCGCTGGGAGGATGTTTTCTCCTCCGCTCGCCCCTTCCACCGTCATTTTCTCTCTACCCACCCTTGCCTCCTTTTCCGCGCAGCTCTCGATTCCCCCCTCTCTTTCGCACCCTCCATGTCATATTCCGCTCCAGGAGTTCCATCATAGCTCCTCACTGTCGCTGGGAGGATGTTTTCTCCTCCGCTCGCCCCTTCCACCGTCATTTTCTCTCTACCCACCCTTGCCTCCTTTTCCGCGCAGCTCTCGATTCCCCCCTCTCTTTCGCACCCTCCATGTCATATTCCGCTCCAGGAGCTCCATCATAGCTCCTCGCTGTCGCTGGGAGGATGTTTTCTCCTCCGCTCGCCCCTTCCACCGTCATTTTCTCTCTACCCACCCTTGCCTCCTTTTCCGCGCAGCTCTCGATTCCCCCCTCTCTTTCGCACCCTCAATGTCATATTCCGCTCCAGGAGTTCCATCATAGCTCCTCACTGTCGCTGGGAGGATGTTTTCTCCTCCGCTCGCCCCTTCCACCGTCATTTTCTCTCTACCCACCCTTGCCTCCTTTTCCGCGCAGCTCTCGATTCCCCCCTCTCTTTCGCACCCTCCATGTCATATTCCGCTCCAGGAGTTCCATCATAGCTCCTCACTGTCGCTGGGAGGAAGTTTTCTCCTCCGCTCGCCCCTTCCACCGTCATTTTCTCTCTACCCACCCTTGCCTCCTTTTCCGCGCAGCTCTCGATTCCCCCCTCTCTTTCGCACCCTCCATGTCATATTCCGCTCCAGGAGTTCCATCATAGCTCCTCGCTGTCGCTGGGAGGATGTTTTCTCCTCCGCTCGCCCCTTCCACCGTCATTTTCTCTCTACCCACCCTTGCCTCCTTCTCCGCGCAGCTCTCGATTCCCCCCTCTCTTTCGAACCCTCCATGTCATATTCCGCTCCAGGAGCTCCATCATAGCTCCTCGCTGTCGCTGGGAGGATGTTTTCTCCTCTGCTCTCCCCTTCCACCGTCATTTTCTCTCTACCCACCCTTTCCTCCTTTTCCACGCAGCTCTCGATTCCCCCCTCTCTTTCGCACCCTCCATGTCATATTCCGCTCCAGGAGCTCCATCATAGCTCCTCGCTGTCGCTGGGAGGATGTTTTCTCCTCCGCTCGCCCCTTCCACCGTCATTTTCTTTCTACCCACCCTTGCCTCCTTTTCCACACAGCTCTCGATTCCCCCCTCTCTTTCGCACCCTCCATGTCATATTCCGCTCCAGGAGCTCCATCATAGCTCCTCGCTGTTGCTGGGAGGATGTTTTCTCCTCCGCTCGCCCCTTCCACCGTCATTTTCTCTCTACCCACCCTTGCCTCCTTCTCCGCGCAGCTCTCGATTCCCCCCTCTCTTTCGCACCCTCCATGTCATATTCCGCTCCAGGAGCTCCATCATAGCTCCTCGCTGTCGCTGGGAGGATTTTTTCTCCTCTGCTCGCCCCTTCCACCGTCATTTTCTCTCTACCCACCCTTTCCTCCTTTTCCGCGCAGCTCTCGATTCCCCCCTCTCTTGCGCACCCTCCATGTCATATTCCGCTCCAGGAGCTCCATCATAGCTCCTCACTGTCGCTGGGAGGAAGTTTTCTCCTCCGCTTGCCCCTTCCACCGTCATTTTCTCTCTACCCACCCTTGCCTCCTTTTCCGTGCAGCTCTCGATTCCCCCCTCTCTTTCGCACCCTCCATGTCATATTCCGCTCCAGGAGCTCCATCATAGCTCCTTGCTGTCGCTGGGAGGATGTTTTCTCCTCCGCTCGCCCCTTCCACCGTCATTTTCTCTCTACCCACCCTTGCCTCCTTTTCCGCGCAGCTCTCGATTCCCCCCTCTCTTTCGCACCCTCCATGTCATATTCCGCTCCAGGAGTTCCATCATAGCTCCTCACTGTCGCTGGGAGGATGTTTTCTCCTCCGCTCGCCCCTTCCACCGTCATTTTCTCTCTACCCACCCTTGCCTCCTTTTCCGCGCAGCTCTCGATTCCCCCCTCTCTTTCGCACCCTCCATGTCATATTCCGCTCCAGGAGCTCCATCATAGCTCCTCGCTGTCGCTGGGAGGATGTTTTCTCCTCCGCTCGCCCCTTCCACCGTCATTTTCTCTCTACCCACCCTTGCCTCCTTTTCCGCGCAGCTCTCGATTCCCCCCTCTCTTTCGCACCCTCAATGTCATATTCCGCTCCAGGAGTTCCATCATAGCTCCTCACTGTCGCTGGGAGGATGTTTTCTCCTCCGCTCGCCCCTTCCACCGTCATTTTCTGTCTACCCACCCTTGCCTCCTTTTCCGCGCAGCTCTCGATTCCCCCCTCTCTTTCGCACCCTCCATGTCATATTCCGCTCCAGGAGTTCCATCATAGCTCCTCACTGTCGCTGGGAGGAAGTTTTCTCCTCCGCTCGCCCCTTCCACCGTCATTTTCTCTCTACCCACCCTTGCCTCCTTTTCCGCGCAGCTCTCGATTCCCCCCTCTCTTTCGCACCCTCCATGTCATATTCCGCTCCAGGAGTTCCATCATAGCTCCTCACTGTCGCTGGGAGGAAGTTTTCTCCTCCGCTTGCCCCTTCCACCGTCATTTTCTCTCTACCCACCCTTGCCTCCTTTTCCGTGCAGCTCTCGATTCCCCCCTCTCTTTCGCACCCTCCATGTCATATTCCGCTCCAGGAGCTCCATCATAGCTCCTTGCTGTCGCTGGGAGGATGTTTTCTCCTCCGCTCGCCCCTTCCACCGTCATTTTCTCTCTACCCACCCTTGCCTCCTTTTCCGCGCAGCTCTCGATTCCCCCCTCTCTTTCGCACCCTCCATGTCATATTCCGCTCCAGGAGTTCCATCATAGCTCCTCACTGTCGCTGGGAGGATGTTTTCTCCTCCGCTCGCCCCTTCCACCGTCATTTTCTCTCTACCCACCCTTGCCTCCTTTTCCGCGCAGCTCTCGATTCCCCCCTCTCTTTCGCACCCTCCATGTCATATTCCGCTCCAGGAGCTCCATCATAGCTCCTCGCTGTCGCTGGGAGGATGTTTTCTCCTCCGCTCGCCCCTTCCACCGTCATTTTCTCTCTACCCACCCTTGCCTCCTTTTCCGCGCAGCTCTCGATTCCCCCCTCTCTTTCGCACCCTCAATGTCATATTCCGCTCCAGGAGTTCCATCATAGCTCCTCACTGTCGCTGGGAGGATGTTTTCTCCTCCGCTCGCCCCTTCCACCGTCATTTTCTCTCTACCCACCCTTGCCTCCTTTTCCGCGCAGCTCTCGATTCCCCCCTCTCTTTCGCACCCTCCATGTCATATTCCGCTCCAGGAGTTCCATCATAGCTCCTCACTGTCGCTGGGAGGAAGTTTTCTCCTCCGCTCGCCCCTTCCACCGTCATTTTCTCTCTACCCACCCTTGCCTCCTTTTCCGCGCAGCTCTCGATTCCCCCCTCTCTTTCGCACCCTCCATGTCATATTCCGCTCCAGGAGTTCCATCATAGCTCCTCGCTGTCGCTGGGAGGATGTTTTCTCCTCCGCTCGCCCCTTCCACCGTCATTTTCTCTCTACCCACCCTTGCCTCCTTCTCCGCGCAGCTCTCGATTCCCCCCTCTCTTTCGAACCCTCCATGTCATATTCCGCTCCAGGAGCTCCATCATAGCTCCTCGCTGTCGCTGGGAGGATGTTTTCTCCTCTGCTCGCCCCTTCCACCGTCATTTTCTCTCTACCCACCCTTTCCTCCTTTTCCACGCAGCTCTCGATTCCCCCCTCTCTTTCGCACCCTCCATGTCATATTCCGCTCCAGGAGCTCCATCATAGCTCCTCGCTGTCGCTGGGAGGATGTTTTCTCCTCCGCTCGCCCCTTCCACCGTCATTTTCTTTCTACCCACCCTTGCCTCCTTTTCCACACAGCTCTCGATTCCCCCCTCTCTTTCGCACCCTCCATGTCATATTCTGCTCCAGGAGCTCCATCATAGCTCCTCGCTGTTGCTGGGAGGATGTTTTCTCCTCCGCTCGCCCCTTCCACCGTCATTTTCTCTCTACCCACCCTTGCCTCCTTCTCCGCGCAGCTCTCGATTCCCCCCTCTCTTTCGCACCCTCCATGTCATATTCCGCTCCAGGAGCTCCATCATAGCTCCTCGCTGTCGCTGGGAGGATTTTTTCTCCTCTGCTCGCCCCTTCCACCGTCATTTTCTCTCTACCCACCCTTTCCTCCTTTTCCGCGCAGCTCTCGATTCCCCCCTCTCTTGCGCACCCTCCATGTCATATTCCGCTCCAGGAGCTCCATCATAGCTCCTCACTGTCGCTGGGAGGAAGTTTTCTCCTCCGCTTGCCCCTTCCACCGTCATTTTCTCTCTACCCACCCTTGCCTCCTTTTCCGTGCAGCTCTCGATTCCCCCCTCTCTTTCGCACCCTCCATGTCATATTCCGCTCCAGGAGCTCCATCATAGCTCCTCGCTGTCGCTGGGAGGATTTTTTCTACTCTGCTCGCCCCTTCCACCGTCATTTTCTCTCTACCCACCCTTTCCTCCTTTTCCGCGCAGCTCTCGATTCCCCCCTCTCTTGCGCACCCTCCATGTCATATTCCGCTCCAGGAGCTCCATCATAGCTCCTCACTGTCGCTGGGAGGAAGTTTTCTCCTCCGCTTGCCCCTTCCACCGTCATTTTCTCTCTACCCACCCTTGCCTCCTTTTCCGCGCAGCTCTCGATTCCCCCCTCTCTTTCGCACCCTCCATGTCATATTCCGCTTCAGGAGCTCCATCATAGCTCCTTGCTGTCGCTGGGAGGATGTTTTCTCCTCCGCTCGCCCCTTCCACCGTCATTTTCTCTCTACCCACCCTTGCCTCCTTTTCCGCGCAGCTCTCGATTCCCCCCTCTCTTTCGCACCCTCCATGTCATATTCCGCTCCAGGAGTTCCATCATAGCTCCTCACTGTCACTGGGAGGATGTTTTCTCCTCCGCTCGCCCCTTCCACCGTCATTTTCTCTCTACCCACCCTTGCCTCCTTTTCCGCGCAGCTCTCGATTCCCCCCTCTCTTTCGCACCCTCCATGTCATATTCAGCTCCAGGAGCTCCATCATAGCTCCTCGCTGTCGCTGGGAGGATGTTTTCTCCTCCGCTCGCCCCTTCCACCGTCATTTTCTCTCTACCCACCCTTGCCTCCTTTTCCGCGCAGCTCTCGATTCCCCCCTCTCTTTCGCACCCTCCATGTCATATTCCGCTCCAGGAGTTCCATCATAGCTCCTCACTGTCGCTGGGAGGATGTTTTCTCCTCCGCTCGCCCCTTCCACCATCATTTTCTCTCTACCCCCCCTTGCCTCCTTTTCCGCGCAGCTCTCGATTCCCCCCTCTCTTTCGCACCCTCCATGTCATATTCCGCTCCAGGAGTTCCATCATAGCTCCTCACTGTCGCTGGGAGGATGTTTTCTCCTCCGCTCGCCCCTTCCACCGTCATTTTCTCTCTACCCACCCTTGCCTCCTTTTCCGCGCAGCTCTCGATTCCCCCCTCTCTTTCGCACCCTCCATGTCATATTCCGCTCCAGGAGCTCCATCATAGCTCCTTGCTGTCGCTGGGAGGATGTTTTCTCCTCCGCTCGCCCCTTCCACCGTCATTTTCTCTCTACCCACCCTTGCCTCCTTTTCCGCGCAGCTCTCGATTCCCCCCTCTCTTTCGCACCCTCCATGTCATATTCCGCTCCAGGAGTTCCATCATAGCTCCTCACTGTCGCTGGGAGGATGTTTTCTCCTCCGCTCGCCCCTTCCACCGTCATTTTCTCTCTACCCACCCTTGCCTCCTTCTCCGCGCAGCTCTCGATTCCCCCCTCTCTTTCGCACCCTCCATGTCATATTCCGCTCCAGGAGCTCCATCATAGCTCCTCGCTGTCGCTGGGAGGAAGTTTTCTCCTCCGCTCGCCCCTTCCACCGTCATTTTCTCTCTACCCACCCTTGCCTCCTTTTCCGCGCAGCTCTCGATTCCCCCCTCTCTTTCGCACCCTCCATGTCATATTCCGCTTCAGGAGCTCCATCATAGCTCCTTGCTGTCGCTGGGAGGATGTTTTCTCCTCCGCTCGCCCCTTCCACCGTCATTTTCTCTCTACCCACCCTTGCCTCCTTTTCCGCGCAGCTCTCGATTCCCCCCTCTCTTTCGCACCCTCCATGTCATATTCCGCTCCAGGAGTTCCATCATAGCTCCTCACTGTCACTGGGAGGATGTTTTCTCCTCCGCTCGCCCCTTCCACCGTCATTTTCTCTCTACCCACCCTTGCCTCCTTTTCCGCGCAGCTCTCGATTCCCCCCTCTCTTTCGCACCCTCCATGTCATATTCAGCTCCAGGAGCTCCATCATAGCTCCTCGCTGTCGCTGGGAGGATGTTTTCTCCTCCGCTCGCCCCTTCCACCGTCATTTTCTCTCTACCCACCCTTGCCTCCTTTTCCGCGCAGCTCTCGATTCCCCCCTCTCTTTCGCACCCTCCATGTCATATTCCGCTCCAGGAGTTCCATCATAGCTCCTCACTGTCGCTGGGAGGATGTTTTCTCCTCCGCTCGCCCCTTCCACCATCATTTTCTCTCTACCCCCCCTTGCCTCCTTTTCCGCGCAGCTCTCGATTCCCCCCTCTCTTTCGCACCCTCCATGTCATATTCCGCTCCAGGAGTTCCATCATAGCTCCTCACTGTCGCTGGGAGGATGTTTTCTCCTCCGCTCGCCCCTTCCACCGTCATTTTCTCTCTACCCACCCTTGCCTCCTTTTCCGCGCAGCTCTCGATTCCCCCCTCTCTTTCGCACCCTCCATGTCATATTCCGCTCCAGGAGCTCCATCATAGCTCCTTGCTGTCGCTGGGAGGATGTTTTCTCCTCCGCTCGCCCCTTCCACCGTCATTTTCTCTCTACCCACCCTTGCCTCCTTTTCCGCGCAGCTCTCGATTCCCCCCTCTCTTTCGCACCCTCCATGTCATATTCCGCTCCAGGAGTTCCATCATAGCTCCTCACTGTCGCTTGGAGGATGTTTTCTCCTCCGCTCGCCCCTTCCACCGTCATTTTCTCTCTACCCACCCTTGCCTCCTTCTCCGCGCAGCTCTCGATTCCCCCCTCTCTTTCGCACCCTCCATGTCATATTCCGCTCCAGGAGCTCCATCATAGCTCCTCGCTGTCGCTGGGAGGATGTTTTCTCCTCCGCTCGCCCCTTCCACCGTCATTTTCTCTCTACCCACCCTTGCCTCCTTTTCCGCGCAGCTCTCGATTCCCCCCTCTCTTTCGCACCCTCCATGTCATATTCCGCTCCAGGAGCTCCATCATAGCTCCTTGCTGTCGCTGGGAGGATGTTTTCTCCTCCGCTCGCCCCTTCCACCGTCATTTTCTCTCTACCCACCCTTGCCTCCTTTTCCGCGCAGCTCTCGATTCCCCCCTCTCTTTCGCACCCTCCATGTCATATTCCGCTCCAGGAGTTCCATCATAGCTCCTCACTGTCGCTGGGAGGATGTTTTCTCCTCCGCTCGCCCCTTCCACCGTCATTTTCTCTCTACCCACCCTTGCCTCCTTTTCCGCGCAGCTCTCGATTCCCCCCTCTCTTTCGCACCCTCCATGTCATATTCCGCTCCAGGAGCTCCATCATAGCTCCTCGCTGTCGCTGGGAGGATGTTTTCTCCTCCGCTCGCCCCTTCCACCGTCATTTTCTCTCTACCCACCCTTGCCTCCTTTTCCGCGCAGCTCTCGATTCCCCCCTCTCTTTCGCACCCTCCATGTCATATTCCGCTCCAGGAGCTCCATCATAGCTCCTCGCTGTCGCTGGGAGGATGTTTTCTCCTCCGCTCGCCCCATCCACCGTCATTTTCTTTCTACCCACCCTTGCCTCCTTTTCCACGCAGCTCTCGATTCCCCCCTCTCTTTCGCACCCTCCATGTCATATTCCGCTCCAGGAGCTCCATCATAGCTCCTCGCTGTTGCTGGGAGGATGTTTTCTCCTCCGCTCGCCCCTTCCACCGTCATTTTCTCTCTACCCACCCTTGCCTCCTTCTCCGCACAGCTCTCGATTCCCCCCTCTCTTTCGCACCCTCCATGTCATATTCCGCTCCAGCAGCTCCATCATAGCTCCTCGCTGTCGCTGGGAGGATGTTTTCTCCTCTGCTCGCCCCTTCCACCGTCATTTTCTCTCTACCCACCCTTTCCTCCTTTTCCGCGCAGCTCTCGATTCCCCCCTCTCTTTCGCACCCTCCATGTCATATTCCGCTCCAGGAGCTCCATCATAGCTCCTCGCTGTCGCTGGGAGGATGTTTTCTCCTCCGCTCGCCCCTTCCACCGTCATTTTCTCTCTACCCACCCTTGCCTCCTTTTCCGCGCAGCTCTCGATTCCCCCCTCTCTTTCGCACCCTCCATGTCATATTCCGCTCCAGGAGCTCCATTATAGCTCCTTGCTGTCGCTGGGAGGACGTTTTCTCCTCCGCTCGCCCCTTCCACCGTCATTTTCTCTCTACCCACCCTTGCCTCCTTTTCCGCGCAGCTCTCGATTCCCCCCTCTCTTTCGCACCCTCCATGTCATATTCCGCTCCAGGAGTTCCATCATAGCTCCTCACTGTCGCTGGGAGGATGTTTTCTCCTCCGCTCGCCCCTTCCACCGTCATTTTCTCTCTACCCACCCTTGCCTCCTTTTCCGCGCAGCTCTCGATTCCCCCCTCTCTTTCGCACCCTCCATGTCATATTCCGCTCCAGGAGTTCCATCATAGCTCCTCACTGTCGCTGGGAGGAAGTTTTCTCCTCCGCTTGCCCCTTCCACCGTCATTTTCTCTCTACCCACCCTTGCCTCCTTTTCCGCGCAGCTCTCGATTCCCCCCTCTCTTTCGCACCCTCCATGTCATATTCCGCTCCAGGAGCTCCATCATAGCTCCTCGCTGTCGCTGGGAGGATGTTTTCTCCTCCGCTCGCCCCTTCCACCGTCATTTTCTCTCTACCCACCCTTGCCTCCTTTTCCGCGCAGCTCTCGATTCCCCCCTCTCTTTCGCACCCTCCATGTCATATTCCGCTCCAGGAGTTCCATCATAGCTCCTCACTGTCGCTGGGAGGATGTTTTCTCCTCCGCTCGCCCCTTCCACCGTCATTTTCTCTCTACCCACCCTTGCCTCCTTTTCCGCGCAGCTCTCGATTCCCCCCTCTCTTTCGCACCCTCCATGTCATATTCCGCTCCAGGAGCTCCATCATAGCTCCTCGCTGTCGCTGGGAGGATGTTTTCTCCTCCGCTCGCCCCTTCCACCGTCATTTTCTCTCTACCCACCCTTGCCTCCTTTTCCGCGCAGCTCTCGATTCCCCCCTCTCTTTCGCACCCTCCATGTCATATTCCGCTCCAGGAGTTCCATCATAGCTCCTCACTGTCGCTGGGAGGATGTTTTCTCCTCCGCTCGCCCCTTCCACCATCATTTTCTCTCTACCCACCCTTGCCTCCTTTTCCGCGCAGCTCTCGATTCCCCCCTCTCTTTCGCACCCTCCATGTCATATTCCGCTCCAGGAGTTCCATCATAGCTCCTCACTGTCGCTGGGAGGATGTTTTCTCCTCCGCTCGCCCCTTCCACCGTCATTTTCTCTCTACCCACCCTTGCCTCCTTTTCCGCGCAGCTCTCGATTCCCCCCTCTCTTTCGCACCCTCCATGTCATATTCCGCTCCAGGAGCTCCATCATAGCTCCTTGCTGTCGCTGGGAGGATGTTTTCTCCTCCGCTCGCCCCTTCCACCGTCATTTTCTCTCTACCCACCCTTGCCTCCTTTTCCGCGCAGCTCTCGATTCCCCCCTCTCTTTCGCACCCTCCATGTCATATTCCGCTCCAGGAGTTCCATCATAGCTCCTCACTGTCGCTGGGAGGATGTTTTCTCCTCCGCTCGCCCCTTCCACCGTCATCTTCTCTCTACCCACCCTTGCCTCCTTTTCCGCGCAGCTCTCGATTCCCCCCTCTCTTTCGCACCCTCCATGTCATATTCCGCTCCAGGAGCTCCATCATAGCTCCTTGCTGTCACTGGGAGGACGTTTTCTCCTCCGTTTGCCCCTTCCACCGTCATTTTCTCTCTACCCACCCTTGCCTCCTTTTCCGCGCAGCTCTCGATTCCCCCCTCTCTTTCGCACCCTCCATGTCATATTCCGCTCCAGGAGTTCCATCATAGCTCCTCACTGTCGCTGGGAGGATGTTTTCTCCTCCGCTCGCCCCTTCCACCGTCATTTTCTCTCTACCCACCCTTGCCTCCTTTTCCGCGCAGCTCTCGATTCCCCCCTCTCTTTCGCACCCTCCATGTCATATTCCGCTCCAGGAGTTCCATCATAGCTCCTCACTGTCGCTGGGAGGAAGTTTTCTCCTCCGCTCTCCCCTTCCACCGTCATTTTCTCTCTACCCACCCTTGCCTCCTTTTCCGCGCAGCTCTCGATTCCCCCCTCTCTTTCGCACCCTCCATGTCATATTCCGCTCCAGGAGTTCCATCATAGCTCCTCACTGTTGCTGGGAGGATGTTTTCTCCTCCGCTCGCCCCTTCCACCGTCATTTTCTCTCTACCCACCCTTGCCTCCTTTTCCGCGCAGCTCTCGATTCCCCCCTCTCTTTCGCACCCTTCATGTCATATTCCGCTCCAGGAGCTCCATCATAGCTCCTCGCTGTCGCAGGGAGGATGTTTTCTCCTCTGCTCGCCCCTTCCACCGTCATTTTCTCTCTACCCACCCTTTCCTCCTTTTCCGCGCAGCTCTCGATTCCCCCCTCTCTTGCGCACCCTCCATGTCATATTCCGCTCCAGGAGCTCCATCATAGCTCCTCGCTGTCGCTGGGAGGATGTTTTCTCCTCCGCTCGCCCCTTCCACCGTCATTTTCTCTCTACCCACCCTTGCCTCCTTTTCCGCGCAGCTCTCGATTCCCCCCTCTCTTTCGCACCCTCCATGTCATATTCCGCTCCAGGAGTTCCATCATAGCTCCTCACTGTCGCTGGGAGGATGTTTTCTCCTCCGCTCGCCCCTTCCACCGTCATTTTCTCTCTACCCACCCTTGCCTCCTTTTCCGCGCAGCTCTCGATTCCCCCCTCTCTTTCGCACCCTCCATGTCATATTCCGCTCCAGGAGCTCCATCATAGCTCCTTGCTGTCGCTGGGAGGACGTTTTCTCCTCCGCTCGCCCCTTCCACCGTCATTTTCTCTCTACCCACCCTTGCCTCCTTTTCCGCGCAGCTCTCGATTCCCCCCTCTCTTTCGCACCCTCCATGTCATATTCCGCTCCAGGAGTTCCATCATAGCTCCTCACTGTCGCTGGGAGGATGTTTTCTCCTCCGCTCGCCCCTTCCACCGTCATTTTCTCTCTACCCACCCTTGCCTCCTTTTCCGCGCAGCTCTCGATTCCCCCCTCTCTTTCGCACCCTCCATGTCATATTCCGCTCCAGGAGTTCCATCATAGCTCCTCACTGTCGCTGGGAGGAAGTTTTCTCCTCCGCTTGCCCCTTCCACCGTCATTTTCTCTCTACCCACCCTTGCCTCCTTTTCCGCGCAGCTCTCGATTCCCCCCTCTCTTTCGCACCCTCCATGTCATATTCCGCTCCAGGAGCTCCATCATAGCTCCTTGCTGTCGCTGGGAGGATGTTTTCTCCTCCGCTCGCCCCTTCCACCGTCATTTTCTCTCTACCCACCCTTGCCTCCTTTTCCGCGCAGCTCTCGATTCCCCCCTCTCTTTCGCACCCTCCATGTCATATTCCGCTCCAGGAGTTCCATCATAGCTCCTCACTGTCGCTGGGAGGATGTTTTCTCCTCCGCTCGCCCCTTCCACCGTCATTTTCTCTCTACCCACCCTTGCCTCCTTTTCCGCGCAGCTCTCGATTCCCCCCTCTCTTTCGCACCCTCCATGTCATATTCCGCTCCAGGAGCTCCATCATAGCTCCTCGCTGTCGCTGGGAGGATGTTTTCTCCTCCGCTCGCCCCTTCCACCGTCATTTTCTCTCTACCCACCCTTGCCTCCTTTTCCGCGCAGCTCTCGATTCCCCCCTCTCTTTCGCACCCTCCATGTCATATTCCGCTCCAGGAGTTCCATCATAGCTCCTCACTGTCGCTGGGAGGATGTTTTCTCCTCCGCTCGCCCCTTCCACCATCATTTTCTCTCTACCCACCCTTGCCTCCTTTTCCGCGCAGCTCTCGATTCCCCCCTCTCTTTCGCACCCTCCATGTCATATTCCGCTCCAGGAGTTCCATCATAGCTCCTCACTGTCGCTGGGAGGATGTTTTCTCCTCCGCTCGCCCCTTCCACCGTCATTTTCTCTCTACCCACCCTTGCCTCCTTTTCCGCGCAGCTCTCGATTCCCCCCTCTCTTTCGCACCCTCCATGTCATATTCCGCTCCAGGAGCTCCATCATAGCTCCTTGCTGTCGCTGGGAGGATGTTTTCTCCTCCGCTCGCCCCTTCCACCGTCATTTTCTCTCTACCCACCCTTGCCTCCTTTTCCGCGCAGCTCTCGATTCCCCCCTCTCTTTCGCACCCTCCATGTCATATTCCGCTCCAGGAGTTCCATCATAGCTCCTCACTGTCGCTGGGAGGATGTTTTCTCCTCCGCTCGCCCCTTCCACCGTCATTTTCTCTCTACCCACCCTTGCCTCCTTTTCCGCGCAGCTCTCGATTCCCCCCTCTCTTTCGCACCCTCCATGTCATATTCCGCTCCAGGAGCTCCATCATAGCTCCTTGCTGTCGCTGGGAGGACGTTTTCTCCTCCGTTTGCCCCTTCCACCGTCATTTTCTCTCTACCCACCCTTGCCTCCTTTTCCGCGCAGCTCTCGATTCCCCCCTCTCTTTCGCACCCTCCATGTCATATTCCGCTCCAGGAGTTCCATCATAGCTCCTCACTGTCGCTGGGAGGATGTTTTCTCCTCCGCTCGCCCCTTCCACCGTCATTTTCTCTCTACCCACCCATGCCTCCTTTTCCGCGCAGCTCTCGATTCCCCCCTCTCTTTCGCACCCTCCATGTCATATTCCGCTCCAGGAGCTCCATCATAGCTCCTCGCTGTCGCTGGGAGGATGTTTTCTCCTCCGCTCGCCCCTTACACCGTCATTTTCTCTCTACCCACCCTTGCCTCCTTTTCCGCGCAGCTCTCGATTCCCCCCTCTCTTTCGCACCCTCCATGTCATATTCCGCTCCAGGAGTTCCATCATAGCTCCTCACTGTCGCTGGGAGGATGTTTTCTCCTCCGCTCGCCCCTTCCACCATCATTTTCTCTCTACCCACCCTTGCCTCCTTTTCCGCGCAGCTCTCGATTCCCCCCTCTCTTTCGCACCCTCCATGTCATATTCCGCTCCAGGAGTTCCATCATAGCTCCTCACTGTCGCTGGGAGGATGTTTTCTCCTCCGCTCGCCCCTTCCACCGTCATTTTCTCTCTACCCACCCTTGCCTCCTTTTCCGCGCAGCTCTCGATTCCCCCCTCTCTTTCGCACCCTCCATGTCATATTCCGCTCCAGGAGCTCCATCATAGCTCCTTGCTGTCGCTGGGAGGATGTTTTCTCCTCCGCTCGCCCCTTCCACCGTCATTTTCTCTCTACCCACCCTTGCCTCCTTTTCCGCGCAGCTCTCGATTCCCCCCCTCTCTTTCGCACCCTCCATGTCATATTCCGCTCCAGGAGTTCCATCATAGCTCCTCACTGTCGCTGGGAGGATGTTTTCTCCTCCGCTCGCCCCTTCCACCGTCATTTTCTCTCTACCCACCCTTGCCTCCTTCTCCGCGCAGCTCTCGATTCCCCCCTCTCTTTCGCACCCTCCATGTCATATTCCGCTCCAGGAGCTCCATCATAGCTCCTCGCTGTCGCTGGGAGGATGTTTTCTCCTCCGCTCGCCCCTTCCACCGTCATTTTCTCTCTACCCACCCTTGCCTCCTTTTCCGCGCAGCTCTCGATTCCCCCCTCTCTTTCGCACCCTCCATGTCATATTCCGCTCCAGGAGCTCCATCATAGCTCCTTGCTGTCGCTGGGAGGATGTTTTCTCCTCCGCTCGCCCCTTCCACCGTCATTTTCTCTCTACCCACCCTTGCCTCCTTTTCCGCGCAGCTCTCGATTCCCCCCTCTCTTTCGCACCCTCCATGTCCTATTCCGCTCCAGGAGTTCCATCATAGCTCCTCACTGTCGCTGGGAGGATGTTTTCTCCTCCGCTCGCCCCTTCCACCGTCATTTTCTCTCTACCCACCCTTGCCTCCTTCTCCGCGCAGCTCTCGATTCCCCCCTCTCTTTCGCACCCTCCATGTCATATTCCGCTCCAGGAGCTCCATCATAGCTCCTCGCTGTCGCTGGGAGGATGTTTTCTCCTCCGCTCGCCCCTTCCACCGTCATTTTCTCTCTACCCACCCTTGCCTCCTTTTCCGCGCAGCTCTCGATTCCCCCCTCTCTTTCGCACCCTCCATGTCATATTCCGCTCCAGGAGCTCCATCATAGCTCCTTGCTGTCGCTGGGAGGATGTTTTCTCCTCCGCTCGCCCCTTCCACCGTCATTTTCTCTCTACCCACCCTTGCCTCCTTTTCCGCGCAGCTCTCGATTCCCCCCTCTCTTTCGCACCCTCCATGTCATATTCCGCTCCAGGAGTTCCATCATAGCTCCTCACTGTCGCTGGGAGGATGTTTTCTCCTCCGCTCGCCCCTTCCACCATCATTTTCTCTCTACCCACCCTTGCCTCCTTTTCCGCGCAGCTCTCGATTCCCCCCTCTCTTTCGCACCCTCCATGTCATATTCCGCTCCAGGAGTTCCATCATAGCTCCTCACTGTCGCTGGGAGGAAGTTTTCTCCTCCGCTCGCCCCTTCCACCGTCATTTTCTCTCTACCCACCCTTGCCTCCTTTTCCGCGCAGCTCTCGATTCCCCCCTCTCTTTCGCACCCTCCATGTCATATTCCGCTCCAGGAGTTCCATCATAGCTCCTCACTGTCGCTGGGAGGAAGTTTTCTCCTCCGCTTGCCCTTTCCACCGTCATTTTCTCTCTACCCACCCTTGCCTCCTTTTCCGCGCAGCTCTCGATTCCCCCCTCTCTTTCGCACCCTCCATGTCATATTCCGCTCCAGGAGCTCCATCATAGCTCCTTGCTGTCGCTGGGAGGATGTTTTCTCCTCCGCTCGCCCCTTCCACCGTCATTTTCTCTCTACCCACCCTTGCCTCCTTTTCCGCGCAGCTCTCGATTCCCCCCTCTCTTTCGCACCCTCCATGTCATATTCCGCTCCAGGAGTTCCATCATAGCTCCTCACTGTCGCTGGGAGGATGTTTTCTCCTCCGCTCGCCCCTTCCACCGTCATTTTCTCTCTACCCACCCTTGCCTCCTTTTCCGCGCAGCTCTCGATTCCCCCCTCTCTTTCGCACCCTCCATGTCATATTCCGCTCCAGGAGCTCCATCATAGCTCCTCGCTGTCGCTGGGAGGATGTTTTCTCCTCCGCTCGCCCCTTCCACCGTCATTTTCTCTCTACCCACCCTTGCCTCCTTTTCCGCGCAGCTCTCGATTCCCCCCTCTCTTTCGCACCCTCAATGTCATATTCCGCTCCAGGAGTTCCATCATAGCTCCTCACTGTCGCTGGGAGGATGTTTTCTCCTCCGCTCGCCCCTTCCACCGTCATTTTCTCTCTACCCACCCTTGCCTCCTTTTCCGCGCAGCTCTCGATTCCCCCCTCTCTTTCGCACCCTCCATGTCATATTCCGCTCCAGGAGTTCCATCATAGCTCCTCACTGTCGCTGGGAGGAAGTTTTCTCCTCCGCTCGCCCCTTCCACCGTCATTTTCTCTCTACCCACCCTTGCCTCCTTTTCCGCGCAGCTCTCGATTCCCCCCTCTCTTTCGCACCCTCCATGTCATATTCCGCTCCAGGAGCTCCATCATAGCTCCTCGCTGTCGCTGGGAGGATGTTTTCTCCTCCGCTCGCCCCTTCCACCGTCATTTTCTCTCTACCCACCCTTGCCTCCTTTTCCGCGCAGCTCTCGATTCCCCCCTCTCTTTCGCACCCTCAATGTCATATTCCGCTCCAGGAGTTCCATCATAGCTCCTCACTGTCGCTGGGAGGATGTTTTCTCCTCCGCTCGCCCCTTCCACCGTCATTTTCTCTCTACCCACCCTTGCCTCCTTTTCCGCGCAGCTCTCGATTCCCCCCTCTCTTTCGCACCCTCCATGTCATATTCCGCTCCAGGAGTTCCATCACAGCTCCTCACTGTCGCTGGGAGGAAGTTTTCTCCTCCGCTCGCCCCTTCCACCGTCATTTTCTCTCTACCCACCCTTGCCTCCATTTCCGCGCAGCTCTCGATTCCCCCTCTCTTTCGCACCCTCCATGTCATATTCCGCTCCAGGAGCTCCATCATAGCTCCTTGCTGTCGCTGGGAGGATGTTTTCTCCTCCGCTCGCCCCTTCCACCGTCATTTTCTCTCTACCCACCCTTGCCTCCTTTTCCGCGCAGCTCTCGATTCCCCCCTCTCTTTCGCACCCTCCATGTCATATTCCGCTCCAGGAGTTCCATCATAGCTCCTCACTGTCGCTGGGAGGATGTTTTCTCCTCCGCTCGCCCCTTCCACCATCATTTTCTCTCTACCCACCCTTGCCTCCTTTTCCGCGCAGCTCTCGATTCCCCCCTCTCTTTCGCACCCTCCATATCATATTCCGCTCCAGGAGTTCCATCATAGCTCCTCACTGTCGCTGGGAGGATGTTTTCTCCTCCGCTCGCCCCTTCCACCGTCATTTTCTCTCTACCCACCCTTGCCTCCTTTTCCGCGCAGCTCTCGATTCCCCCCTCTCTTTCGCACCCTCCATGTCATATTCCGCTCCAGGAGCTCCATCATAGCTCCTTGCTGTCGCTGGGAGGATGTTTTCTCCTCCGCTCGCCCCTTCCACCGTCATTTTCTCTCTACCCACCCTTGCCTCCTTTTCCGCGCAGCTCTCGATTCCCCCCTCTCTTTCGCACCCTCCATGTCATATTCCGCTCCAGGAGTTCCATCATAGCTCCTCACTGTCGCTGGGAGGATGTTTTCTCCTCCGCTCGCCCCTTCCACCGTCATTTTCTCTCTACCCACCCTTGCCTCCTTCTCCGCGCAGCTCTCCATTCCCCCCTCTCTTTCGCACCCTCCATGTCATATTCCGCTCCAGGAGCTCCATCATAGCTCCTCGCTGTCGCTGGGAGGATGTTTTCTCCTCCGCTCGCCCCTTCCACCGTCATTTTCTCTCTACCCACCCTTGCCTCCTTTTCCGCGCAGCTCTCGATTCCCCCCTCTCTTTCGCACCCTCCATGTCATATTCCGCTCCAGGAGCTCCATCATAGCTCCTTGCTGTCGCTGGGAGGATGTTTTCTCCTCCGCTCGCCCCTTCCACCGTCATTTTCTCTCTACCCACCCTTGCCTCCTTTTCCGCGCAGCTCTCGATTCCCCCCTCTCTTTCGCACCCTCCATGTCATATTCCGCTCCAGGAGTTCCATCATAGCTCCTCACTGTCGCTGGGAGGATGTTTTCTCCTCCGCTCGCCCCTTCCACCGTCATTTTCTCTCTACCCACCCTTGCCTCCTTCTCCGCGCAGCTCTCGATTCCCCCCTCTCTTTCGCACCCTCCATGTCATATTCCGCTCCAGGAGCTCCATCATAGCTCCTCGCTGTCGCTGGGAGGATGTTTTCTCCTCCGCTCGCCCCTTCCACCGTCATTTTCTCTCTACCCACCCTTGCCTCCTTTTCCGCGCAGCTCTCGATTCCCCCCTCTCTTTCGCACCCTCCATGTCATATTCCGCTCCAGGAGCTCCATCATAGCTCCTTGCTGTCGCTGGGAGGATGTTTTCTCCTCCGCTCGCCCCTTCCACCGTCATTTTCTCTCTACCCACCCTTGCCTCCTTTTCCGCGCAGCTCTCGATTCCCCCCTCTCTTTCGCACCCTCCATGTCATATTCCGCTCCAGGAGTTCCATCATAGCTCCTCACTGTCGCTGGGAGGATGTTTTCTCCTCCGCTCGCCCCTTCCACCATCATTTTCTCTCTACCCACCCTTGCCTCCTTTTCCGCGCAGCTCTCCATTCCCCCCTCTCTTTCGCACCCTCCATGTCATATTTCGCTCCAGGAGTTCCATCATAGCTCCTCACTGTCGCTGGGAGGAAGTTTTCTCCTCCGCTCGCCCCTTCCACCGTCATTTTCTCTCTACCCACCCTTGCCTCCTTTTCCGCGCAGCTCTCGATTCCCCCCTCTCTTTCGCACCCTCCATGTCATATTCCGCTCCAGGAGTTCCATCATAGCTCCTCACTGTCGCTGGGAGGATGTTTTCTCCTCCGCTCGCCCCTTCCACCGTCATTTTCTCTCTACCCACCCTTGCCTCCTTCTCCGCGCAGCTCTCGATTCCCCCCTCTCTTTCGCACCCTCCATGTCATATTCCGCTCCAGGAGCTCCATCATAGCTCTTCGCTGTCGCTGGGAGGATGTTTTCTCCTCCGCTCGCCCCTTCCACCGTCATTTTCTCTCTACCCACCCTTTCCTCCTTTTCCGCGCAGCTCTCGATTCCCCCCTCTCTTTCGCACCCTCCATGTCATATTCCGCTCCAGGAGCTCCATCATAGCTCCTCGCTGTCGCTGGGAGGATGTTTTCTCCTCCGCTCGCCCCTTCCACCGTCATTTTCTCTCTACCCACCCTTGCCTCCTTTTCCGCGCAGCTCTCGATTCCCCCCTCTCTTTCGCACCCTCCATGTCATATTCCGCTCCAGGAGCTCCATCATAGCTCCTCGCTGTCGCTGGGAGGATGTTTTCTCCTCCGCTCGCCCCTTCCACCGTCATTTTCTCTCTACCCACCCTTGCCTCCTTCTCCGCGCAGCTCTCAATTCCCCCCTCTCTTTCGCACCCTCCATGTCATATTCCGCTCCAGGAGCTCCATCATAGCTCCTCGCTGTCGCTGGGAGGATGTTTTCTCCTCCGCTCGCCCCTTCCACCGTCATTTTCTCTCTACCCACCCTTGCCTCCTTTTCCGCGTAGCTCTCGATTCCCCCCTCTCTTTCGCACCCTCCATGTCATATTCCGCTCCAGGAGTTCCATCATAGCTCCTCACTGTCGCTGGGAGGATGTTTTCTCCTCCGCTCGCCCCTTCCACCGTCATTTTCTCTCTACCCACCCTTGCCTCCTTTTCCGCGCAGCTCTCGATTCCCCCCTCTCTTTCGCACCCTCCATGTCATATTCCGCTCCAGGAGTTCCATCATAGCTCCTCACTGTCGCTGGGAGGAAGTTTTCTCCTCCGCTCGCCCCTTCCACCGTCATTTTCTCTCTACCCACCCTTGCCTCCTTTTCCGCGCAGCTCTCGATTCCCCCCTCTCTTTCGCACCCTCCATGTCATATTCCGCTCCAGGAGCTCCATCATAGCTCCTTGCTGTCGCTGGGAGGATGTTTTCTCCTCCGCTCGCCCCTTCCACCGTCATTTTCTCTCTACCCACCCTTGCCTCCTTTTCCGCGCAGCTCTCGATTCCCCCCTCTCTTTCGCACCCTCCATGTCATATTCCGCTCCAGGAGTTCCATCATAGCTCCTCACTGTCGCTGGGAGGATGTTTTCTCCTCCGCTCGCCCCTTCCACCGTCATTTTCTCTCTACCCACCCTTGCCTCCTTTTCCGCGCAGCTCTCGATTCCCCCCTCTCTTTCGCACCCTCCATGTCATATTCCGCTCCAGGAGCTCCATCATAGCTCCTCGCTGTCGCTGGGAGGATGTTTTCTCCTCCGCTCGCCCCTTCCACCGTCATTTTCTCTCTACCCACCCTTGCCTCCTTTTCCGCGCAGCTCTCGATTCCCCCCTCTCTTTCGCACCCTCAATGTCATATTCCGCTCCAGGAGTTCCATCATAGCTCCTCACTGTCGCTGGGAGGATGTTTTCTCCTCCGCTCGCCCCTTCCACCGTCATTTTCTCTCTACCCACCCTTGCCTCCTTTTCCGCGCAGCTCTCGATTCCCCCCTCTCTTTCGCACCCTCCATGTCATATTCCGCTCCAGGAGCTCCATCATAGCTCCTTGCTGTCGCTGGGAGGATGTTTTCTCCTCCGCTCGCCCCTTCCACCGTCATTTTCTCTCTACCCACCCTTGCCTCCTTTTCCGCGCAGCTCTCGATTCCCCCCTCTCTTTCGCACCCTCCATGTCATATTCCGCTCCAGGAGTTCCATCATAGCTCCTCACTGTCGCTGGGAGGATGTTTTCTCCTCCGCTCGCCCCTTCCACCGTCATTTTCTCTCTACCCACCCTTGCCTCCTTTTCCGCGCAGCTCTCGATTCCCCCCTCTCTTTCGCACCCTCCATGTCATATTCCGCTCCAGGAGCTCCATCATAGCTCCTCGCTGTCGCTGGGAGGATGTTTTCTCCTCCGCTCGCCCCTTCCACCGTCATTTTCTCTCTACCCACCCTTGCCTCCTTTTCCGCGCAGCTCTCGATTCCCCCCTCTCTTTCGCACCCTCAATGTCATATTCCGCTCCAGGAGTTCCATCATAGCTCCTCACTGTCGCTGGGAGGATGTTTTCTCCTCCGCTCGCCCCTTCCACCGTCATTTTCTCTCTACCCACCCTTGCCTCCTTTTCCGCGCAGCTCTCGATTCCCCCCTCTCTTTCGCACCCTCCATGTCATATTCCGCTCCAGGAGCTCCATCATAGCTCCTCGCTGTCGCTGGGAGGAAGTTTTCTCCTCCGCTCGCCCCTTCCACCGTCATTTTCTCTCTACCCACCCTTGCCTCCTTTTCCGCGCAGCTCTCGATTCCCCCCTCTCTTTCGCACCCTCCATGTCATATTCCGCTCCAGGAGCTCCATCATAGCTCCTTGCTGTCGCTGGGAGGATGTTTTCTCCTCCGCTCGCCCCTTCCACCGTCATTTTCTCTCTACCCACCCTTGCCTCCTTTTCCGCGCAGCTCTCGATTCCCCCCTCTCTTTCGCACCCTCCATGTCATATTCCGCTCCAGGAGTTCCATCATAGCTCCTCACTGTCGCTGGGAGGATGTTTTCTCCTCCGCTCGCCCCTTCCACCATCATTTTCTCTCTACCCACCCTTGCCTCCTTTTCCGCGCAGCTCTCGATTCCCCCCTCTCTTTCGCACCCTCCATGTCATATTCCGCTCCAGGAGTTCCATCATAGCTCCTCACTGTCGCTGGGAGGATGTTTTCTCCTCCGCTCGCCCCTTCCACCGTCATTTTCTCTCTACCCACCCTTGCCTCCTTTTCCGCGCAGCTCTCGATTCCCCCCTCTCTTTCGCACCCTCCATGTCATATTCCGCTCCAGGAGCTCCATCATAGCTCCTTGCTGTCGCTGGGAGGATGTTTTCTCCTCCGCTCGCCCCTTCCACCGTCATTTTCTCTCTACCCACCCTTGCCTCCTTTTCCGCGCAGCTCTCGATTCCCCCCTCTCTTTCGCACCCTCCATGTCATATTCCGCTCCAGGAGTTCCATCATAGCTCCTCACTGTCGCTGGGAGGATGTTTTCTCCTCCGCTCGCCCCTTCCACCATCATTTTCTCTCTACCCACCCTTGCCTCCTTTTCCGCGCAGCTCTCGATTCCCCCCTCTCTTTCGCACCCTCCATGTCATATTCCGCTCCAGGAGTTCCATCATAGCTCCTCACTGTCGCTGGGAGGATGTTTTCTCCTCCGCTCGCCCCTTCCACCGTCATTTTCTCTCTACCCACCCTTGCCTCCTTCTCCGCGCAGCTCTCGATTCCCCCCTCTCTTTCGCACCCTCCATGTCATATTCCGCTCCAGGAGCTCCATCATAGCTCTTCGCTGTCGCTGGGAGGATGTTTTCTCCTCCGCTCGCCCCTTCCACCGTCATTTTCTCTCTACCCACCCTTTCCTCCTTTTCCGCGCAGCTCTCGATTCCCCCCTCTCTTTCGCACCCTCCATGTCATATTCCGCTCCAGGAGCTCCATCATAGCTCCTCGCTGTCGCTGGGAGGATGTTTTCTCCTCCGCTCGCCCCTTCCACCGTCATTTTCTCTCTACCCACCCTTGCCTCCTTTTCCGCGCAGCTCTCGATTCCCCCCTCTCTTTCGCACCCTCCATGTCATATTCCGCTCCAGGAGCTCCATCATAGCTCCTCGCTGTCGCTGGGAGGATGTTTTCTCCTCCGCTCGCCCCTTCCACCGTCATTTTCTCTCTACCCACCCTTGCCTCCTTCTCCGCGCAGCTCTCAATTCCCCCCTCTCTTTCGCACCCTCCATGTCATATTCCGCTCCAGGAGCTCCATCATAGCTCCTCGCTGTCGCTGGGAGGATGTTTTCTCCTCCGCTCGCCCCTTCCACCGTCATTTTCTCTCTACCCACCCTTGCCTCCTTTTCCGCGCAGCTCTCGATTCCCCCCTCTCTTTCGCACCCTCAATGTCATATTCCGCTCCAGGAGTTCCATCATAGCTCCTCACTGTCGCTGGGAGGATGTTTTCTCCTCCGCTCGCCCCTTCCACCGTCATTTTCTCTCTACCCACCCTTGCCTCCTTTTCCGCGCAGCTCTCGATTCCCCCCTCTCTTTCGCACCCTCCATGTCATATTCCGCTCCAGGAGCTCCATCATAGCTCCTCGCTGTCGCTGGGAGGATGTTTTCTCCTCCGCTCGCCCCTTCCACCGTCATTTTCTCTCTACCCACCCTTGCCTCCTTTTCCGCGCAGCTCTCGATTCCCCCCTCTCTTTCGCACCCTCAATGTCATATTCCGCTCCAGGAGTTCCATCATAGCTCCTCACTGTCGCTGGGAGGATGTTTTCTCCTCCGCTCGCCCCTTCCACCTTCATTTTCTCTCTACCCACCCTTGCCTCCTTTTCCGCGCAGCTCTCGATTCCCCCCTCTCTTTCGCACCCTCCATGTCATATTCCGCTCCAGGAGTTCCATCATAGCTCCTCACTGTCGCTGGGAGGAAGTTTTCTCCTCCGCTTGCCCCTTCCACCGTCATTTTCTCTCTACCCACCCTTGCCTCCTTTTCCGCGCAGCTCTCGATTCCCCCCTCTCTTTCGCACCCTCCATGTCATATTCCGCTCCAGGAGCTCCATCATAGCTCCTTGCTGTCGCTGGGAGGATGTTTTCTCCTCCGCTCGCCCCTTCCACCGTCATTTTCTCTCTACCCACCCTTGCCTTCTTTTCCGCGCAGCTCTCGATTCCCCCCTCTCTTTCGCACCCTCCATGTCATATTCCGCTCCAGGAGTTCCATCATAGCTCCTCACTGTCGCTGGGAGGATGTTTTCTCCTCCGCTCGCCCCTTCCACCGTCATTTTCTCTCTACCCACCCTTGCCTCCTTTTCCGCGCAGCTCTCGATTCCCCCCTCTCTTTCGCACCCTCCATGTCATATTCCGCTCCAGGAGCTCCATCATAGCTCCTCGCTGTCGCTGGGAGGATGTTTTCTCCTCCGCTCGCCCCTTCCACCGTCATTTTCTCTCTACCCACCCTTGCCTCCTTTTCCGCGCAGCTCTCGATTCCCCCCTCTCTTTCGCACCCTCAATGTCATATTCCGCTCCAGGAGTTCCATCATAGCTCCTCACTGTCGCTGGGAGGATGTTTTCTCCTCCGCTCGCCCCTTCCACCGTCATTTTCTCTCTACCCACCCTTGCCTCCTTTTCCGCGCAGCTCTCGATTCCCCCCTCTCTTTCGCACCCTCCATGTCATATTCCGCTCCAGGAGCTCCATCATAGCTCCTTGCTGTCGCTGGGAGGATGTTTTCTCCTCCGCTCGCCCCTTCCACCGTCATTTTCTCTCTACCCACCTTTGCCTCCTTTTCCGCGCAGCTCTCGATTCCCCCCTCTCTTTCGCACCCTCCATGTCATATTCCGCTCCAGGAGTTCCATCATAGCTCCTCACTGTCGCTGGGAGGATGTTTTCTCCTCCGCTCGCCCCTTCCACCGTCATTTTCTCTCTACCCACCCTTGCCTCCTTTTCCGCGCAGCTCTCGATTCCCCCCTCTCTTTCGCACCCTCCATGTCATATTCCGCTCCAGGAGCTCCATCATAGCTCCTCGCTGTCGCTGGGAGGATGTTTTCTCCTCCGCTCGCCCCTTCCACCGTCATTTTCTCTCTACCCACCCTTGCCTCCTTTTCCGCGCAGCTCTCGATTCCCCCCTCTCTTTCGCACCCTCAATGTCATATTCCGCTCCAGGAGTTCCATCATAGCTCCTCACTGTCGTTGGGAGGATGTTTTCTCCTCCGCTCGCCCCTTCCACCGTCATTTTCTCTCTACCCACCATTGCCTCCTTTTCCGCGCAGCTCTCGATTCCCCCCTCTCTTTCGCACCCTCCATGTCATATTCCGCTCCAGGAGCTCCATCATAGCTCCTCGCTGTCGCTGGGAGGATGTTTTCTCCTCCGCTCGCCCCTTCCACCGTCATTTTCTCTCTACCCACCCTTGCCTCCTTTTCCGCGCAGCTCTCGATTCCCCCCTCTCTTTCGCACCCTCAATGTCATATTCCGCTCCAGGAGTTCCATCATAGCTCCTCACTGTCGCTGGGAGGATGTTTTCTCCTCCGCTCGCCCCTTCCACCGTCATTTTCTCTCTACCCACCCTTGCCTCCTTTTCCGCGCAGCTCTCGATTCCCCCCTCTCTTTCGCACCCTCCATGTCATATTCCGCTCCAGGAGCTCCATCATAGCTCCTTGCTGTCGCTGGGAGGATGTTTTCTCCTCCGCTCGCCCCTTCCACCGTCATTTTCTCTCTACCCACCCTTGCCTCCTTTTCCGCGCAGCTCTCGATTCCCCCCTCTCTTTCGCACCCTCCATGTCATATTCCGCTCCAGGAGTTCCATCATAGCTCCTCACTGTCGCTGGGAGGATGTTTTCTCCTCCGCTCACCCCTTCCACCATCATTTTCTCTCTACCCACCCTTGCCCCCTTTTCCGCGCAGCTCTCGATTCCCCCCTCTCTTTCGCACCCTCCATGTCATATTCCGCTCCAGGAGTTCCATCATAGCTCCTCACTGTCGCTGGGAGGATGTTTTCTCCTCCGCTCGCCCCTTCCACCGTCATTTTCTCTCTACCCACCCTTGCCTCCTTCTCCGCGCAGCTCTCGATTCCCCCCTCTCTTTCGCACCCTCCATGTCATATTCTGCTCCAGGAGCTCCATCATAGCTCCTCGCTGTCGCTGGGAGGATGTTTTCTCCTCCGCTCGCCCCTTCCACCGTCATTTTCTCTCTACCCACCCTTGCCTCCTTCTCCGCGCAGCTCTCGATTCCCCCCTCTCTTTCGCACCCTCCATGTCATATTCCGCTCCAGGAGCTCCATCATAGCTCCTTGCTGTCGCTGGGAGGATGTTTTCTCCTCCGCTCGCCCCTTCCACCATCATTTTCTCTCTACCCACCCTTGCCTCCTTCTCCGCGCAGCTCTCGATTCCCCCCTCTCTTTCGCACCCTCCATGTCATATTCCGCTCCAGGAGCTCCATCATAGCTCCTCGCTGTCGCTGGGAGGATGTTTTCTCCTCCGCTCGCCCCTTCCACCGTCATTTTCTCTCTACCCACCCTTGCCTCCTTTTCCGCGCAGCTCTCGATTCCCCCCTCTCTTTCGCACCCTCCATGTCATATTCCGCTCCAGGAGCTCCATCATAGCTCCTCGCTGTCGCTGGGAGGATGTTTTCTCCTCCGCTCGCCCCTTCCACCGTCATTTTCTTTCTACCCACCCTTGCCTCCTTTTCCACGCAGCTCTCGATTCCCCCCTCTCTTTCGCACCCTCCATGTCATATTCCGCTCCAGGAGCTCCATCATAGCTCCTCGCTGTTGCTGGGAGGATGTTTTCTCCTCCGCTCGCCCCTTCCACCGTCATTTTCTCTCTACCCACCCTTGCCTCCTTCTCCGCACAGCTCTCGATTCCCCCCTCTCTTTCGCACCCTCCATGTCATATTCCGCTGCAGGAGCTCCATCATAGCTCCTCGCTGTCGCTGGGAGGATGTTTTCTCCTCTGCTCGCCCCTTCCACCGTCATTTTCTCTCTACCCACCCTTTCCTCCTTTTCCGCGCAGCTCTCGATTCCCCCCTCTCTTTCGCACCCTCCATGTCATATTCCGCTCCAGGAGCTCCATCATAGCTCCTCGCTGTCGCTGGGAGGATGTTTTCTCCTCCGCTCGCCCCTTCCACCGTCATTTTCTTTCTACCCACCCTTGCCTCCTTTTCCACGCAGCTCTCGATTCCCCCCTCTCTTTCGCACCCTCCATGTCATATTCCGCTCCAGGAGCTCCATCATAGCTCCTCGCTGTTGCTGGGAGGATGTTTTCTCCTCCGCTCGCCCTTCCACCGTCATTTTCTCTCTACCCACCCTTGCCTCCTTCTCCGCACAGCTCTCGATTCCCCCCTCTCTTTCGCACCCTCCATGTCATATTCCGCTCCAGGAGCTCCATCATAGCTCCTCGCTGTCGCTGGGAGGATGTTTTCTCCTCTGCTCGCCCCTTCCACCGTCATTTTCTCTCTACCCACCCTTTCCTCCTTTTCCGCGCAGCTCTCGATTCCCCCCTCTCTTGCGCACCCTCCATGTCATATTCCGCTCCAGGAGCTCCATCATAGCTCCTCGCTGTCGCTGGGAGGATGTTTTCTCCTCCGCTCGCCCCTTCCACCGTCATTTTCTCTCTACCCACCCTTTCCTCCTTTTCCGCGCAGCTCTCGATTCCCCCCTCTCTTTCGCACCCTCCATGTCATATTCCGCTCCAGGAGCTCCATCATAGCTCCTCGCTGTCGCTGGGAGGATGTTTTCTCCTCCGCTCGCCCCTTCCACCGTCATTTTCTCTCTACCCACCCTTGCCTCCTTCTCCGCGCAGCTCTCGATTCCCCCCTCTCTTTCGAACCCTCCATGTCATATTCCGCTCCAGGAGCTCCATCATAGCTCCTCGCTGTCGCTGGGAGGATGTTTTCTCCTCTGCTCGCCCCTTCCACCGTCATTTTCTCTCTACCCACCCTTTCCTCCTTTTCCGCGCAGCTCTCGATTCCCCCCTCTCTTTCGCACCCTCCATGTCATATTCCGCTCCAGGAGCTCCATCATAGCTCCTCGCTGTCGCTGGGAGGATGTTTTCTCCTCCGCTCGCCCCTTCCACCGTCATTTTCTTTCTACCCACCCTTGCCTCCTTTTCCACGCAGCTCTCGATTCCCCCCTCTCTTTCGCACCCTCCATGTCATATTCCGCTCCAGGAGCTCCATCATAGCTCCTCGCTGTCGCTGGGAGGATGTTTTCTCCTCTGCTCGCCCCTTCCACCGTCATTTTCTCTCTACCCACCCTTTCCTCCTTTTCCGCGCAGCTCTCGATTCCCCCCTCTCTTTCGCACCCTCCATGTCATATTCCGCTCCAGGAGTTCCATCATAGCTCCTCACTGTCGCTGGGAGGAAGTTTTCTCCTCCGCTCGCCCCTTCCACCGTCATTTTCTCTCTACCCACCCTTGCCTCCTTTTCCGCGCAGCTCTCGATTCCCCCCTCTCTTTCGCACCCTCCATGTCATATTCCGCTCCAGGAGCTCCATCATAGCTCCTTGCTGTCGCTGGGAGGACGTTTTCTCCTCCGCTCGCCCCTTCCACCGTCATTTTCTCTCTACCCACCCTTGCCTCCTTTTCCGCGCAGCTCTCTATTCCCCCCTCTCTTTCGCACCCTCCATGTCATATTCCGCTCCAGGAGTTCCATCATAGCTCCTCACTGTCGCTGGGAGGAAGTTTTCTCCTCCGCTTGCCCCTTCCACCGTCATTTTCTCTCTACCCACCCTTGCCTCCTTTTCCGCGCAGCTCTCGATTCCCCCCTCTCTTTCGCACCCTCCATGTCATATTCCGCTCCAGGAGCTCCATCATAGCTCCTTGCTGTCGCTGGGAGGATGTTTTCTCCTCCGCTCGCCCCTTCCACCGTCATTTTCTCTCTACCCACCCTTGCCTCCTTTTCCGCGCAGCTCTCGATTCCCCCCTCTCTTTCGCACCCTCCATGTCATATTCCGCTCCAGGAGTTCCATCATAGCTCCTCACTGTCGCTGGGAGGATGTTTTCTCCTCCGCTCGCCCCTTCCACCGTCATTTTCTCTCTACCCACCCTTGCCTCCTTTTCCGCGCAGCTCTCTATTCCCCCCTCTCTTTCGCACCCTCCATGTCATATTCCGCTCCAGGAGCTCCATCATAGCTCCTCACTGTCGCTGGGAGGAAGTTTTCTCCTCCGCTTGCCCCTTCCACCGTCATTTTCTCTCTACCCACCCTTGCCTCCTTTTCCGCGCAGCTCTCGATTCCCCCCTCTCTTTCGCACCCTCCATGTCATATTCCGCTCCAGGAGCTCCATCATAGCTCCTTGCTGTCGCTGGGAGGATGTTTTCTCCTCCGCTCGCCCCTTCCACCGTCATTTTCTCTCTACCCACCCTTGCCTCCTTTTCCGCGCAGCTCTCGATTCCCCCCTCTCTTTCGCACCCTCCATGTCATATTCCGCTCCAGGAGTTCCATCATAGCTCCTCACTGTCGCTGGGAGGATGTTTTCTCCTCCGCTCGCCCCTTCCACCGTCATTTTCTCTCTACCCACCCTTGCCTCCTTTTCCGCGCAGCTCTCGATTCCCCCCTCTCTTTCGCACCCTCCATGTCATATTCCGCTCCAGGAGCTCCATCATAGCTCCTCGCTGTCGCTGGGAGGATGTTTTCTCCTCCGCTCGCCCCTTCCACCGTCATTTTCTCTCTACCCACCCTTGCCTCCTTTTCCGCGCAGCTCTCGATTCCCCCCTCTCTTTCGCACCCTCAATGTCATATTCCGCTCCAGGAGATCCATCATAGCTCCTCACTGTCGCTGGGAGGATGTTTTCTCCTCCGCTCGCCCCTTCCACCGTCATTTTCTCTCTACCCACCCTTGCCTCCTTCTCCGCACAGCTCTCGATTCCCCCCTCTCTTTCGCACCCTCCATGTCATATTCCGCTCCAGGAGCTCCATCATAGTTCCTCGCTGTCGCTGGGAGGATGTTTTCTCCTCTGCTCGCCCCTTCCACCGTCATTTTCTCTCTACCCACCCTTTCCTCCTTTTCCGCGCAGCTCTCGATTCCCCCCTCTCTTTCGCACCCTCCATGTCATATTCCGCTCCAGGAGCTCCATCATAGCTCCTCGCTGTCGCTGGGAGGATGTTTTCTCCTCCGCTCGCCCCTTCCACCGTCATTTTCTTTCTACCCACCCTTGCCTCCTTTTCCACGCAGCTCTCGATTCCCCCCTCTCTTTCGCACCCTCCATGTCATATTCCGCTCCAGGAGCTCCATCATAGCTCCTCGCTGTTGCTGGGAGGATGTTTTCTCCTCCGCTCGCCCCTTCCACCGTCATTTTCTCTCTACCCACCCTTGCCTCCTTCTCCGCACAGCTCTCGATTCCCCCCTCTCTTTCGCACCCTCCATGTCATATTCCACTCCAGGAGCTCCATCATAGCTCCTCGCTGTCGCTGGGAGGATGTTTTCTCCTCTGCTCGCCCCTTCCACCGTCATTTTCTCTCTACCCACCCTTTCCTCCTTTTCCGCGCAGCTCTCGATTCCCCCCTCTCTTGCGCACCCTCCATGTCATATTCCGCTCCAGGAGCTCCATCATAGCTCCTCGCTGTCGCTGGGAGGATGTTTTCTCCTCCGCTCGCCCCTTCCACCGTCATTTTCTCTCTACCCACCCTTGCCTCCTTTTCCGCGCAGCTCTCGATTCCCCCCTCTCTTTCGCACCCTCCATGTCATATTCCGCTCCAGGAGTTCCATCATAGCTCCTCACTGTCGCTGGGAGGATGTTTTCTCCTCCGCTCGCCCCTTCCACCGTCATTTTCTCTCTACCCACCCTTGCCTCCTTCTCCGCGCAGCTCTCGATTCCCCCCTCTCTTTCGCACCCTCCATGTCATATTCCGCTCCAGGAGCTCCATCATAGCTCTTCGCTGTCGCTGGGAGGATGTTTTCTCCTCCGCTCGCCCCTTCCACCGTCATTTTCTTTCTACCCACCCTTGCCTCCTTTTCCACGCAGCTCTCGATTCCCCCCTCTCTTTCGCACCCTCCATGTCATATTCCGCTCCAGGAGCTCCATCATAGCTCCTCGCTGTCGCTGGGAGGATGTTTTCTCCTCCGCTCGCCCCTTCCACCGTCATTTTCTCTCTACCCACCCTTGCCTCCTTTTCCGCGCAGCTCTCGATTCCCCCCTCTCTTTCGCACCCTCCATGTCATATTCCGCTCCAGGAGCTCCATCATAGCTCCTCGCTGTCGCTGGGAGGATGTTTTCTCCTCCGCTCGCCCCTTCCACCGTCATTTTCTCTCTACCCACCCTTGCCTCCTTCTCCGCGCAGCTCTCAATTCCCCCCTCTCTTTCGCACCCTCCATGTCATATTCCGCTCCAGGAGCTCCATCATAGCTCCTCGCTGTCGCTGGGAGGATGTTTTCTCCTCCGCTCGCCCCTTCCACCGTCATTTTCTCTCTACCCACCCTTTCCTCCTTTTCCGCGCAGCTCTCGATTCCCCCCTCTCTTTCGCACCCTCCATGTCATATTCCGCTCCAGGAGTTCCATCATAGCTCCTCACTGTCGCTGGGAGGAAGTTTTCTCCTCCGCTCGCCCCTTCCACCGTCATTTTCTCTCTACCCACCCTTGCCTCCTTTTCCGCGCAGCTCTCGATTCCCCCCTCTCTTTCGCACCCTCCATGTCATATTCCGCTCCAGGAGCTCCATCATAGCTCCTCGCTGTCGCTGGGAGGATGTTTTCTCCTCCGCTCGCCCCTTCCACCGTCATTTTCTCTCTACCCACCCTTGCCTCCTTTTCCGCGCAGCTCTCGATTCCCCCCTCTCTTTCGCACCCTCCATGTCATATTCCGCTCCAGGAGTTCCATCATAGCTCCTCACTGTCGCTGGGAGGAAGTTTTCTCCTCCGCTCGCCCCTTCCACCGTCATTTTCTCTCTACCCACCCTTGCCTCCTTTTCCGCGCAGCTCTCGATTCCCCCCTCTCTTTCGCACCCTCCATGTCATATTCCGCTCCAGGAGCTCCATCATAGCTCCTCGCTGTCGCTGGGAGGATGTTTTCTCCTCCGCTCGCCCCTTCCACCGTCATTTTCTCTCTACCCACCCTTGCCTCCTTTTCCGCGCAGCTCTCGATTCCCCCCTCTCTTTCGCACCCTCAATGTCATATTCCGCTCCAGGAGTTCCATCATAGCTCCTCACTGTCGCTGGGAGGATGTTTTCTCCTCCACTCGCCCCTTCCACCGTCATTTTCTCTCTACCCACCCTTGCCTCCTTTTCCGCGCAGCTCTCGATTCCCCCCTCTCTTTCGCACCCTCCATGTCATATTCCGCTCCAGGAGTTCCATCATAGCTCCTCACTGTCGCTGGGAGGATATTTTCTCCTCCGCTCGCCCCTTCCACCGTCATTTTCTCTCTACCCACCCTTGCCTTCTTTTCCGCGCAGCTCTCGATTCCCCCCTCTCTTTCGCACCCTCCATGTCATATTCCGCTCCAGGAGCTCCATCATAGCTCCTTGCTGTCGCTGGGAGGATGTTTTCTCCTCCGCTCGCCCCTTCCACCGTCATTTTCTCTCTACCCACCCTTGCCTCCTTTTCCGCGCAGCTCTCGATTCCCCCCTCTCTTTCGCACCCTCCATGTCATATTCCGCTCCAGGAGTTCCATCATAGCTCCTCACTGTCGCTGGGAGGATGTTTTCTCCTCCGCTCGCCCCTTCCACCATCATTTTCTCTCTACCCACCCTTGCCTCCTTTTCCGCGCAGCTCTCGATTCCCCCCTCTCTTTCGCACCCTCCATGTCATATTCCGCTCCAGGAGTTCCATCATAGCTCCTCACTGTCGCTGGGAGGATATTTTCTCCTCCGCTCGCCCCTTCCACCGTCATTTTCTCTCTACCCACCCTTGCCTTCTTTTCCGCGCAGCTCTCGATTCCCCCCTCTCTTTCGCACCCTCCATGTCATATTCCGCTCCAGGAGCTCCATCATAGCTCCTTGCTGTCGCTGGGAGGATGTTTTCTCCTCCGCTCGACCCTTCCACCGTCATTTTCTCTCTACCCACCCTTGCCTCCTTCTCCGCACAGCTCTCGATTCCCCCCTCTCTTTCGCACCCTCCATGTCATATTCCACTCCAGGAGCTCCATCATAGCTCCTCGCTGTCGCTGGGAGGATGTTTTCTCCTCTGCTCGCCCCTTCCACCGTCATTTTCTCTCTACCCACCCTTTCCTCCTTTTCCGCGCAGCTCTCGATTCCCCCCTCTCTTGCGCACCCTCCATGTCATATTCCGCTCCAGGAGCTCCATCATAGCTCCTCGCTGTCGCTGGGAGGATGTTTTCTCCTCCGCTCGCCCCTTCCACCGTCATTTTCTCTCTACCCACCCTTGCCTCCTTTTCCGCGCAGCTCTCGATTCCCCCCTCTCTTTCGCACCCTCCATGTCATATTCCGCTCCAGGAGTTCCATCATAGCTCCTCACTGTCGCTGGGAGGATGTTTTCTCCTCCGCTCGCCCCTTCCACCGTCATTTTCTCTCTACCCACCCTTGCCTCCTTCTCCGCGCAGCTCTCGATTCCCCCCTCTCTTTCGCACCCTCCATGTCATATTCCGCTCCAGGAGCTCCATCATAGCTCTTCGCTGTCGCTGGGAGGATGTTTTCTCCTCCGCTCGCCCCTTCCACCGTCATTTTCTTTCTACCCACCCTTGCCTCCTTTTCCACGCAGCTCTCGATTCCCCCCTCTCTTTCGCACCCTCCATGTCATATTCCGCTCCAGGAGCTCCATCATAGCTCCTCGCTGTCGCTGGGAGGATGTTTTCTCCTCCGCTCGCCCCTTCCACCGTCATTTTCTCTCTACCCACCCTTGCCTCCTTTTCCGCGCAGCTCTCGATTCCCCCCTCTCTTTCGCACCCTCCATGTCATATTCCGCTCCAGGAGCTCCATCATAGCTCCTCGCTGTCGCTGGGAGGATGTTTTCTCCTCCGCTCGCCCCTTCCACCGTCATTTTCTCTCTACCCACCCTTGCCTCCTTCTCCGCGCAGCTCTCAATTCCCCCCTCTCTTTCGCACCCTCCATGTCATATTCCGCTCCAGGAGCTCCATCATAGCTCCTCGCTGTCGCTGGGAGGATGTTTTCTCCTCCGCTCGCCCCTTCCACCGTCATTTTCTCTCTACCCACCCTTTCCTCCTTTTCCGCGCAGCTCTCGATTCCCCCCTCTCTTTCGCACCCTCCATGTCATATTCCGCTCCAGGAGTTCCATCATAGCTCCTCACTGTCGCTGGGAGGAAGTTTTCTCCTCCGCTCGCCCCTTCCACCGTCATTTTCTCTCTACCCACCCTTGCCTCCTTTTCCGCGCAGCTCTCGATTCCCCCCTCTCTTTCGCACCCTCCATGTCATATTCCGCTCCAGGAGCTCCATCATAGCTCCTCGCTGTCGCTGGGAGGATGTTTTCTCCTCCGCTCGCCCCTTCCACCGTCATTTTCTCTCTACCCACCCTTGCCTCCTTTTCCGCGCAGCTCTCGATTCCCCCCTCTCTTTCGCACCCTCCATGTCATATTCCGCTCCAGGAGTTCCATCATAGCTCCTCACTGTCGCTGGGAGGAAGTTTTCTCCTCCGCTCGCCCCTTCCACCGTCATTTTCTCTCTACCCACCCTTGCCTCCTTTTCCGCGCAGCTCTCGATTCCCCCCTCTCTTTCGCACCCTCCATGTCATATTCCGCTCCAGGAGCTCCATCATAGCTCCTCGCTGTCGCTGGGAGGATGTTTTCTCCTCCGCTCGCCCCTTCCACCGTCATTTTCTCTCTACCCACCCTTGCCTCCTTTTCCGCGCAGCTCTCGATTCCCCCCTCTCTTTCGCACCCTCAATGTCATATTCCGCTCCAGGAGTTCCATCATAGCTCCTCACTGTCGCTGGGAGGATGTTTTCTCCTCCACTCGCCCCTTCCACCGTCATTTTCTCTCTACCCACCCTTGCCTCCTTTTCCGCGCAGCTCTCGATTCCCCCCTCTCTTTCGCACCCTCCATGTCATATTCCGCTCCAGGAGTTCCATCATAGCTCCTCACTGTCGCTGGGAGGAAGTTTTCTCCTCCGCTCGCCCCTTCCACCGTCATTTTCTCTCTACCCACCCTTGCCTCCTTTTCCGCGCAGCTCTCGATTCCCCCCTCTCTTTCGCACCCTCCATGTCATATTCCGCTCCAGGAGCTCCATCATAGCTCCTTGCTGTCGCTGGGAGGATGTTTTCTCCTCCGCTCGCCCCTTCCACCGTCATTTTCTCTCTACCCACCCTTGCCTCCTTTTCCGCGCAGCTCTCGATTCCCCCCTCTCTTTCGCACCCTCCATGTCATATTCCGCTCCAGGAGTTCCATCATAGCTCCTCACTGTCGCTGGGAGGATGTTTTCTCCTCCGCTCGCCCCTTCCACCATCATTTTCTCTCTACCCACCCTTGCCTCCTTTTCCGCGCAGCTCTCGATTCCCCCCTCTCTTTCGCACCCTCCATGTCATATTCCGCTCCAGGAGTTCCATCATAGCTCCTCACTGTCGCTGGGAGGATATTTTCTCCTCCGCTCGCCCCTTCCACCGTCATTTTCTCTCTACCCACCCTTGCCTTCTTTTCCGCGCAGCTCTCGATTCCCCCCTCTCTTTCGCACCCTCCATGTCATATTCCGCTCCAGGAGCTCCATCATAGCTCCTTGCTGTCGCTGGGAGGATGTTTTCTCCTCCGCTCGACCCTTCCACCGTCATTTTCTCTCTACCCACCCTTGCCTCCTTTTCCGCGCAGCTCTCGATTCCCCCCTCTCTTTCGCACCCTCCATGTCATATTCCGCTCCAGGAGTTCCATCATAGCTCCTCACTGTCGCTGGGAGGATGTTTTCTCCTCCGCTCGCCCCTTCCACCGTCATTTTCTCTCTACCCACCCTTGCCTCCTTTTCCGCGCAGCTCTCGATTCCCCCCTCTCTTTCGCACCCTCCATGTCATATTCCGCTCCAGGAGCTCCATCATAGCTCCTCGCTGTCGCTGGGAGGATGTTTTCTCCTCCGCTCGCCCCTTCCACCGTCATTTTCTCTCTACCCACCCTTGCCTCCTTTTCCGCGCAGCTCTCGATTCCCCCCTCTCTTTCGCACCCTCAATGTCATATTCCGCTCCAGGAGTTCCATCATAGCTCCTCACTGTCGCTGGGAGGATGTTTTCTCCTCCACTCGCCCCTTCCACCGTCATTTTCTCTCTACCCACCCTTGCCTCCTTTTCCGCGCAGCTCTCGATTCCCCCCTCTCTTTCGCACCCTCCATGTCATATTCCGCTCCAGGAGTTCCATCATAGCTCCTCACTGTCGCTGGGAGGAAGTTTTCTCCTCCGCTCGCCCCTTCCACCGTCATTTTCTCTCTACCCACCCTTGCCTCCTTTTCCGCGCAGCTCTCGATTCCCCCCTCTCTTTCGCACCCTCCATGTCATATTCCGCTCCAGGAGCTCCATCATAGCTCCTTGCTGTCGCTGGGAGGATGTTTTCTCCTCCGCTCGCCCCTTCCACCGTCATTTTCTCTCTACCCACCCTTGCCTCCTTTTCCGCGCAGCTCTCGATTCCCCCCTCTCTTTCGCACCCTCCATGTCATATTCCGCTCCAGGAGTTCCATCATAGCTCCTCACTGTCGCTGGGAGGATGTTTTCTCCTCCGCTCGCCCCTTCCACCATCATTTTCTCTCTACCCACCCTTGCCTCCTTTTCCGCGCAGCTCTCGATTCCCCCCTCTCTTTCGCACCCTCCATGTCATATTCCGCTCCAGGAGTTCCATCATAGCTCCTCACTGTCGCTGGGAGGATATTTTCTCCTCCGCTCGCCCCTTCCACCGTCATTTTCTCTCTACCCACCCTTGCCTCCTTTTCCGCGCAGCTCTCGATTCCCCCCTCTCTTTCGCACCCTCCATGTCATATTCCGCTCCAGGAGCTCCATCATAGCTCCTTGCTGTCGCTGGGAGGATGTTTTCTCCTCCGCTCGACCCTTCCACCGTCATTTTCTCTCTACCCACCCTTGCCTCCTTTTCCGCGCAGCTCTCGATTCCCCCCTCTCTTTCGCACCCTCCATGTCATATTCCGCTCCAGGAGTTCCATCATAGCTCCTCACTGTCGCTGGGAGGATGTTTTCTCCTCCGCTCGCCCCTTCCACCGTCATTTTCTCTCTACCCACCCTTGCCTCCTTCTCCGCGCAGCTCTCGATTCCCCCCTCTCTTTCGCACCCTCCATGTCATATTCCGCTCCAGGAGTTCCATCATAGCTCCTCACTGTCGCTGGGAGGATGTTTTCTCCTCCGCTCGCCCCTTCCACCGTCATTTTCTCTCTACCCACCCTTGCCTCCTTCTCCGCGCAGCTCTCGATTCCCCCCTCTCTTTCGCACCCTCCATGTCATATTCCGCTCCAGGAGCTCCATCATAGCTCCTCGCTGTCGCTGGGAGGATGTTTTCTCCTCCGCTCGCCCCTTCCACCGTCATTTTCTCTCTACCCACCCTTGCCTCCTTTTCCGCGCAGCTCTCGATTCCCCCCTCTCTTTCGCACCCTCCATGTCATATTCCGCTCCAGGAGCTCCATCATAGCTCCTTGCTGTCGCTGGGAGGATGTTTTCTCCTCCGCTCGCCCCTTCCTCCGTCATTTTCTCTCTACCCACCCTTGCCTCCTTTTCCGCGCAGCTCTCGATTCCCCCCTCTCTTTCGCACCCTCCATGTCATATTCCGCTCCAGGAGTTCCATCATAGCTCCTCACTGTCGCTGGGAGGATGTTTTCTCCTCCGCTCGCCCCTTCCACCGTCATTTTCTCTCTACCCACCCTTGCCTCCTTTTCCGCGCAGCTCTCGATTCCCCCCTCTCTTTCGCACCCTCCATGTCATATTCCGCTCCAGGAGCTCCATCATAGCTCCTTGCTGTCGCTGGGAGGATGTTTTCTCCTCCGCTCGCCCCTTCCACCGTCATTTTCTCTCTACCCACCCTTGCCTCCTTTTCCGCGCAGCTCTCGATTCCCCCCTCTCTTTCGCACCCTCCATGTCATATTCCGCTCCAGGAGTTCCATCATAGCTCCTCACTGTCGCTGGGAGGATGTTTTCTCCTCCGCTCGCCCCTTCCACCGTCATTTTCTCTCTATCCACCCTTGCCTCCTTCTCCGCGCAGCTCTCGATTCCCTCCTCTCTCTCGCACCCTCCATATTACATCCAGCTCCAGGAGCTTCATCATAGCTCCTCGCTGTCGCTGGGAGGATGTTTTCTCCTCCGCTCGCCCCTTCCACCGTCATTTTCTCTCTACCCACCCTTGCCTCCTTCTCTGCGCAGCTCTCGATTCCCCCCTCTCTTTCGCACCCTCCATGTCATATTCCGCTCCAGGAGCTCCATCATAGCTCCTCGCTGTCGCTGGGAGGATGTTTTCTCCTCCGCTCGCCCCTTCCACCGTCATTTTCTCTCTACCCACCCTTGCCTCCTTCTCCGCGCAGCTCTCGATTCCCTCCTCTCTCTCGCACCCTCCATATTACATCCAGCTCCAGGAGCTCCATCATAGCTCCTCGCTGTCGCTGGGAGGATGTTTTCTCCTCTGCTCGCCGCTTCCGCCGTCATTTTCTCTCCACCCACCCTTGCCTCCTTCTCCGCGCCGCTCTCGATTCCCCCCTCTCTTTCGCACCCTCCATGTCATATTCCGCTCCAGGAGCTCCACCATAGCTCCTCGCTGTCGCTGGGAGGATGTTTTCTCCTCCGCTCGCCCCTTCCACCGTCATTTTCTCTCTACCCACCCTTGCCTCCTTCTCCGCGCAGCTCTCGATTCCCCCCTCTCTTTCGCACCCTCCATGTTATATTCCGCTCCAGGAGCTCCATCATAGCTCCTCGCTGTCGCTGGGAGGATGTTTTCTCCTCCGCTCGCCCCTTCCACCGTCATTTTCTCTCTACCCACCCTTTCCTCCTTTTCCGCGCAGCTCTCGATTCCCCCCTCTCTTTCACACCCTCCATGTCATATTCCGCTCCAGGAGCTCCATCATTGCTCCTCGCTGTCGCTGGGAGGATGTTTTCTCCTCCGCTCGCCCCTTCCACCGTCATTTTCTCTCTACCCACCCTTGCCTCCTTTTCCGCGCAGCTCTCGATTCCCCCCTCTCTTTCGCACCCTCCATGTCATATTCCGCTCCAGGAGTTCCATCATAGCTCCTCACTGTCGCTGGGAGGATGTTTTCTCCTCCGCTCGCTCCTTCCACCATCATTTTCTCTCTACCCCCCCTTGCCTCCTTTTCCGCGCAGCTCTCGATTCCCCCCTCTCTTTCGCACCCTCCATGTCATATTCCGCTCCAGGAGTTCCATCATAGCTCCTCACTGTCGCTGGGAGGATGTTTTCTCCTCCGCTCGCCCTTTCCACCGTCATTTTCTCTCTACCCACCCTTGCCTCCTTCTCTGCGCAGCTCTCAATTCCCCCCTCTCTTTCGCACCCTCCATGTCATATTCCGCTCCAGGAGCTCCATCATAGCTCCTCGCTGTCGCTGGGAGGATGTTTTCTCCTCCGCTCGCCCCTTCCACCGTCATTTTCTCTCTACCCACCCTTGCCTCCTTCTCCGCGCAGCTTTCGATTCCCCCCTCTCTTTCGAACCCTCCATGTCATATTCCGCTCCAGGAGCTCCATCATAGCTCCTCGCTGTCGCTGGGAGGATGTTTTCTCCTCTACTCGCCCCTTCCACCGTCATTTTCTCGCTACCCACCCTTTCCTCCTTTTCCACGCAGCTCTCGATTCCCCCCTCTCTTTCGCACCCTCCATGTCATATTCCGCTCCAGGAGCTCCATCATAGCTCCTCTCTGTCGCTGGGAGGATGTTTTCTCCTCCGCTCGCCCCTTCCACCGTCATTTTCTCTCTACCCACCCTTGCCTCCTTCTCCGCGCAGCTCTCGATTCCCTCCTCTCTCTCGCACCCTCCATATTACATCCAGCTCCAGGAGCTCCATCATAGCTCTTCGCTGTCGCTGGGAGGATGTTTTCTCCTCCGCTCGCCCCTTCCACCGTCATTTTCTCTCTACCCACCCTTGCCTCCTTCTCCGCGCAGCTCTCGATTCCCTCCTCTCTCTCGCACCCTCCATATTACATCCAGCTCCAGGAGCTCCATCATAGCTCTTCGCTGTCGCTGGGAGGATGTTTTCTCCTCCACTCGCCCCTTCCACCGTCATTTTCTCTCTACCCACCCTTGCCTCCTTCTCCGCGCTGCTCTCGATTCCCTCCTCTCTCTCGCACCCTCCATATTACATCCAGCTCCAGGAGCTCCATCATAGCTCCTCGCTGTCGCTGGGAGGATGTTTTCTCCTCCGCTCGCCCCTTCCACCGTCATTTTCTCTCTACCCACCCTTGCCTCCTTCTCCACGCAGCTTTCGATTCCCTCCTCTCTCTCGCACCCTCCATATTACATCCAGCTCCAGGAGCTCCATCATAGCTCCTCGCTGTCGCTGGGAGGATGTTTTCTCCTCTGCTCGCCGCTTCCGCCGTCATTTTCTCTCCACCCACCCTTGCCTCCTTCTCCGCGCCGCTCTCGATTCCCCCCTCTCTTTCGCACCCTCCATGCCATATTCTGCTCCAGGAGCTCCATCATAGCTCCTCGCTGTCGCTGGGAGGATGTTTTCTCCTCCGCTCGCCCCTTCCACCGTCATTTTCTCTCTACCCACCCTTGCCTCCTTCTCCGCGCAGCTCTCGATTGCCCCCTCTCTTTCGCACCCTCCATGTCATATTCCGCTCCAGGAGCTCCATCATAGCTCCTCGCTGTCGCTGGGAGGATGTTTTCTCCTCCGCTCGCCCCTTCCACCGTCATTTTCTCTCTACCCACCCTTTCCTCCTTTTCCGCGCAGCTCTCGATTCCCCCCTCTCTTTCGCACCCTCCATGTCATATTCCGCTCCAGGAGCTCCATCATAGCTCCTCGCTGTTGCTGGGAGGATGTTTTCTCCTCCGCTCGCCCCTTCCACCGTCATTTTCTCTCTACCCACCCTTGCCTCCTTCTCCGCGCAGCTCTCGATTCCCCCCTCTCTTTCGCACCCTCCATGTCATATTCCGCTCCAGGAGCTCCATCATAGCTCCTCGCTGTCGCTGGGAGGATTTTTTCTCCTCTGCTCGCCCCTTCCACCGTCATTTTCTCTCTACCCACCCTTTCCTCCTTTTCCGCGCAGCTCTCGATTCCCCCCTCTCTTGCGCACCCTCCATGTCATATTCCGCTCCAGGAGCTCCATCATAGCTCCTCGCTGTCGCTGGGAGGATGTTTTCTCCTCCGCTCGCCCCTTCCACCGTCATTTTCTCTCTACCCACCCTTGCCTCCTTTTCCGCGCAGCTCTCGATTCCCCCCTCTCTTTCGCACCCTCCATGTCATATTCCGCTCCAGGAGTTCCATCATAGCTCCTCACTGTCGCTGGGAGGATGTTTTCTCCTCCACTCGCCCCTTCCACCGTCATTTTCTCTCTACCCACCCTTGCCTCCTTCTCCGCGCTGCTCTCGATTCCCTCCTCTCTCTCGCACCCTCCATATTACATCCAGCTCCAGGAGCTCCATCATAGCTCCTCGCTGTCGCTGGGAGGATGTTTTCTCCTCTGCTCGCCGCTTCCGCCGTCATTTTCTCTCCACCCACCCTTGCCTCCTTCTCCGCGCCGCTCTCGATTCCCCCCTCTCTTTCGCACCCTCCATGTCATATTCTGCTCCAGGAGCTCCATCATAGCTCCTCGCTGTCGCTGGGAGGATGTTTTCTCCTCCGCTCGCCCCTTCCACCGTCATTTTCTCTCTACCCACCCTTGCCTCCTTTTCCGCGCAGCTCTCGATTCCCCCCTCTCTTTCGCACCCTCCATGTCATATTCCGCTCCAGGAGTTCCATCATAGCTCCTCACTGTCGCTGGGAGGATGTTTTCTCCTCCACTCGCCCCTTCCACCGTCATTTTCTCTCTACCCACCCTTGCCTCCTTCTCCGCGCTGCTCTCGATTCCCTCCTCTCTCTCGCACCCTCCATATTACATCCAGCTCCAGGAGCTCCATCATAGCTCCTCGCTGTCGCTGGGAGGATGTTTTCTCCTCTGCTCGCCGCTTCCGCCGTCATTTTCTCTCCACCCACCCTTGCCTCCTTCTCCGCGCCGCTCTCGATTCCCCCCTCTCTTGCGCACCCTCCATGTCATATTCCGCTCCAGGAGCTCCATCATAGCTCCTCACTGTCGCTGGGAGGAAGTTTTCTCCTCCGCTTGCCCCTTCCACCGTCATTTTCTCTCTACCCACCCTTGCCTCCTTTTCCGCGCAGCTCTCGATTCCCCCCTCTCTTTCGCACCCTCCATGTCATATTCCGCTCCAGGAGCTCCATCATAGCTCCTTGCTGTCGCTGGGAGGATGTTTTCTCCTCCGCTCGCCCCTTCCACCGTCATTTTCTCTCTACCCACCCTTGCCTCCTTTTCCGCGCAGCTCTCGATTCCCCCCTCTCTTTCGCACCCTCCATGTCATATTCCGCTCCAGGAGTTCCATCATAGCTCCTCACTGTCGCTGGGAGGATGTTTTCTCCTCCGCTCGCCCCTTCCACCGTCATTTTCTCTCTACCCACCCTTGCCTCCTTTTCCGCGCAGCTCTCGATTCCCCCCTCTCTTTCGCACCCTCCATGTCATATTCCACTCCAGGAGCTCCATCATAGCTCCTCGCTGTCGCTGGGAGGATGTTTTCTCCTCCGCTCGCCCCTTCCACCGTCATTTTCTCTCTACCCACCCTTGCCTCCTTTTCCGCGCAGCTCTCGATTCCCCCCTCTCTTTCGCACCCTCCATGTCATATTCCGCTCCAGGAGTTCCATCATAGCTCCTCACTGTCGCTGGGAGGATGTTTTCTCCTCCGCTCGCTCCTTCCACCATCATTTTCTCTCTACCCCCCCTTGCCTCCTTTTCCGCACAGCTCTCGATTCCCCCCTCTCTTTCGCACCCTCCATGTCATATTCCGCTCCAGGAGTTCCATCATAGCTCCTCACTGTCGCTGGGAGGATGTTTTCTCCTCCGCTCGCCCCTTCCACCGTCATTTTCTCTCTACCCACCCTTGCCTCCTTTTCCGCGCAGCTCTCGATTCCCCCCTCTCTTTCGCACCCTCCATGTCATATTCCGCTCCAGGAGCTCCATCATAGCTCCTTGCTGTCGCTGGGAGGATGTTTTCTCCTCCGCTCGCCCCTTCCACCGTCATTTTCTCTCTACCCACCCTTGCCTCCTTTTCCGCGCAGCTCTCGATTCCCCCCTCTCTTTCGCACCCTCCATGTCATATTCCGCTCCAGGAGTTCCATCATAGCTCCTCACTGTCGCTGGGAGGATGTTTTCTCCTCCGCTCGCCCCTTCCACCGTCATTTTCTCTCTACCCACCCTTGCCTCCTTCTCCGCGCAGCTCTCGATTCCCCCCTCTCTTTCGCACCCTCCATGTCATATTCCGCTCCAGGAGCTCCATCATAGCTCCTCGCTGTCGCTGGGAGGATGTTTTCTCCTCCGCTCGCCCCTTCCACCGTCATTTTCTCTCTACCCACCCTTGCCTCCTTTTCCGCGCAGCTCTCGATTCCCCCCTCTCTTTCGCACCCTCCATGTCATATTCCGCTCCAGGAGTTCCATCATAGCTCCTCACTGTCGCTGGGAGGATGTTTTCTCCTCCGCTCGCCCCTTCCACCGTCATTTTCTCTCTACCCACCCTTGCCTCCTTCTCCGCGCAGCTCTCGATTCCCCCCTCTCTTTCGCACCCTCCATGTCATATTCCGCTCCAGGAGCTCCATCATAGCTCCTCGCTGTCGCTGGGAGGATGTTTTCTCCTCCGCTCGCCCCTTCCACCGTCATTTTCTCTCTACCCACCCTTGCCTCCTTTTCCGCGCAGCTCTCGATTCCCCCCTCTCTTTCGCACCCTCCATGTCATATTCCGCTCCAGGAGCTCCATCATAGCTCCTTGCTGTCGCTGGGAGGATGTTTTCTCCTCCGCTCGCCCCTTCCACCGTCATTTTCTCTCTACCCACCCTTGCCTCCTTTTCCGCGCAGCTCTCGATTCCCCCCTCTCTTTCGCACCCTCCATGTCATATTCCGCTCCAGGAGTTCCATCATAGCTCCTCACTGTCGCTGGGAGGATGTTTTCTCCTCCGCTCGCCCCTTCCACCATCATTTTCTCTCTACCCACCCTTGCCTCCTTTTCCGCGCAGCTCTCGATTCCCCCCTCTCTTTCGCACCCTCCATGTCATATTCCGCTCCAGGAGTTCCATCATAGCTCCTCACTGTCGCTGGGAGGAAGTTTTCTCCTCCGCTCGCCCCTTCCACCGTCATTTTCTCTCTACCCACCCTTGCCTCCTTTTCCGCGCAGCTCTCGATTCCCCCCTCTCTTTCGCACCCTCCATGTCATATTCCGCTCCAGGAGTTCCATCATAGCTCCTCACTGTCGCTGGGAGGAAGTTTTCTCCTCCGCTTGCCCCTTCCACCGTCATTTTCTCTCTACCCACCCTTGCCTCCTTTTCCGCGCAGCTCTCGATTCCCCCCTCTCTTTCGAACCCTCCATGTCATATTCCGCTCCAGGAGCTCCATCATAGCTCCTCGCTGTCGCTGGGAGGATTTTTTCTCCTCTGCTCGCCCCTTCCACCGTCATTTTCTCTCTACCCACCCTTTCCTCCTTTTCCACACAGCTCTCGATTCCCCCCTCTCTTTCGCACCCTCCATGTCATATTCCGCTCCAGGAGCTCCATCATAGCTCCTCGCTGTCGCTGGGAGGATGTTTTCTCCTCCGCTCGCCCCTTCCACCGTCATTTTCTTTCTACCCACCCTTGCCTCCTTTTCCACACAGCTCTCGATTCCCCCCTCTCTTTCGCACCCTCCATGTCATATTCCGCTCCAGGAGCTCCATCATAGCTCCTCGCTGTTGCTGGGAGGATGTTTTCTCCTCCGCTCGCCCCTTCCACCGTCATTTTCTCTCTACCCACCCTTGCCTCCTTTTCCCCGCAGCTCTCGATTCCCCCCTCTCTTTCGCACCCTCAATGTCATATTCCGCTCCAGGAGTTCCATCATAGCTCCTCACTGTCGCTGGGAGGATGTGTTCTCCTCCGCTCGCCCCTTCCACCGTCATTTTCTTTCTACCCACCCTTGCCTCCTTTTCCACACAGCTCTCGATTCCCCCCTCTCTTTCGCACCCTCCATGTCATATTCCGCTCCAGGAGTTCCATCATAGCTCCTCACTGTCGCTGGGAGGATGTTTTCTCCTCCGCTCGCCCCTTCCACCATCATTTTCTCTCTACCCACCCTTGCCTCCTTTTCCGCGCAGCTCTCGATTCCCCCCTCTCTTTCGCACCCTTCATGTCATATTCCGCTCCAGGAGTTCCATCATAGCTCCTCACTGTCGCTGGGAGGATATTTTCTCCTCCGCTCGCCCCTTCCACCGTCATTTTCTCTCTACCCACCCTTGCCTCCTTTTCCGCGCAGCTCTCGATTCCCCCCTCTCTTTCGCACCCTCCATGTCATATTCCGCTCCAGGAGCTCCATCATAGCTCCTTGCTGTCGCTGGGAGGATGTTTTCTCCTCCGCTCGCCCCTTCCACCGTCATTTTCTCTCTACCCACCCTTGCCTCCTTTTCCGCGCAGCTCTCGATTCCCCCCTCTCTTTCGCACCCTCCATGTCATATTCCGCTCCAGGAGTTCCATCATAGCTCCTCACTGTCGCTGGGAGGATGTTTTCTCCTCCGCTCGCCCCTTCCACCGTCATTTTCTCTCTACCCACCCTTGCCTCCTTCTCCGCGCAGCTCTCGATTCCCCCCTCTCTTTCGCACCCTCCATATCATATTCCGCTCCAGGAGCTCCATCATAGCTCCTCGCTGTCGCTGAGAGGATGTTTTCTCCTCCGCTCGCCCCTTCCACCGTCATTTTCTCTCTACCCACCCTTGCCTTCTTTTCCGCGCAGCTCTCGATTCCCCCCTCTCTTTCGCACCCTCCATGTCATATTCCGCTCCAGGAGCTCCATCATAGCTCCTTGCTGTCGCTGGGAGGATGTTTTCTCCTCCGCTCGCCCCTTCCACCGTCATTTTCTCTCTACCCACCCTTGCCTCCTTTTCCGCGCAGCTCTCGATTCCCCCCTCTCTTTCGCACCCTCCATGTCATATTCCGCTCCAGGAGTTCCATCATAGCTCCTCACTGTCGCTGGGAGGATGTTTTCTCCTCCGCTCGCCCCTTCCACCGTCATTTTCTCTCTACCCACCCTTGCCTTCTTTTCCGCGCAGCTCTCGATTCCCCCCTCTCTTTCGCACCCTCCATGTCATATTCCGCTCCAGGAGCTCCATCATAGCTCCTTGCTGTCGCTGGGAGGATGTTTTCTCCTCCGCTCGCCCCTTCCACCGTCATTTTCTCTCTACCCACCCTTGCCTCCTTTTCCGCGCAGCTCTCGATTCCCCCCTCTCTTTCGCACCCTCCATGTCATATTCCGCTCCAGGAGTTCCATCATAGCTCCTCACTGTCGCTGGGAGGATGTTTTCTCCTCCGCTCGCCCCTTCCACCGTCATTTTCTCTCTACCCACCCTTGCCTCCTTCTCCGCGCAGCTCTCGATTCCCCCCTCTCTTTCGCACCCTCCATGTCATATTCCGCTCCAGGAGCTCCATCATAGCTCCTCGCTGTCGCTGGGAGGATGTTTTCTCTTCCGCTCGCCCCTTCCACCGTCATTTTCTCTCTACCCACCCTTGCCTCCTTTTCCGCGCAGCTCTCGATTCCCCCCTCTCTTTCGCACCCTCCATGTCATATTCCGCTCCAGGAGCTCCATCATAGCTCCTTGCTGTCGCTGGGAGGATGTTTTCTCCTCCGCTCGCCCCTTCCACCGTCATTTTCTCTCTACCCACCCTTGCCTCCTTTTCCGCGCAGCTCTCGATTCCCCCCTCTCTTTCGCACCCTCCATGTCATATTCCGCTCCAGGAGTTCCATCATAGCTCCTCACTGTCGCTGGGAGGAAGTTTTCTCCTCCGCTCGCCCCTTCCACCGTCATTTTCTCTCTACCCACCCTTGCCTCCTTCTCCGCGCAGCTCTCGATTCCCCCCTCTCTTTCGCACCCTCCATGTCATATTCCGCTCCAGGAGCTCCATCATAGCTAATCGCTGTCGCTGGGAGGATGTTTTCTCCTCCGCTCGCCCCTTCCACCGTCATTTTCTCTCTACCCACCCTTGCCTCCTTTTCCGCGCAGCTCTCGATTCCCCCCTCTCTTTCGCACCCTCCATGTCATATTCCGCTCCAGGAGTTCCATCATAGCTCCTCACTGTCGCTGGGAGGATGTTTTCTCCTCCGCTCGCCCCTTCCACCGTCATTTTCTCTCTACCCACCCTTGCTTCCTTCTCCGCGCAGCTCTCGATTCCCTCCTCTCTCTCGCACCCTCCATATTACATCCAGCTCCAGGAGCTTCATCATAGCTCCTCGCTGTCGCTGGGAGGATGTTTTCTCCTCCGCTCGCCCCTTCCACCGTCATTTTCTCTCTACCCACCCTTGCCTCCTTCTCTGCGCAGCTCTCGATTCCCCCCTCTCTTTCGCACCCTCCATGTCATATTCCGCTCCAGGAGCTCCATCATAGCTCCTCGCTGTCGCTGGGAGGATGTTTTCTCCTCCGCTCGCCCCTTCCACCGTCATTTTCTCTCTACCCACCCTTGCCTCCTTCTCCGCACAGCTCTCGATTCCCTCCTCTCTCTCGCACCCTCCATATTACATCCAGCTCCAGGAGCTCCATCATATTTCCTCGCTGTCGCTGGGAGGATGTTTTCTCCTCTGCTCGCCGCTTCCGCCGTCATTTTCTCTCCACCCACCCTTGCCTCCTTCTCCGCGCCGCTCTCGATTCCCCCCTCTCTTTCACACCCTCCATGTCATATTCCGCTCCAGGAGCTCCATCATAGCTCCTCGCTGTCGCTGGGAGGATGTTTTCTCCTCCGCTCGCCCCTTCCACCGTCATTTTCTCTCTACCCACCCTTGCCTCCTTCTCCGCGCAGCTCTCGATTCCCCCCTCTCTTTCGCACCCTCCATGTCATATTCCGCTCCAGGAGCTCCATCATAGCTCCTCGCTGTCGCTGGGAGGATGTTTTCTCCTCCGCTCGCCCCTTCCACCGTCATTTTCTCTCTACCCACCCTTGCCTCCTTCTCCGCGCAGCTCTCGATTCCCCCCTCTCTTTCGCACCCTCCATGTCATATTCCGCTCCAGGAGCTCCATCATAGCTCCTCGCTGTCGCTGGGAGGATGTTTTCTCCTCCGCTCGCCCCTTCCACCGTCATTTTCTCTCTACCCACCCTTGCCTCCTTCTCCGCGCAGCTCTCGATTCCCCCCTCTCTTTCGCACCCTCCATGTCATATTCCGCTCCAGGAGTTCCATCATAGCTCCTCACTGTCGCTGGGAGGATGTTTTCTCCTCCGCTCGCCCCTTCCACCGTCATTTTCTCTCTACCCACCCTTGCTTCCTTCTCCGCGCAGCTCTCGATTCCCTCCTCTCTCTCGCACCCTCCATATTACATCCAGCTCCAGGAGCTTCATCATAGCTCCTCGCTGTCGCTGGGAGGATGTTTTCTCCTCCGCTCGCCCCTTCCACCGTCATTTTCTCTCTACCCACCCTTGCCTCCTTCTCTGCGCAGCTCTCGATTCCCCCCTCTCTTTCGCACCCTCCATGTCATATTCCGCTCCAGGAGCTCCATCATAGCTCCTCGCTGTCGCTGGGAGGATGTTTTCTCCTCCGCTCGCCCCTTCCACCGTCATTTTCTCTCTACCCACCCTTGCCTCCTTCTCCGCGCAGCTCTCGATTCCCTCCTCTCTCTCGCACCCTCCATATTACATCCAGCTCCAGGAGCTCCATCATAGCTCCTCGCTGTCGCTGGGAGGATGTTTTCTCCTCTGCTCGCCGCTTCCGCCGTCATTTTCTCTCCACCCACCCTTGCCTCCTTCTCCGCGCCGCTCTCGATTCCCCCCTCTCTTTCACACCCTCCATGTCATATTCCGCTCCAGGAGCTCCATCATAGCTCCTCGCTGTCGCTGGGAGGATGTTTTCTCCTCCGCTCGCCCCTTCCACCGTCATTTTCTCTCTACCCACCCTTGCCTCCTTCTCCGCGCAGCTCTCGATTCCCCCCTCTCTTTCGCACCCTCCATGTCATATTCCGCTCCAGGAGCTCCATCATAGCTCCTCGCTGTCGCTGGGAGGATGTTTTCTCCTCCGCTCGCCCCTTCCACCGTCATTTTCTCTCTACCCACCCTTGCCTCCTTCTCCGCGCAGCTCTCGATTCCCCCCTCTCTTTCGCACCCTCCATGTCATATTCCGCTCCAGGAGCTCCATCATAGCTCCTCGCTGTCGCTGGGAGGATGTTTTCTCCTCCGCTCGCCCCTTCCACCGTCATTTTCTCTCTACCCACCCTTGCCTCCTTCTCCGCGCAGCTCTCGATTCCCCCCTCTCTTTCGCACCCTCCATGTCATATTCCGCTCCAGGAGCTCCATCATAGCTCCTCGCTGTCGCTGGGAGGATGTTTTCTCCTCCGCTCGCCCCTTCCACCGTCATTTTCTCTCTACCCACCCTTGCCTCCTTCTCTGCGCAGCTCTCAATTCCCCCCTCTCTTTCGCACCCTCCATGTCATATTCCGCTCCAGGAGCTCCATCATAGCTCCTCGCTGTCGCTGGGAGGATGTTTTCTCCTCCGCTCGCCCCTTCCACCGTCATTTTCTCTCTACCCACCCTTGCCTCCTTCTCCGCGCAGCTCTCGATTCCCCCCTCTCTTTCGAACCCTCCATGTCATATTCCGCTCCAGGAGCTCCATCATAGCTCCTCGCTGTCGCTGGGAGGATGTTTTCTCCTCTGCTCGCCCCTTTCACCGTCATTTTCTCGCTACCCACCCTTTCCTCCTTTTCCGCGCAGCTCTCGATTCCCCCCTCTCTTTCGCACCCTCCATGTCATATTCCGCTCCAGGAGCTCCATCATAGCTCCTCGCTGTCGCTGGGAGGATGTTTTCTCCTCCGCTCGCCCCTTCCACCGTCATTTTCTCTCTACCCACCCTTGCCTCCTTCTCCGCGCAGCTCTCGATTCCCTCCTCTCTCTCGCACCCTCCATATTACATCCAGCTCCAGGAGCTCCATCATAGCTCTTCGCTGTCGCTGGGAGGATGTTTTCTCCTCCGCTCGCCCCTTCCACCGTCATTTTCTCTCTACCCACCCTTGCCTCCTTCTCCGCGCAGCTCTCGATTCCCTCCTCTCTCTCGCACCCTCCATATTACATCCAGCTCCAGGAGCTCCATCATAGCTCTTCGCTGTCGCTGGGAGGATGTTTTCTCCTCCACTCGCCCCTTCCACCGTCATTTTCTCTCTACCCACCCTTGCCTCCTTCTCCGCGCTGCTCTCGATTCCCTCCTCTCTCTCGCACCCTCCATATTACATCCAGCTCCAGGAGCTCCATCATAGCTCCTCGCTGTCGCTGGGAGGATGTTTTCTCCTCCGCTCGCCCCTTCCACCGTCATTTTCTCTCTACCCACCCTTGCCTCCTTCTCCGCGCAGCTCTCGATTCCCTCCTCTCTCTCGCACCCTCCATATTACATCCAGCTCCAGGAGCTCCATCATAGCTCCTCGCTGTCGCTGGGAGGATGTTTTCTCCTCTGCTCGCCGCTTCCGCCGTCATTTTCTCTCCACCCACCCTTGCCTCCTTCTCCGCGCTGCTCTCGATTCCCCCCTCTCTTTCGCACCCTCCATGCCATATTCTGCTCCAGGAGCTCCATCATAGCTCCTCGCTGTCGCTGGGAGGATGTTTTCTCCTCCGCTCGCCCCTTCCACCGTCATTTTCTCTCTACCCACCCTTGCCTCCTTCTCCGCGCAGCTCTCGATTCCCCCCTCTCTTTCGCACCCTCCATGTCATATTCCGCTCCAGGAGCTCCATCATAGCTCCTCGCTGTCGCTGGGAGGATGTTTTCTCCTCCGCTCGCCCCTTCCACCGTCATTTTCTCTCTACCCACCCTTGCCTCCTTCTCCGCGCAGCTCTCGATTCCCTCCTCTCTCTCGCACCCTCCATATTACATCCAGCTCCAGGAGCTTCATCATAGCTCCTCGCTGTCGCTGGGAGGATGTTTTCTCCTCCGCTCGCCCCTTCCACCGTCATTTTCTCTCTACCCACCCTTGCCTCCTTCTCTGCGCAGCTCTCGATTCCCCCCTCTCTTTCGCACCCCCCATGTCATATTCCGCTCCAGGAGCTCCATCATAGCTCCTCGCTGTCGCTGGGAGGATGTTTTCTCCTCCGCTCGCCCCTTCCACCGTCATTTTCTCTCTACCCACCCTTGCCTCCTTCTCCGCGCAGCTCTCGATTCCCTCCTCTCTCTCGCACCCTCCATATTACATCCAGCTCCAGGAGCTCCATCATAGCTCCTCGCTGTCGCTGGGAGGATGTTTTCTCCTCTGCTCGCCGCTTCCGCCGTCATTTTCTCTCCACCCACCCTTGCCTCCTTCTCCGCGCCGCTCTCGATTCCCCCCTCTCTTTCACACCCTCCATGTCATATTCCGCTCCAGGAGCTCCATCATAGCTCCTCGCTGTCGCTGGGAGGATGTTTTCTCCTCCGCTCGCCCCTTCCACCGTCATTTTCTCTCTACCCACCCTTGCCTCCTTCTCCGCGCAGCTCTCGATTCCCCCCTCTCTTTCGCACCCTCCATGTCATATTCCGCTCCAGGAGCTCCATCATAGCTCCTCGCTGTCGCTGGGAGGATGTTTTCTCCTCCGCTCGCCCCTTCCACCGTCATTTTCTCTCTACCCACCCTTTCCTCCTTTTCCGCGCAGCTCTCGATTCCCCCCTCTCTTTCACACCCTCCATGTCATATTCCGCTCCAGGAGCGCCATCATTGCTCCTCGCTGTCGCTGGGAGGATGTTTTCTCCTCCGCTCGCCCCTTCCACCGTCATTTTCTCTCTACCCACCCTTGCCTCCTTCTCTGCGCAGCTCTCAATTCCCCCCTCTCTTTCGCACCCTCCATGTCATATTCCGCTCCAGGAGCTCCATCATAGCTCCTCGCTGTCGCTGGGAGGATGTTTTCTCCTCCGCTCGCCCCTTCCACCGTCATTTTCTCTCTACCCACCCTTGCCTCCTTCTCCGCGCAGCTCTCGATTCCCCCCTCTCTTTCGAACCCTCCATGTCATATTCCGCTCCAGGAGCTCCATCATAGCTCCTCGCTGTCGCTGGGAGGATGTTTTCTCCTCTGCTCGCCCCTTCCACCGTCATTTTCTCGCTACCCACCCTTTCCTCCTTTTCCGCGCAGCTCTCGATTTCCCCCTCTCTTTCGCACCCTCCATGTCATATTCCGCTCCAGGAGCTCCATCATAGCTCCTCGCTGTCACTGGGAGGATGTTTTCTCCTCCGCTCGCCCCTTCCACCGTCATTTTCTCTCTACCCACCCTTGCCTCCTTCTCCGCGCAGCTCTCGATTCCCTCCTCTCTCTCGCACCCTCCATATTACATTCAGCTCCAGGAGCTCCATCATAGCTCTTCGCTGTCGCTGGGAGGATGTTTTCTCCTCCGCTTGCCCCTTCCACCGTCATTTTCTCTCTACCCACCCTTGCCTCCTTCTCCGCGCAGCTCTCGATTCCCTCCTCTCTCTCGCACCCTCCATATTACATCCAGCTCCAGGAGCTCCATCATAGCTCTTCGCTGTCGCTGGGAGGATGTTTTCTCCTCCACTCGCCCCTTCCACCGTCATTTTCTCTCTACCCACCCTTGCCTCCTTCTCCGCGCAGCTCTCGATTCCCCCCTCTCTTTCGCACCCTCCATGTCATATTCCGCTCCAGGAGTTCCATCATAGCTCCTCACTGTCGCTGGGAGGATGTTTTCTCCTCCGCTCGCCTCTTCCACTGTCATTTTCTCTCTACCCACCCTTGCCTCCTTTTCCGCGCAGCTCTCGATTCCCCCCTCTCTTTCGCACCCTCCATGTCATATTCCGCTCCAGGAGTTCCATCATAGCTCCTCACTGTCGCTGGGAGGATGTTTTCTCCTCCGCTCGCCTCTTCCACTGTCATTTTCTCTCTACCCACCCTTGCCTCCTTCTCCGCGCCGCTCTCGATTCCCCCCTCTCTTTCGCACCCTCCATGCCATATTCTGCTCCAGGAGCTCCATCATAGCTCCTCGCTGTCGCTGGGAGGATGTTTTCTCCTCCGCTCGCCCCTTCCACCGTCATTTTCTCTCTACCCACCCTTGCCTCCTTCTCCGCGCAGCTCTCGATTCCCCCCTCTCTTTCGCACCCTCCATGTCATATTCCGCTCCAGGAGCTCCATCATAGCTCCTCGCTGTCGCTGGGAGGATGTTTTCTCCTCCGCTCGCCCCTTCCACCGTCATTTTCTCTCTACCCACCCTTTCCTCCTTTTCCGCGCAGCTCTCGATTCCCCCCTCTCTTTCGCACCCTCCATGTCATATTCCGCTCCAGGAGCTCCATCATAGCTCCTCGCTGTCGCTGGGAGGATGTTTTCTCCTCCGCTCGCCCCTTCCACCGTCATTTTCTCTCTACCCACCCTTGCCTCCTTTTCCGCGCAGCTCTCGATTCCCCCCTCTCTTTCGCACCCTCCATGTCATATTCTGCTCCAGGAGCTCCATCATAGCTCCTCGCTGTCGCTGGGAGGATGTTTTCTCCTCCGCTCGCCCCTTCCACCGTCATTTTCTCTCTACCCACCCTTGCCTCCTTCTCTGCGCAGCTCTCAATTCCCCCCTCTCTTTCGCACCCTCCATGTCATATTCCGCTCCAGGAGCTCCATCATAGCTCCTCGCTGTCGCTGGGAGGATGTTTTCTCCTCCGCTCGCCCCTTCCACCGTCATTTTCTCTCTACCCACCCTTGCCTCCTTCTCCGCGCAGCTCTCGATTCCCCCCTCTCTTTCGAACCCTCCATGTCATATTCCGCTCCAGGAGCTCCATCATAGCTCCTCGCTGTCGCTGGGAGGATGTTTTCTCCTCTGCTCGCCCCTTCCACCGTCATTTTCTCGCTACCCACCCTTTCCTCCTTTTCCGCGCAGCTCTCGATTTCCCCCTCTCTTTCGCACCCTCCATGTCATATTCCGCTCCAGGAGCTCCATCATAGCTCCTCGCTGTCACTGGGAGGATGTTTTCTCCTCCGCTCGCCCCTTCCACCGTCATTTTCTCTCTACCCACCCTTGCCTCCTTCTCCGCGCAGCTCTCGATTCCCTCCTCTCTCTCGCACCCTCCATATTACATTCAGCTCCAGGAGCTCCATCATAGCTCTTCGCTGTCGCTGGGAGGATGTTTTCTCCTCCGCTTGCCCCTTCCACCGTCATTTTCTCTCTACCCACCCTTGCCTCCTTCTCCGCGCAGCTCTCGATTCCCTCCTCTCTCTCGCACCCTCCATATTACATCCAGCTCCAGGAGCTCCATCATAGCTCTTCGCTGTCGCTGGGAGGATGTTTTCTCCTCCACTCGCCCCTTCCACCGTCATTTTCTCTCTACCCACCCTTGCCTCCTTCTCCGCGCAGCTCTCGATTCCCCCCTCTCTTTCGCACCCTCCATGTCATATTCCGCTCCAGGAGTTCCACCATAGCTCCTCACTGTCGCTGGGAGGATGTTTTCTCCTCCGCTCGCCCCTTCCACCGTCATTTTCTCTCTACCCACCCTTGCCTCCTTTTCCGCGCAGCTCTCGATTCCCCCCTCTCTTTCGCACCCTCCATGTCATATTCCGCTCCAGGAGTTCCATCATAGCTCCTCACTGTTGCTGGGAGGATGTTTTCTCCTCCGCTCGCCCCTTCCACCGTCATTTTCTCTCTACCCACCCTTGCCTCCTTCTCCGCGCAGCTCTCGATTCCCCCCTCTCTTTCGCACCCTCCATGTCATATTCCGCTCCAGGAGCTCCATCATAGCTCCTCGCTGTCGCTGGGAGGATGTTTTCTCCTCCGCTCGCCCCTTCCACCGTCATTTTCTCTCTACCCACCCTTGCCTCCTTTTCCGCGCAGCTCTCGATTCCCCCCTCTCTTTCGCACCCTCCATGTCATATTCCGCTCCAGGAGTTCCATCATAGCTCCTCACTGTCGCTGGGAGGATGTTTTCTCCTCCGCTCGCCTCTTCCACTGTCATTTTCTCTCTACCCACCCTTGCCTCCTTTTCCGCGCAGCTCTCGATTCCCCCCTCTCTTTCGCACCCTCCATGTCATATTCCGCTCCAGGAGTTCCATCATAGCTCCTCACTGTCGCTGGGAGGATGTTTTCTCCTCCGCTCGCCTCTTTTACTGTCATTTTCTCTCTACCCACCCTTGCCTCCTTCTCCGCGCCGCTCTCGATTCCCCCCTCTCTTTCGCACCCTCCATGCCATATTCTGCTCCAGGAGCTCCATCATAGCTCCTCGCTGTCGCTGGGAGGATGTTTTCTCCTCCGCTCGCCCCTTCCACCGTCATTTTCTCTCTACCCACCCTTGCCTCCTTTTCCGCGCAGCTCTCGATTCCCCCCTCTCTTTCGCACCCTCCATGTCATATTCTGCTCCAGGAGCTCCATCATAGCTCCTCGCTGTCGCTGGGAGGATGTTTTCTCCTCCGCTCGCCCCTTCCACCGTCATTTTCTCTCTACCCACCCTTGCCTCCTTCTCCGCGCAGCTCTCAATTCCCCCCTCTCTTTCGCACCCTCCATGTCATATTCCGCTCCAGGAGCTCCATCATAGCTCCTCGCTGTCGCTGGGAGGATGTTTTCTCCTCCGCTCGCCCCTTCCACCGTCATTTTCTCTCTACCCACCCTTGCCTCCTTCTCCGCGCAGCTCTCGATTCCCCCCTCTTTTTCGAACCCTCCATGTCATATTCCGCTCCAGGAGCTCCATCATAGCTCCTCGCTGTAGCTGGGAGGATGTTTTCTCCTCCGCTCGCCCCTTCCACCGTCATTTTCTCTCTACCCACCCTTTCCTCCTTTTCCGCGCAGCTCTCGATTCCCCCCTCTCTTTCGCACCCTCCATGTCATATTCCGCTCCAGGAGCTCCATCATAGCTCCTCGCTGTCGCTGGGAGGATGTTTTCTCCTCCGCTCGCCCCTTCCACCGTAATTTTCTCTCTACCCACCCTTGCCTCCTTTTCCGCGCAGCTCTCGATTCCCCCCTCTCTTTCGCACCCTCCATGTCATATTCTGCTCCAGGAGCTCCATCATAGCTCCTCGCTGTCGCTGGGAGGATGTTTTCTCCTCCGCTCGCCCCTTCCACCGTCATTTTCTCTCTACCCACCCTTGCCTCCTTCTCCGCGCAGCTCTCAATTCCCCCCTCTCTTTCGCACCCTCCATGTCATATTCCGCTCCAGGAGCTCCATCATAGCTCCTCGCTGTCGCTGGGAGGATGTTTTCTCCTCCGCTCGCCCCTTCCACCGTCATTTTCTCTCTACCCACCCTTGCCTCCTTCTCCGCGCAGCTCTCGATTCCCCCCTCTTTTTCGAACCCTCCATGTCATATTCCGCTCCAGGAGCTCCATCATAGCTCCTCGCTGTCGCTGGGAGGATGTTTTCTCCTCTGCTCGCCCCTTCCACCGTCATTTTCTCTCTACCCACCCTTTCCTCCTTTTCCGCGCAGCTCTCGATTCCCCCCTCTCTTTCGCACCCTCCATGTCATATTCCGCTCCAGGAGCTCCATCATAGCTCCTCGCTGTCGCTGGGAGGATGTTTTCTCCTCCGCTCGCCCCTTCCACCGTCATTTTCTTTCTACCCACCCTTGCCTCCTTTTCCACGCAGCTCTCGATTCCCCCCTCTCTTTCGCACCCTCCATGTCATATTCCGCTCCAGGAGCTCCATCATAGCTCCTCGCTGTTGCTGGGAGGATGTTTTCTCCTCCGCTCGCCCCTTCCACCGTCATTTTCTCTCTACCCACCCTTGCCTCCTTCTCCGCGCAGCTCTCGATTCCCCCCTCTCTTTCGCACCCTCCATGTCATATTCCGCTCCAGGAGCTCCATCATAGCTCCTCGCTGTCGCTGGGAGGATTTTTTCTCCTCTGCTCGCCCCTTCCACCGTCATTTTCTCTCTACCCACCCTTTCCTCCTTTTCCGCGCAGCTCTCGATTCCCCCCTCTCTTGCGCACCCTCCATGTCATATTCCGCTCCAGGAGCTCCATCATAGCTCCTCGCTGTCGCTGGGAGGATGTTTTCTCCTCCGCTCGCCCCTTCCACCGTCATTTTCTCTCTACCCACCCTTGCCTCCTTTTCCGCGCAGCTCTCGATTCCCCCCTCTCTTTCGCACCCTCCATGTCATATTCCGCTCCAGGAGTTCCATCATAGCTCCTCACTGTCGCTGGGAGGATGTTTTCTCCTCCACTCGCCCCTTCCACTGTCATTTTCTCTCTACCCACCCTTGCCTCCTTCTCCGCGCTGCTCTCGATTCCCTCCTCTCTCTCGCACCCTCCATATTACATCCAGCTCCAGGAGCTCCATCATAGCTCCTCGCTGTCGCTGGGAGGATGTTTTCTCCTCTGCTCGCCGCTTCCGCCGTCATTTTCTCTCCACCCACCCTTGCCTCCTTCTCCGCGCCGCTCTCGATTCCCCCCTCTCTTTCGCACCCTCCATGTCATATTCTGCTCCAGGAGCTCCATCATAGCTCCTCGCTGTCGCTGGGAGGATGTTTTCTCCTCCGCTCGCCCCTTCCACCGTCATTTTCTCTCTACCCACCCTTGCCTCCTTCTCCGCGCAGCTCTCGATTCCCCCCTCTCTTTCGCACCCTCCATGTCATATTCCGCTCCAGGAGCTCCATCATAACTCCTCGCTGTCGCTGGGAGGATGTTTTCTCCTCCGCTCGCCCCTTCCACCGTCATTTTCTCTCTACCCACCCTTTCCTCCTTTTCCGCGCAGCTCTCGATTCCCCCCTCTCTTTCGCACCCTCCATGTCATATTCCGCTCCAGGAGCTCCATCATAGCTCCTCGCTGTCGCTGGGAGGATGTTTTCTCCTCCGCTCGCCCCTTCCACCGTCATTTTCTCTCTACCCACCCTTGCCTCCTTTTCCGCGCAGCTCTCGATTCCCCCCTCTCTTTCGCACCCTCCATGTCATATTCCGCTCCAGGAGCTCCATCATAGCTCCTCGCTGTCGCTGGGAGGATGTTTTCTCCTCCGCTCGCCCCTTCCACCGTCATTTTCTCTCTACCCACCCTTGCCTCCTTTTCCGCGCAGCTCTCGATTCCCCCCTCTATTTCGCACCCTCCATGTCATATTCCGCTCCAGGAGTTCCATCATAGCTCCTCACTGTCGCTGGGAGGATGTTTTCTCCTCCACTCGCCCCTTCCACTGTCATTTTCTCTCTACCCACCCTTGCCTCCTTCTCCGCGCTGCTCTCGATTCCCTCCTCTCTCTCGCACCCTCCATATTACATCCAGCTCCAGGAGCTCCATCATAGCTCCTCGCTGTCGCTGGGAGGATGTTTTCTCCTCTGCTCGCCGCTTCCGCCGTCATTTTCTCTCCACCCACCCTTGCCTCCTTCTCCGCGCCGCTCTCGATTCCCCCCTCTCTTTCGCACCCTCCATGTCATATTCTGCTCCAGGAGCTCCATCATAGCTCCTCGCTGTCGCTGGGAGGATGTTTTCTCCTCCGCTCGCCCCTTCCACCGTCATTTTCTCTCTACCCACCCTTGCCTCCTTCTCCGCGCAGCTCTCGATTCCCCCCTCTCTTTCGCACCCTCCATGTCATATTCCGCTCCAGGAGCTCCATCATAGCTCCTCGCTGTCGCTGGGAGGATGTTTTCTCCTCCGCTCGCCCCTTCCACCGTCATTTTCTCTCTACCCACCCTTGCCTCCTTTTCCGCGCAGCTCTCGATTCCCCCCTCTCTTTCGCACCCTCCATGTCATATTCCGCTCCAGGAGCTCCATCATAGCTCCTCGCTGTCGCTGGGAGGATGTTTTCTCCTCTGCTCGCCCCTTCCACCGTCATTTTCTCTCTACCCACCCTTGCCTCCTTCTCCGCGCAGCTTTCGATTCCCTCCTGTCTCTCGCACCCTCCATATTACATCCAGCTCCAGGAGCTCCATCATAGCTCTTCGCTGTCGCTGGGAGGATGTTTTCTCCTCCACTCGCCCCTTCCACCGTCATTTTCTCTCTACCCACCCTTGCCTCCTTCTCCGCGCAGCTCTCGATTCCCTCCTCTCTCTCGCACCCTCCATATTACATCCAGCTCCAGGAGCTCCATCATAGCTCCTCGCTGTCGCTGGGAGGATGTTTTCTCCTCTGCTCGCCGCTTCCGCCGTCATTTTCTCTCCACCCACCCTTGCCTCCTTCTCCGCGCCGCTCTCGATTCCCCCCTCTCTTTCGCACCCTCCATGTCATATTCCGCTCCAGGAGCTCCATCATAGCTCCTCACTGTCGCTGGGAGGATGTTTTCTCCTCCGCTCGCCCCTTCCACCGTCATTTTCTCTCTACCCACCCTTGCCTCCTTCTCCGCGCAGCTCTCGATTCCCTCCTCTCTCTCGCACCCTCCATATTACATCCAGCTCCAGGAGCTCCATCATAGCTCCTCGCTGTCGCTGGGAGGATGTTTTCTCCTCCGCTCGCCCCTTCCACCGTCATTTTCTCTCTACCCACCCTTTCCTCCTTTTCCGCGCAGCTCTCGATTCCCCCCTCTCTTTCGCACCCTCCATGTCATATTCCGCTCCAGAAGCTCCATCATAGCTCCTCGCTGTCGCTGAGAGGATGTTTTCTCCTCCGCTCGCCCCTTCCACCGTCATTTTCTCTCTACCCACCCTTGCCTCCTTTTCCGCGCAGCTCTCGATTCCCCCCTCTCTTTCACACCCTCCATGTCATATTCCGCTCCAGGAGCTCCATCATAGCTCCTCGCTGTCGCTGAGAGGATGTTTTCTCCTCCGCTCGCCCCTTCCACCGTCATTTTCTCTCTACCCACCCTTGCCTCCTTTTCCGCGCAGCTCTCGATTCCCCCCTCTCTTTCGCACCCTCCATGTCATATTCCGCTCCAGGAGCTCCATCATAGCTCCTCGCTGTCGCTGGGAGGATTTTTTCTCCTCTGCTCGCCCCTTCCACCGTCATTTTCTCTCTACCCACCCTTTCCTCCTTTTCCGCGCAGCTCTCGATTCCCCCCTCTCTTGCGCACCCTCCATGTCATATTCCGCTCCAGGAGCTCCATCATAGCTCCTCGCTGTCGCTGGGAGGATGTTTTCTCCTCCGCTCGCCCCTTCCACCGTCATTTTCTCTCTACCCACCCTTGCCTCCTTTTCCGCGCAGCTCTCGATTCCCCCCTCTCTTTCGCACCCTCCATGTCATATTCCGCTCCAGGAGTTCCATCATAGCTCCTCACTGTCGCTGGGAGGATGTTTTCTCCTCCGCTCGCCCCTTCCACCGTCATTTTCTCTCTACCCACCCTTGCCTCCTTCTCCGCGCAGCTCTCGATTCCCTCCTCTCTCTCGCACCCTCCATATTACATCCAGCTCCAGGAGCTCCATCATAGCTCCTCGCTGTCGCTGGGAGGATGTTTTCTCCTCTGCTCGCCGCTTCCGCCGTCATTTTCTCTCCACCCACCCTTGCCTCCTTCTCCGCGCCGCTCTCGATTCCCCCCTCTCTTTCGCACCCTCCATGCCATATTCTGCTCCAGGAGCTCCATCATAGCTCCTCGCTGTCGCTGGGAGGATGTTTTCTCCTCCGCTCGCCCCTTCCACCGTCATTTTCTCTCTACCCACCCTTGCCTCCTTCTCCGCGCAGCTCTCGATTCCCCCCTCTCTTTCGCACCCTCCATGTCATATTCCGCTCCAGGAGCTCCATCATAGCTCCTCGCTGTCGCTGGGAGGATGTTTTCTCCTCTGCTCGCCCCTTCCACCGTCATTTTCTCTCTACCCACCCTTTCCTCCTTTTCCGCGCAGCTCTCGATTCCCCCCTCTCTTGCGCACCCTCCATGTCATCTTCCGCTCCAGGAGCTCCATCATAGCTCCTCGCTGTCGCTGGGAGGATGTTTTCTCCTCCGCTCGCCCCTTCCACCGTCATTTTCTCTCTACCCACCCTTGCCTCCTTTTCCGCGCAGCTCTCGATTCCCCCCTCTCTTTCGCACCCTCCATGTCATATTCCGCTCCAGGAGCTCCATCATAGCTCCTCGCTGTCGCTGGGAGGATTTTTTCTCCTCTGCTCGCCCCTTCCACCGTCATTTTCTCTCTACCCACCCTTTCCTCCTTTTCCGCGCAGCTCTCGATTCCCCCCTCTCTTGCGCACCCTCCATGTCATATTCCGCTCCAGGAGCTCCATCATAGCTCCTCGCTGTCGCTGGGAGGATGTTTTCTCCTCCGCTCGCCCCTTCCACCGTCATTTTCTCTCTACCCACCCTTGCCTCCTTTTCCGCGCAGCTCTCGATTCCCCCCTCTCTTTCGCACCCTCCATGTCATATTCCGCTCCAGGAGTTCCATCATAGCTCCTCACTGTCGCTGGGAGGATGTTTTCTCCTCCGCTCGCCCCTTCCACCGTCATTTTCTCTCTACCCACCCTTGCCTCCTTCTCCGCGCAGCTCTCGATTCCCTCCTCTCTCTCGCACCCTCCATATTACATCCAGCTCCAGGAGCTCCATCATAGCTCCTCGCTGTCGCTGGGAGGATGTTTTCTCCTCTGCTCGCCGCTTCCGCCGTCATTTTCTCTCCACCCACCCTTGCCTCCTTCTCCGCGCCGCTCTCGATTCCCCCCTCTCTTTCGCACCCTCCATGCCATATTCTGCTCCAGGAGCTCCATCATAGCTCCTCGCTGTCGCTGGGAGGATGTTTTCTCCTCCGCTCGCCCCTTCCACCGTCATTTTCTCTCTACCCACCCTTGCCTCCTTCTCCGCGCAGCTCTCGATTCCCCCCTCTCTTTCGCACCCTCCATGTCATATTCCGCTCCAGGAGCTCCATCATAGCTCCTCGCTGTCGCTGGGAGGATGTTTTCTCCTCTGCTCGCCCCTTCCACCGTCATTTTCTCTCTACCCACCCTTTCCTCCTTTTCCGCGCAGCTCTCGATTCCCCCCTCTCTTGCGCACCCTCCATGTCATATTCCGCTCCAGGAGCTCCATCATAGCTCCTCGCTGTCGCTGGGAGGATGTTTTCTCCTCCGCTCGCCCCTTCCACCGTCATTTTCTCTCTACCCACCCTTGCCTCCTTTTCCGCGCAGCTCTCGATTCCCCCCTCTCTTTCGCACCCTCCATGTCATATTCCGCTCCAGGAGTTCCATCATAGCTCCTCGCTGTCGCTGGGAGGATGTTTTCTCCTCCGCTCGCCCCTTCCACCGTCATTTTCTCTCTACCCACCCTTGCCTCCTTCTCCGCGCAGCTCTCGATTCCCTCCTCTCTCTCGCACCCTCCATATTACATCCAGCTCCAGGAGCTCCATCATAGCTCCTCGCTGTCGCTGGGAGGATGTTTTCTCCTCTGCTCGCCGCTTCCGCCGTCATTTTCTCTCCACCCACCCTTGCCTCCTTCTCCGCGCCGCTCTCGATTCCCCCCTCTCTTTCGCACCCTCCATGTCATATTCTGCTCCAGGAGCTCCATCATAGCTCCTCGCTGTCGCTGGGAGGATGTTTTCTCCTCTGCTCGCCCCTTCCACCGTCATTTTCTCTCTACCCACCCTTGCCTCCTTCTCCGCGCAGCTCTCGATTCCCCCCTCTCTTTCGCACCCTCCATGTCATATTCCGCTCCAGGAGCTCCATCATAGCTCCTCGCTGTCGCTGGGAGGATGTTTTCTCCTCCGCTCGCCCCTTCCACCGTCATTTTCTCTCTACCCACCCTTTCCTCCTTTTCCGCGCAGCTCTCGATTCCCCCCTCTCTTTCGCACCCTCCATGTCATATTCCGCTCCAGGAGCTCCATCATAGCTCCTCGCTGTCGCTGGGAGGATGTTTTCTCCTCCGCTCGCCCCTTCCACCGTCATTTTCTCTCTACCCACCCTTGCCTCCTTTTCCGCGCAGCTCTCGATTCCCCCCCTCTCTTTCGCACCCTCCATGTCATATTCCGCTCCAGGAGCTCCATCATAGCTCCTCGCTGTCGCTGGGAGGATGTTTTCTCCTCCGCTCGCCCCTTCCACCGTCATTTTCTCTCTACCCACCCTTGCCTCCTTCTCCGCGCAGCTCTCAATTCCCCCCTCTCTTTCGCACCCTCCATGTCATATTCCGCTCCAGGAGCTCCATCATAGCTCCTCGCTGTCGCTGGGAGGATGTTTTCTCCTCCGCTCGCCCCTTCCACCGTCATTTTCTCTCTACCCACCCTTGCCTCCTTCTCCGCGCAGCTCTCAATTCCCCCCTCTCTTTCGCACCCTCCATGTCATATTCCGCTCCAGGAGCTCCATCATAGCTCCTCGCTGTCGCTGGGAGGATGTTTTCTCCTCTGCTCGCCCCTTCCACCGTCATTTTCTCTCTACCCACCCTTTCCTCCTTTTCCGCGCAGCTCTCGATTCCCCCCTCTCTTTCGCACCCTCCATGTCATATTCCGCTCCAGGAGCTCCATCATAGCTCCTCGCTGTCGCTGGGAGGATGTTTTCTCCTCCGCTCGCCCCTTCCACCGTCATTTTCTTTCTACCCACCCTTGCCTCCTTTTCCACGCAGCTCTCGATTCCCCCCTCTCTTTCGCACCCTCCATGTCATATTCCGCTCCAGGAGCTCCATCATAGCTCCTCGCTGTTGCTGGGAGGATGTTTTCTCCTCCGCTCGCCCCTTCCATCGTCATTTTCTCTCTACCCACCCTTGCCTCCTTCTCTGCACAGCTCTCGATTCCCCCCTCTCTTTCGCACCCTCCATGTCATATTCCGCTCCAGGAGCTCCATCATAGCTCCTCGCTGTCGCTGGGAGGATGTTTTCTCCTCCGCTCGCCCCTTCCACCGTCATTTTCTCTCTACCCACCCTTTCCTCCTTTTCCGCGCAGCTCTCGATTCCCCCCTCTCTTGCGCACCCTCCATGTCATATTCCGCTCCAGGAGCTCCATCATAGCTCCTCGCTGTCGCTGGGAGGATGTTTTCTCCTCCGCTCGCCCCTTCCACCGTCATTTTCTCTCTACCCACCCTTGCCTCCTTTTCCGCGCAGCTCTCGATTCCCCCCTCTCTTTCGCACCCTCCATGTCATATTCCGCTCCAGTAGTTCCATCATAGCTCCTCACTGTCGCTGGGAGGATGTTTTCTCCTCTGCTCGCCCCTTCCACCGTCATTTTCTCTCTACCCACCCTTTCCTCCTTTTCCGCGCAGCTCTCGATTCCCCCCTCTCTTTCGCACCCTCCATGTCATATTCCGCTCCAGGAGCTCCATCATAGCTCCTCGCTGTCGCTGGGAGGATGTTTTCTCCTCCGCTCGCCCCTTCCACCATTATTTTCTTTCTACCCACCCTTGCCTCCTTTTCCACGCAGCTCTCGATTCCCCCCTCTCTTTCGCACCCTCCATGTCATATTCCGCTCCAGGAGCTCCATCATAGCTCCTCGCTGTTGCTGGGAGGATGTTTTCTCCTCCGCTCGCCCCTTCCACCGTCATTTTCTCTCTACCCACCCTTGCCTCCTTCTCCGCACAGCTCTCGATTCCCCCCTCTCTTTCGCACCCTCCATGTCATATTCCGCTCCAGGAGCTCCATCATAGCTCCTCGCTGTCGCTGGGAGGATGTTTTCTCCTCTGCTCGCCCCTTCCACCGTCATTTTCTCTCTACCCACCCTTTCCTCCTTTTCCGCGCAGCTCTCGATTCCCCCCTCTCTTGCGCACCCTCCATGTCATATTCCGCTCCAGGAGCTCCATCATAGCTCCTCGCTGTCGCTGGGAGGATGTTTTCTCCTCCGCTCGCCCCTTCCACCGTCATTTTCTCTCTACCCACCCTTGCCTCCTTTTCCGCGCAGCTCTCGATTCCCCCCTCTCTTTCGCACCCTCCATGTCATATTCCGCTCCAGGAGTTCCATCATAGCTCCTCACTGTCGCTGGGAGGATGTTTTCTCCTCCGCTCGCCCCTTCCACCGTCATTTTCTCTCTACCCACCCTTGCCTTCTTCTCCGCGCAGCTCTCGATTCCCCCCTCTCTTTCGCACCCTCCATGTCATATTCCGCTCCAGGAGCTCCATCATAGCTCCTCGCTGTCGCTGGGAGGATGTTTTCTCCTCCGCTCGCCCCTTCCACCGTCATTTTCTCTCTACCCACCCTTGCCTCCTTTTCCGCGCAGCTCTCGATTCCCCCCTCTCTTTCGCACCCTCCATGTCATATTCCGCTCCAGGAGCTCCATCATAGCTCCTCGCTGTCGCTGGGAGGATGTTTTCTCCTCCGCTCGCCCCTTCCACCGTCATTTTCTCTCTACCCACCCTTGCCTCCTTTTCCGCGCAGCTCTCGATTCCCCCCTCTCTTTCGCACCCTCCATGTCATATTCCGCTCCAGGAGCTCCATCATAGCTCCTCGCTGTCGCTGGGAGGATGTTTTCTCCTCCGCTCGCCCCTTCCACCGTCATTTTCTCTCTACCCACCCTTGCCTCCTTCTCCGCGCAGCTCTCAATTCCCCCCTCTCTTTCGCACCCTCCATGTCATATTCCGCTCCAGGAGCTCCATCATAGCTCCTCGCTGTCGCTGGGAGGATGTTTTCTCCTCCGCTCGCCCCTTCCACCGTCATTTTCTCTCTACCCACCCTTGCCTCCTTCTCCGCGCAGCTCTCGATTCCCCCCTCTCTTTCGAACCCTCCATGTCATATTCCGCTCCAGGAGCTCCATCATAGCTCCTCGCTGTCGCTGGGAGGATGTTTTCTCCTCTGCTCGCCCCTTCCACCGTCATTTTCTCTCTACCCACCCTTTCCTCCTTTTCCGCGCAGCTCTCGATTCCCCCCTCTCTTTCGCACCCTCCATGTCATATTCCGCTCCAGGAGCTCCATCATAGCTCCTCGCTGTCGCTGGGAGGATGTTTTCTCCTCCGCTCGCCCCTTCCACCGTCATTTTCTCTCTACCCACCCTTGCCTCCTTTTCCACGCAGCTCTCGATTCCCCCCTCTCTTTCGCACCCTCCATGTCATATTCCGCTCCAGGAGTTCCATCATAGCTCCTCACTGTCGCTGGGAGGATGTTTTCTCCTCCGCTCGCCCCTTCCACCGTAATTTTCTCTCTACCCACCCTTGCCTCCTTCTCCGCGCAGCTCTCGATTCCCCCCTCTCTTTCGCACACTCCATGTCATATTCCGCTCCAGGAGCTCTATCATAGCTCTTCGCTGTCGCTGGGAGGATGTTTTCTCCTCCGCTCGCCCCTTCCACCGTCATTTTCTCTCTACCCACGCTTGCCTCCTTCTCCGCGCAGCTCTCGATTCCCTCCTCTCTCTCGCACCCTCCATATTACATCCAGCTCCAGGAGCTTCATCATAGCTCCTCGCTGTCGCTGGGAGGATGTTTTCTCCTCCGCTCGCCCCTTCCACCGTCATTTTCTCTCTACCCACCCTTGCCTCCTTCTCTGCGCAGCTCTCGATTCCCCCTCTCTTTCGCACCCTCCATTTCATATTCCGCTCCAGGAGCTCCATCATAGCTCCTCGCTGTCGCTGGGAGGATGTTTTCTCCTCCGCTCGCCCCTTCCACCGTCATTTTCTCTCTACCCACCCTTGCCTCCTTCTCCGCGCAGCTCTCGATTCCCTCTTCTCTCTCGCACCCTCCATATTACATCCAGCTCCAGGAGCTCCATCATAGCTCCTCGCTGTCGCTGGGAGGATGTTTTCTCCTCTGCTCGCCGCTTCCGCCGTCATTTTCTCTCCACCCACCCTTGCCTCCTTCTCCGCGCCGCTCTCGATTCCCCCCTCTCTTTCGCACCCTCCATGTCATATTCCGCTCCAGGAGCTCCATCATAGCTCCTCGCTGTCGCTGGGAGGATGTTTTCTCCTCCGCTCGCCCCTTCCACCGTCATTTTCTCTCTACCCACCCTTTCCTCCTTTTCCGCGCAGCTCTCGATTCCCCCCTCTCTTTCACACCCTCCATGTCATATTCCGCTCCAGGAGCTCCATCATTGCTCCTCGCTGTAGCTGGGAGGATGTTTTCTCCTCCGCTCGCCCCTTCCACCGTCATTTTCTCTCTACCCACCCTTGCCTCCCTCTCCGCGCAGCTCTCAATTCCCCCCTCTCTTTCGCACCCTCCATGTCATATTCCGCTCCAGGAGCTCCATCATAGCTCCTCGCTGTCGCTGGGAGGATGTTTTCTCCTCCGCTCGCCCCTTTCACCGTCATTTTCTCTCTACCCACCCTTTCCTCCTTCTCCGCGCAGCTCTCGATTCCCCCCTCTCTTTCGAACCCTCCATGTCATATTCCGCTCCAGGAGCTCCATCATAGCTCCTCGCTGTCGCTGGGAGGATGTTTTCTCCTCTGCTCGCCCCTTCCACCGTCATTTTCTCTCTACCCACCCTTTCCTCCTTTTCCGCGCAGCTCTCGATTCCCCCTCTCTTTCGCACCCTCCATGTCATATTCCGCTCCAGGAGCTCCATCATAGCTCCTCGCTGTCGCTGGGAGGATGTTTTCTCCTCCGCTCGCCCCTTCCACCGTCATTTTCTCTCTACCCACCCTTGCCTCCTTTTCCGCGCAGCTCTCGATTCCCCCCTCTCTTTCGCACCCTCCATGTCATATTCCGCTCCAGGAGTTCCATCATAGCTCCTCACTGTCGCTGGGAGGATGTTTTCTCCTCCACTCGCCCCTTCCACCGTCATTTTCTCTCTACCCACCCTTGCCTCCTTCTCCGCGCTGCTCTCGATTCCCTCCTCTCTCTCGCACCCTCCATATTACATCCAACTCCAGGAGCTCCATCATAGCTCCTCGCTGTCGCTGGGAGGATGTTTTCTCCTCCGCTCGCCCCTTCCACCGTCATTTTCTCTCTACCCACCCTTGCCTCCTTCTCCGCGCAGCTCTCGATTCCCTCCTCTCTCTCGCACCCTCCATATTACATCCAGCTCCAGGAGCTCCATCATAGCTCCTCGCTGTCGCTGGGAGGATGTTTTCTCCTCTGCTCGCCGCTTCCGCCGTCATTTTCTCTCCACCCACCCTTGCCTCCTTTTCCGCGCAGCTCTCAATTCCCTCCTCTCTTTCGCACCCTCCATGTCATATTCCGCTCCAGGAGTTCCATCATAGCTCCTCACTGTCGCTGGGAGGAAGTTTTCTCCTCCGCTCGCCCCTTCCACCGTCATTTTCTCTCTACCCACCCTTGCCTCCTTTTCCGCGCAGCTCTCGATTCCCCCCTCTCTTTCGCACCCTCCATGTCATATTCCGCTCCAGGAGCTCCATCATAGCTCCTTGCTGTCGCTGGGAGGATGTTTTCTCCTCCGCTCGCCCCTTCCACCATCATTTTCTCTCTACCCACCCTTGCCTCCTTCTCCGCGCAGCTCTCGATTCCCCCCTCTCTTTCGCACCCTCCATGTCATATTCCGCTCCAGGAGCTCCATCATAGCTCCTCGCTGTCGCTGGGAGGATGTTTTCTCCTCCGCTCGCCCCTTCCACCGTCATTTTCTCTCTACCCACCCTTGCCTCCTTTTCCGCGCAGCTCTCGATTCCCCCCTCTCTTTCGCACCCTCCATGTCATATTCCGCTCCAGGAGCTCCATCATAGCTCCTCGCTGTCGCTGGGAGGATGTTTTCTCCTCCGCTCGCCCCTTCCACCGTCATTTTCTCTCTACCCACCCTTGCCTCCTTTTCCGCGCAGCTCTCGATTCCCCCTCTCTTTCGCACCCTCCATGTCATATTCCGCTCCCGGAGTTCCATCATAGCTCCTCACTGTCGCTGGGAGGAAGTTTTCTCCTCCGCTCGCCCCTTCCACCGTCATTTTCTCTCTACCCACCCTTGCCTCCTTTTCCGCGCAGCTCTCAATTCCCCCCTCTCTTTCGCACCCTCCATGTCATATTCCGCTCCAGGAGCTCCATCATAGCTCCTTGCTGTCGCTGGGAGGATGTTTTCTCCTCCGCTCGCCCCTTCCACCGTCATTTTCTCTCTACCCACCCTTGCCTCCTTTTCCGCGCAGCTCTCGATTCCCCCCTCTCTTTCGCACCCTCCATGTCATATTCCGCTCCAGGAGTTCCATCATAGCTCCTCACTGTCGCTGGGAGGATGTTTTCTCCTCCGCTCGCCCCTTCCACCGTCATTTTCTCTCTACCCACCCTTGCCTCCTTCTCCGCGCAGCTCTCGATTCCCCCCTCTCTTTCGCACCCTCCATGTCATATTCCGCTCCAGGAGCTCCATCATAGCTCCTTGCTGTCGCTGGGAGGATGTTTTCTCCTCCGCTCGCCCCTTCCACCATCATTTTCTCTCTACCCACCCTTGCCTCCTTCTCCGCGCAGCTCTCGATTCCCCCCTCTCTATCGCACCCTCCATGTCATATTCCGCTCCAGGAGCTCCATCATAGCTCCTCGCTGTCGCTGGGAGGATGTTCTCTCCTCCGCTCGCCCCTTCCACCGTCATTTTCTCTCTACCCACCCTTGCCTCCTTTTCCGCGCAGCTCTCGATTCCCCCCTCTCTTTCGCACCCTCCATGTCATATTCCGCTCCAGGAGCTCCATCATAGCTCCTCGCTGTCGCTGGGAGGATGTTTTCTCCTCCGCTCGCCCCTTCCACCGTCATTTTCTTTCTACCCACCCTTGCCTCCTTTTCCACGCAGCTCTCGATTCCCCCCTCTCTTTCGCACCCTCCATGTCATATTCCGCTCCAGGAGCTCCATCATAGCTCCTCGCTGTTGCTGGGAGGATGTTTTCTCCTCCGCTCGCCCCTTCCACCATCATTTTCTCTCTACCCACCCTTGCCTCCTTCTCCGCACAGCTCTCGATTCCCCCCTCTCTTTCGCACCCTCCATGTCATATTCCGCTCCAGGAGCTCCATCATAGCTCCTCACTGTCGCTGGGAGGATGTTTTCTCCTCCGCTCGCCCCTTCCACCGTCATTTTCTCTCTACCCACCCTTGCCTCCTTCTCCGCGCAGCTCTCGATTCCCCCCTCTCTTTCGCACCCTCCATGTCATATTCCGCTCCAGGAGCTCCATCATAGCTCTTCGCTGTCGCTGGGAGGATGTTTTCTCCTCCGCTCGCCCCTTCCACCGTCATTTTCTCTCTACCCACCCTTTCCTCCTTTTCCGCGCAGCTCTCGATTGCCCCCTCTCTTTCGCACCCTCCATGTCATATTCCGCTCCAGGAGCTCCATCATAGCTCCTCGCTGTCGCTGGGAGGATGTTTTCTCCTCCGCTCGCCCCTTCCACCATCATTTTCTTTCTACCCACCCTTGCCTCCTTTTCCACGCAGCTCTCGATTCCCCCCTCTCTTTCGCACCCTCCATGTCATATTCCGCTCCAGGAGCTCCATCATAGCTCCTCGCTGTTGCTGGGAGGATGTTTTCTCCTCCGCTCGCCCCTTCCACCGTCATTTTCTCTCTACCCACCCTTGCCTCCTTCTCCGCACAGCTCTCGATTCCCCCCTCTCTTTCGCACCCTCCATGTCATATTCCGCTCCAGGAGCTCCATCATAGCTCCTCGCTGTCGCTGGGAGGATGTTTTCTCCTCTGCTCGCCCCTTCCACCGTCATTTTCTCTCTACCCACCCTTTCCTCCTTTTCCGCGCAGCTCTCGATTCCCCCCTCTCTTGCGCACCCTCCATGTCATATTCCGCTCCAGGAGCTCCATCATAGCTCCTCGCTGTCGCTGGGAGGATGTTTTCTCCTCCGCTCGCCCCTTCCACCGTCATTTTCTCTCTACCCACCCTTGCCTCCTTTTCCGCGCAGCTCTCGATTCCCCCCTCTCTTTCGCACCCTCCATGTCATATTCCGCTCCAGGAGTTCCATCATAGCTCCTCACTGTCGCTGGGAGGATGTTTTCTCCTCCGCTCGCCCCTTCCACCGTAATTTTCTCTCTACCCACCCTTGCCTCCTTCTCCGCGCAGCTCTCGATTCCCCCCTCTCTTTCGCACCCTCCATGTCATATTCCGCTCCAGGAGCTCTATCATAGCTCTTCGCTGTCGCTGGGAGGATGTTTTCTCCTCCGCTCGCCCCTTCCACCGTCATTTTCTCTCTACCCACGCTTGCCTCCTTCTCCGCGCAGCTCTCGATTCCCTCCTCTCTCTCGCACCCTCCATATTACATCCAGCTCCAGGAGCTTCATCATAGCTCCTCGCTGTCGCTGGGAGGATGTTTTCTCCTCCGCTCGCCCCTTCCACCGTCATTTTCTCTCTACCCACCCTTGCCTCCTTCTCTGCGCAGCTCTCGATTCCCCCCTCTCTTTCGCACCCTCCATGTCATATTCCGCTCCAGGAGCTCCATCATAGCTCCTCGCTGTCGCTGGGAGGATGTTTTCTCCTCTGCTCGCCCCTTCCACCGTCATTTTCTCTCTACCCACCCTTTCCTCCTTTTCCGCGCAGCTCTCGATTCCCCCCTCTCTTGCGCACCCTCCATGTCATATTCCGCTCCAGGAGCTCCATCATAGCTCCTCGCTGTCGATGGGAGGATGTTTTCTCCTCCGCTCGCCCCTTCCACCGTCATTTTCTCTCTACCCACCCTTGCCTCCTTTTCCGCGCAGCTCTCGATTCCCCCCTCTCTTTCGCACCCTCCATGTCATATTCCGCTCCAGGAGTTCCATCATAGCTCCTCACTGTCGCTGGGAGGATGTTTTCTCCTCCGCTCGCCCCTTCCACCGTAATTTTCTCTCTACCCACCCTTGCCTCCTTCTCCGCGCAGCTCTCGATTCCCCCCTCTCTTTCGCACCCTCCATGTCATATTCCGCTCCAGGAGCTCTATCATAGCTCTTCGCTGTCGCTGGGAGGATGTTTTCTCCTCCGCTCGCCCCTTCCACCGTCATTTTCTCTCTACCCACGCTTGCCTCCTTCTCCGCGCAGCTCTCGATTCCCTCCTCTCTCTCGCACCCTCCATATTACATCCAGCTCCAGGAGCTTCATCATAGCTCCTCGCTGTCGCTGGGAGGATGTTTTCTCCTCCGCTCGCCCCTTCCACCGTCATTTTCTCTCTACCCACCCTTGCCTCCTTCTCTGCGCAGCTCTCGATTCCCCCCTCTCTTTCGCACCCTCCATGTCATATTCCGCTCCAGGAGCTCCATCATAGCTCCTCGCTGTCGCTGGGAGGATGTTTTCTCCTCCGCTCGCCCCTTCCACCGTCATTTTCTCTCTACCCACCCTTGCCTCCTTCTCCGCGCAGCTCTCGATTCCCTCTTCTCTCTCGCACCCTCCATATTACATCCAGCTCCAGGAGCTCCATCATAGCTCCTCGCTGCCGCTGGGAGGATGTTTTCTCCTCTGCTCGCCGCTTCCGCCGTCATTTTCTCTCCACCCACCCTTGCCTCCTTCTCCGCGCCGCTCTCGATTCCCCCCTCTCTTTCGCACCCTCCATGTCATATTCCGCTCCAGGAGCTCCATCATAGCTCCTCGCTGTCGCTGGGAGGATGTTTTCTCCTCCGCTCGCCCCTTCCACCGTCATTTTCTCTCTACCCACCCTTGCCTCCTTCTCCGCGCAGCTCTCGATTCCCCCCTCTCTTTCGCACCCTCCATGTCATATTCCGCTCCAGGAGCTCCATCATAGCTCCTCGCTGTCGCTGGGAGGATGTTTTCTCCTCCGCTCGCCCCTTCCACCGTCATTTTCTCTCTACCCACCCTTGCCTCCTTCTCCGCGCAGCTCTCGATTCCCCCCTCTCTTTCGCACCCTCCATGTCATATTCCGCTCCAGGAGTTCCATCATAGCTCCTCACTGTCGCTGGGAGGATGTTTTCTCCTCCACTCGCCCCTTCCACCGTCATTTTCTCTCTACCCACCCTTGCCTCCTTCTCCGCGCAGCTCTCGATTCCCTCCTCTCTCTCGCACCCTCCATATTACATCCAGCTCCAGGAGCTCCATCATAGCTCCTCGCTGTCGCTGGGAGGATGTTTTCTCCTCTGCTCGCCGCTTCCGCCGTCATTTTCTCTCCACCCACCCTTGCCTCCTTTTCCGCGCAGCTCTCAATTCCCCCCTCTCTTTCGCACCCTCCATGTCATATTCCGCTCCAGGAGCTCCATCATAGCTCCTTGCTGTCGCTGGGAGGATGTTTTCTCCTCCGCTCGCCCCTTCCACCGTCATTTTCTCTCTACCCACCCTTGCCTCCTTTTCCGCGCAGCTCTCGATTCCCCCCTCTCTTTCGCACCCTCCATGTCATATTCCGCTCCAGGAGTTCCATCATAGCTCCTCACTGTCGCTGGGAGGATGTTTTCTCCTCCGCTCGCCCCTTCCACCGTCATTTTCTCTCTACCCACCCTTGCCTCCTTCTCCGCGCAGCTCTCGATTCCCCCCTCTCTTTCGCACCCTCCATGTCATATTCCGCTCCAGGAGCTCCATCATAGCTCCTCGCTGTCGCTGGGAGGATGTTTTCTCCTCCGCTCGCCCCTTCCACCGTCATTTTCTCTCTACCCACCCTTGCCTCCTTCTCCGCGCAGCTCTCGATTCCCCCCTCTCTTTCGCACCCTCCATGTCATATTCCGCTCCAGGAGCTCCATCATAGCTCCTCGCTGTCGCTGGGAGGATGTTTTCTCCTCCGCTCGCTCCTTCCACCGTCATTTTCTCTCTACCCACCCTTGCCTCCTTCTCCGCGCAGCTCTCGATTCCCCCCTCTCTTTCGCACCCTCCATGTCATATTCCGCTCCAGGAGTTCCATCATAGCTCCTCACTGTCGCTGGGAGGATGTTTTCTCCTCCACTCGCCCCTTCCACCGTCATTTTCTCTCTACCCACCCTTGCCTCCTTCTCCGCGCTGCTCTCGATTCCCTCCTCTCTCTCGCACCCTCCATATTACATCCAGCTCCAGGAGCTCCATCATAGCTCCTCGCTGTCGCTGGGAGGATGTTTTCTCCTCCGCTCGCCCCTTCCACCGTCATTTTCTCTCTACCCACCCTTGCCTCCTTCTCCGCGCAGCTCTCGATTCCCTCCTCTCTCTCGCACCCTCCATATTACATCCAGCTCCAGGAGCTCCATCATAGCTCCTCGCTGTCGCTGGGAGGATGTTTTCTCCTCTGCTCGCCGCTTCCGCCGTCATTTTCTCTCCACCCACCCTTGCCTCCTTTTCCGCGCAGCTCTCAATTCCCCCCTCTCTTTCGCACCCTCCATGTCATATTCCGCTCCAGGAGCTCCATCATAGCTCCTTGCTGTCGCTGGGAGGATGTTTTCTCCTCCGCTCGCCCCTTCCACCGTCATTTTCTCTCTACCCACCCTTGCCTCCTTTTCCGCGCAGCTCTCGATTCCCCCCTCTCTTTCGCACCCTCCATGTCATATTCCGCTCCAGGAGTTCCATCATAGCTCCTCACTGTCGCTGGGAGGATGTTTTCTCCTCCGCTCGCCCCTTCCACCGTCATTTTCTCTCTACCCACCCTTGCCTCCTTCTCCGCGCAGCTCTCGATTCCCCCCTCTCTTTCGCACCCTCCATGTCATATTCCGCTCCAGGAGCTCCATCATAGCTCCTCGCTGTCGCTGGGAGGATGTTTTCTCCTCCGCTCGCCCCTTCCACCGTCATTTTCTCTCTACCCACCCTTGCCTCCTTCTCCGCGCAGCTCTCGATTCCCCCCTCTCTTTCGCACCCTCCATGTCATATTCCGCTCCAGGAGCTCCATCATAGCTCCTTGCTGTCGCTGGGAGGATGTTTTCTCCTCCGCTCGCCCCTTCCACCATCATTTTCTCTCTACCCACCCTTGCCTCCTTCTCCGCGCAGCTCTCGATTCCCCCCTCTCTTTCGCACCCTCCATGTCATATTCCGCTCCAGGAGCTCCATCATAGCTCCTCGCTGTCGCTGGGAGGATGTTTTCTCCTCCGCTCGCCCCTTCCACCGTCATTTTCTCTCTACCCACCCTTGCCTCCTTTTCCGCGCAGCTCTCGATTCCCCCCTCTCTTTCGCACCCTCCATGTCATATTCCGCTCCAGGAGCTCCATCATAGCTCCTCGCTGTCGCTGGGAGGATGTTTTCTCCTCCGCTCGCCCCTTCCACCGTCATTTTCTCTCTACCCACCCTTGCCTCCTTTTCCGCGCAGCTCTCGATTCCCCCCTCTCTTTCGCACCCTCCATGTCATATTCCGCTCCAGGAGCTCCATCATAGCTCCTCGCTGTCGCTGGGAGGATGTTTTCTCCTCCGCTCGCCCCTTCCACCGTCATTTTCTCTCTACCCACCCTTGCCTCCTTTTCCGCGCAGCTCTCGATTCCCCCTCTCTTTCGCACCCTCCATGTCATATTCCGCTCCCGGAGTTCCATCATAGCTCCTCACTGTCGCTGGGAGGAAGTTTTCTCCTCCGCTCGCCCCTTCCACCGTCATTTTCTCTCTACCCACCCTTGCCTCCTTTTCCGCGCAGCTCTCAATTCCCCCCTCTCTTTCGCACCCTCCATGTCATATTCCGCTCCAGGAGCTCCATCATAGCTCCTTGCTGTCGCTGGGAGGATGTTTTCTCCTCCGCTCGCCCCTTCCACCGTCATTTTCTCTCTACCCACCCTTGCCTCCTTTTCCGCGCAGCTCTCGATTCCCCCCTCTCTTTCGCACCCTCCATGTCATATTCCGCTCCAGGAGTTCCATCATAGCTCCTCACTGTCGCTGGGAGGATGTTTTCTCCTCCGCTCGCCCCTTCCACCGTCATTTTCTCTCTACCCACCCTTGCCTCCTTCTCCGCGCAGCTCTCGATTCCCCCCTCTCTTTCGCACCCTCCATGTCATATTCCGCTCCAGGAGCTCCATCATAGCTCCTCGCTGTCGCTGGGAGGATGTTTTCTCCTCCGCTCGCCCCTTCCACCGTCATTTTCTTTCTACCCACCCTTGCCTCCTTTTCCACGCAGCTCTCGATTCCCCCCTCTCTTTCGCACCCTCCATGTCATATTCCGCTCCAGGAGCTCCATCATAGCTCCTCGCTGTTGCTGGGAGGATGTTTTCTCCTCCGCTCGCCCCTTCCACCGTCATTTTCTCTCTACCCACCCTTGCCTCCTTCTCCGCACAGCTCTCGATTCCCCCCTCTCTTTCGCACCCTCCATGTCATATTCCGCTCCAGGAGCTCCATCATAGCTCCTCGCTGTCGCTGGGAGGATGTTTTCTCCTCTGCTCGCCCCTTCCACCGTCATTTTCTCTCTACCCACCCTTTCCTCCTTTTCCGCGCAGCTCTCGATTCCCCCCTCTCTTGCGCACCCTCCATGTCATATTCCGCTCCAGGAGCTCCATCATAGCTCCTCGCTGTCGCTGGGAGGATGTTTTCTCCTCCGCTCGCCCCTTCCACCGTCATTTTCTCTCTACCCACCCTTGCCTCCTTTTCCGCGCAGCTCTCGATTCCCCCCTCTCTTTCGCACCCTCCATGTCATATTCCGCTCCAGGAGTTCCATCATAGCTCCTCACTGTCGCTGGGAGGATGTTTTCTCCTCCGCTCGCCCCTTCCACCGTCATTTTCTCTCTACCCACCCTTGCCTCCTTCTCCGCGCAGCTCTCGATTCCCCCCTCTCTTTCGCACCCTCCATGTCATATTCCGCTCCAGGAGCTCCATCATAGCTCCTCGCTGTCGCTGGGAGGATGTTTTCTCCTCCGCTCGCCCCTTCCACCGTCATTTTCTTTCTACCCACCCTTGCCTCCTTTTCCACGCAGCTCTCGATTTCCCCCTCTCTTTCGCACCCTCCATGTCATATTCCGCTCCAGGAGCTCCATCATAGCTCCTCGCTGTTGCTGGGAGGATGTTTTCTCCTCCGCTCGCCCCTTCCACCGTCATTTTCTCTCTACCCACCCTTGCCTCCTTCTCCGCACAGCTCTCGATTCCCCCCTCTCTTTCACACCCTCCATGTCATATTCCGCTCCAGGAGCTCCATCATAGCTCCTCGCTGTCGCTGGGAGGATGTTTTCTCCTCTGCTCGCCCCTTCCACCGTCATTTTCTCTCTACCCACCCTTTCCTCCTTTTCCGCGCAGCTCTCGATTCCCCCCTCTCTTGCGCACCCTCCATGTCATATTCCGCTCCAGGAGCTCCATCATAGCTCCTCGCTGTCGCTGGGAGGATGTTTTCTCCTCCGCTCGCCCCTTCCACCGTCATTTTCTCTCTACCCACCCTTGCCTCCTTTTCCGCGCAGCTCTCGATTCCCCCCTCTCTTTCGCACCCTCCATGTCATATTCCGCTCCAGGAGTTCCATCATAGCTCCTCACTGTCGCTGGGAGGATGTTTTCTCCTCCACTCGCCCCTTCCACCGTCATTTTCTCTCTACCCACCCTTGCCTCCTTCTCCGCGCTGCTCTCGATTCCCTCCTCTCTCTCGCACCCTCCATATAACATCCAGCTCCAGGAGCTCCATCATAGCTCCTCGCTGTCGCTGGGAGGATGTTTTCTCCTCCGCTCGCCCCTTCCACCGTCATTTTCTCTCTACCCACCCTTGCCTCCTTCTCCGCGCAGCTCTCGATTCCCTCCTCTCTCTCGCACCCTCCATATTACATCCAGCTCCAGGAGCTCCATCATAGCTCCTCGCTGTCGCTGGGAGGATGTTTTCTCCTCTGCTCGCCGCTTCCGCCGTCATTTTCTCTCCACCCACCCTTGCCTCCTTTTCCGCGCAGCTCTCAATTCCCCCCTCTCTTTCGCACCCTCCATGTCATATTCCGCTCCAGGAGCTCCATCATAGCTCCTTGCTGTCGCTGGGAGGATGTTTTCTCCTCCGCTCGCCCCTTCCACCGTCATTTTCTCTCTACCCACCCTTGCCTCCTTTTCCGCGCAGCTCTCGATTCCCCCCTCTCTTTCGCACCCTCCATGTCATATTCCGCTCCAGGAGTTCCATCATAGCTCCTCACTGTCGCTGGGAGGATGTTTTCTCCTCCGCTCGCCCCTTCCACCGTCATTTTCTCTCTACCCACCCTTGCCTCCTTCTCCGCGCAGCTCTCGATTCCCCCCTCTCTTTCGCACCCTCCATGTCATATTCTGCTCCAGGAGCTCCATCATAGCTCCTCGCTGTCGCTGGGAGGATGTTTTCTCCTCCGCTCGCCCCTTCCACCGTCATTTTCTCTCTACCCACCCTTGCCTCCTTCTCCGCGCAGCTCTCGATTCCCCCCTCTCTTTCGCACCCTCCATGTCATATTCCGCTCCAGGAGCTCCATCATAGCTCCTTGCTGTCGCTGGGAGGATGTTTTCTCCTCCGCTCGCCCCTTCCACCATCATTTTCTCTCTACCCACCCTTGCCTCCTTCTCCGCGCAGCTCTCGATTCCCCCCTCTCTTTCGCACCCTCCATGTCATATTCCGCTCCAGGAGCTCCATCATAGCTCCTCGCTGTCGCTGGGAGGATGTTTTCTCCTCCGCTCGCCCCTTCCACCGTCATTTTCTCTCTACCCACCCTTGCCTCCTTTTCCGCGCAGCTCTCGATTCCCCCCTCTCTTTCGCACCCTCCATGTCATATTCCGCTCCAGGAGCTCCATCATAGCTCCTCGCTGTCGCTGGGAGGATGTTTTCTCCTCCGCTCGCCCCTTCCACCGTCATTTTCTCTCTACCCACCCTTGCCTCCTTTTCCGCGCAGCTCTCGATTCCCCCCTCTCTTTCGCACCCTCCATGTCATATTCCACTCCAGGAGCTCCATCATAGCTCCTCGCTGTCGCTGGGAGGATGTTTTCTCCTCCGCTCGCCCCTTCCACCGTCATTTTCTCTCTACCCACCCTTGCCTCCTTTTCCGCGCAGCTCTCGATTCCCCCTCTCTTTCGCACCCTCCATGTCATATTCCGCTCCCGGAGTTCCATCATAGCTCCTCACTGTCGCTGGGAGGAAGTTTTCTCCTCCGCTCGCCCCTTCCACCGTCATTTTCTCTCTACCCACCCTTGCCTCCTTTTCCGCGCAGCTCTCAATTCCCCCCTCTCTTTCGCACCCTCCATGTCATATTCCGCTCCAGGAGCTCCATCATAGCTCCTTGCTGTCGCTGGGAGGATGTTTTCTCCTCCGCTCGCCCCTTCCACCGTCATTTTCTCTCTACCCACCCTTGCCTCCTTTTCCGCGCAGCTCTCGATTCCCCCCTCTCTTTCGCACCCTCCATGTCATATTCCGCTCCAGGAGTTCCATCATAGCTCCTCACTGTCGCTGGGAGGATGTTTTCTCCTCCGCTCGCCCCTTCCACCGTCATTTTCTCTCTACCCACCCTTGCCTCCTTCTCCGCGCAGCTCTCGATTCCCCCCTCTCTTTCGCACCCTCCATGTCATATTCCGCTCCAGGAGCTCCATCATAGCTCCTCGCTGTCGCTGGGAGGATGTTTTCTCCTCCGCTCGCCCCTTCCACCGTCATTTTCTTTCTACCCACCCTTGCCTCCTTTTCCACGCAGCTCTCGATTCCCCCCTCTCTTTCGCACCCTCCATGTCATATTCCGCTCCAGGAGCTCCATCATAGCTCCTCGCTGTTGCTGGGAGGATGTTTTCTCCTCCGCTCGCCCCTTCCACCGTCATTTTCTCTCTACCCACCCTTGCCTCCTTCTCCGCACAGCTCTCGATTCCCCCCTCTCTTTCGCACCCTCCATGTCATATTCCGCTCCAGGAGCTCCATCATAGCTCCTCGCTGTCGCTGGGAGGATGTTTTCTCCTCTGCTCGCCCCTTCCACCGTCATTTTCTCTCTACCCACCCTTTCCTCCTTTTCCGCGCAGCTCTCGATTCCCCCCTCTCTTGCGCACCCTCCATGTCATATTCCGCTCCAGGAGCTCCATCATAGCTCCTCGCTGTCGCTGGGAGGATGTTTTCTCCTCCGCTCGCCCCTTCCACCGTCATTTTCTCTCTACCCACCCTTGCCTCCTTTTCCGCGCAGCTCTCGATTCCCCCCTCTCTTTCGCACCCTCCATGTCATATTCCGCTCCAGGAGTTCCATCATAGCTCCTCACTGTCGCTGGGAGGATGTTTTCTCCTCCGCTCGCCCCTTCCACCGTCATTTTCTCTCTACCCACCCTTGCCTCCTTCTCCGCGCAGCTCTCGATTCCCCCCTCTCTTTCGCACCCTCCATGTCATATTCCGCTCCAGGAGCTCCATCATAGCTCTTCGCTGTCGCTGGGAGGATGTTTTCTCCTCCGCTCGCCCCTTCCACCGTCATTTTCTCTCTACCCACCCTTTCCTCCTTTTCCGCGCAGCTCTCGATTCCCCCCTCTCTTTCGCACCCTCCATGTCATATTCCGCTCCAGGAGCTCCATCATAGCTCCTCGCTGTCGCTGGGAGGATGTTTTCTCCTCCGCTCGCCCCTTCCACCGTCATTTTCTTTCTACCCACCCTTGCCTCCTTTTCCACGCAGCTCTCGATTCCCCCCTCTCTTTCGCACCCTCCATGTCATATTCCGCTCCAGGAGCTCCATCATAGCTCCTCGCTGTTGCTGGGAGGATGTTTTCTCCTCCGCTCGCCCCTTCCACCGTCATTTTCTCTCTACCCACCCTTGCCTCCTTCTCCGCACAGCTCTCGATTCCCCCCTCTCTTTCGCACCCTCCATGTCATATTCCGCTCCAGGAGCTCCATCATAGCTCCTCGCTGTCGCTGGGAGGATGTTTTCTCCTCTGCTCGCCCCTTCCACCGTCATTTTCTCTCTACCCACCCTTTCCTCCTTTTCCGCGCAGCTCTCGATTCCCCCCTCTCTTGCGCACCCTCCATGTCATATTCCGCTCCAGGAGCTCCATCATAGCTCCTCGCTGTCGCTGGGAGGATGTTTTCTCCTCCGCTCGCCCCTTCCACCGTCATTTTCTCTCTACCCACCCTTGCCTCCTTTTCCGCGCAGCTCTCGATTCCCCCCTCTCTTTCGCACCCTCCATGTCATATTCCGCTCCAGGAGTTCCATCATAGCTCCTCACTGTCGCTGGGAGGATGTTTTCTCCTCCGCTCGCCCCTTCCACCGTCATTTTCTCTCTACCCACCCTTGCCTCCTTCTCCGCGCAGCTCTCGATTCCCCCCTCTCTTTCGCACCCTCCATGTCATATTCCGCTCCAGGAGCTCTATCATAGCTCTTCGCTGTCGCTGGGAGGATGTTTTCTCCTCCGCTCGCCCCTTCCACCGTCATTTTCTCTCTACCCACGCTTGCCTCCTTCTCCGCGCAGCTCTCGATTCCCTCCTCTCTCTCGCACCCTCCATATTACATCCAGCTCCAGGAGCTTCATCATAGCTCCTCGCTGTCGCTGGGAGGATGTTTTCTCCTCCGCTCGCCCCTTCCACCGTCATTTTCTCTCTACCCACCCTTGCCTCCTTCTCTGCGCAGCTCTCGATTCCCCCCTCTCTTTCGCACCCTCCATGTCATATTCCGCTCCAGGAGCTCCATCATAGCTCCTCGCTGTCGCTGGGAGGATGTTTTCTCCTCCGCTCGCCCCTTCCACCGTCATTTTCTCTCTACCCACCCTTGCCTCCTTCTCCGCGCAGCTCTCGATTCCCTCTTCTCTCTCGCACCCTCCATATTACATCCAGCTCCAGGAGCTCCATCATAGCTCCTCGCTGTCGCTGGGAGGATGTTTTCTCCTCTGCTCGCCGCTTCCGCCGTCATTTTCTCTCCACCCACCCTTGCCTCCTTCTCCGCGCCGCTCTCGATTCCCCCCTCTCTTTCGCACCCTCCATGTCATATTCCGCTCCAGGAGCTCCATCATAGCTCCTCGCTGTCGCTGGGAGGATGTTTTCTCCTCCGCTCGCCCCTTCCACCGTCATTTTCTCTCTACCCACCCTTGCCTCCTTCTCCGCGCAGCTCTCGATTCCCCCCTCTCTTTCGCACCCTCCATGTCATATTCCGCTCCAGGAGCTCCATCATAGCTCCTCGCTGTCGCTGGGAGGATGTTTTCTCCTCCGCTCGCCCCTTCCACCGTCATTTTCTCTCTACCCACCCTTTCCTCCTTTTCCGCGCAGCTCTCGATTCCCCCCTCTCTTTCACACCCTCCATGTCATATTCCGCTCCAGGAGCTCCATCATTGCTCCTCGCTGTCGCTGGGAGGATGTTTTCTCCTCCGCTCGCCCCTTCCACCGTCATTTTCTCTCTACCCACCCTTGCCTCCCTCTCCGCGCAGCTCTCAATTCCCCCCTCTCTTTCGCACCCTCCATGTCATATTCCGCTCCAGGAGCTCCATCATAGCTCCTCGCTGTCGCTGGGAGGATGTTTTCTCCTCCGCTCGCCCCTTTCACCGTCATTTTCTCTCTACCCACCCTTTCCTCCTTCTCCGCGCAGCTCACGATTCCCCCCTCTCTTTCGAACCCTCCATGTCATATTCCGCTCCAGGAGCTCCATCATAGCTCCTCGCTGTCGCTGGGAGGATGTTTTCTCCTCTGCTCGCCCCTTCCACCGTCATTTTCTCTCTACCCACCCTTTCCTCCTTTTCCGCGCAGCTCTCGATTCCCCCTCTCTTTCGCACCCTCCATGTCATATTCCGCTCCAGGAGCTCCATCATAGCTCCTCGCTGTCGCTGGGAGGATGTTTTCTCCTCCGCTCGCCCCTTCCACCGTCATTTTCTCTCTACCCACCCTTGCCTCCTTTTCCGCGCAGCTCTCGATTCCCCCCTCTCTTTCGCACCCTCCATGTCATATTCCGCTCCAGGAGTTCCATCATAGCTCCTCACTGTCGCTGGGAGGATGTTTTCTCCTCCACTCGCCCCTTCCACCGTCATTTTCTCTCTACCCACCCTTGCCTCCTTCTCCGCGCTGCTCTCGATTCCCTCCTCTCTCTCGCACCCTCCATATTACATCCAGCTCCAGGAGCTCCATCATAGCTCCTCGCTGTCGCTGGGAGGATGTTTTCTCCCCCGCTCGCCCCTTCCACCGTCATTTTCTCTCTACCCACCCTTGCCTCCTTCTCCGCGCAGCTCTCGATTCCCTCCTCTCTCTCGCACCCTCCATATTACATCCAGCTCCAGGAGCTCCATCATAGCTCCTCGCTGTCGCTACGAGGATGTTTTCTCCTCTGCTCGCCGCTTCCGCCGTCATTTTCTCTCCACCCACCCTTGCCTCCTTTTCCGCGCAGCTCTCAATTCCCCCCTCTCTTTCGCACCCTCCATGTCATATTCCGCTCCAGGAGCTCCATCATAGCTCCTCGCTGTCGCTGGGAGGATGTTTTCTCCTCTGCTCGCCCCTTCCACCGTAATTTTCTCTCTACCCACCCTTTCCTCCTTTTCCGCGCAGCTCTCGATTCCCCCTCTCTTTCGCACCCTCCATGTCATATTCCGCTCCAGGAGCTCCATCATAGCTCCTCGCTGTCGCTGGGAGGATGTTTTCTCCTCCGCTCGCCCCTTCCACCGTCATTTTCTCTCTACCCACCCTTGCCTCCTTTTCCGCGCAGCTCTCGATTCCCCCCTCTCTTTCGCACCCTCCATGTCATATTCCGCTCCAGGAGTTCCATCATAGCTCCTCACTGTCGCTGGGAGGATGTTTTCTCCTCCACTCGCCCCTTCCACCGTCATTTTCTCTCTACCCACCCTTGCCTCCTTCTCCGCGCTGCTCTCGATTCCCTCCTCTCTCTCGCACCCTCCATATTACATCCAGCTCCAGGAGCTCCATCATAGCTCCTCGCTGTCGCTGGGAGGATGTTTTCTCCTCCGCTCGCCCCTTCCACCGTCATTTTCTCTCTACCCACCCTTGCCTCCTTCTCCGCGCAGCTCTCGATTCCCTCCTCTCTCTCGCACCCTCCATATTACATCCAGCTCCAGGAGCTCCATCATAGCTCCTCGCTGTCGCTACGAGGATGTTTTCTCCTCTGCTCGCCGCTTCCGCCGTCATTTTCTCTCCACCCACCCTTGCCTCCTTTTCCGCGCAGCTCTCAATTCCCCCCTCTCTTTCGCACCCTCCATGTCATATTCCGCTCCAGGAGCTCCATCATAGCTCCTTGCTGTCGCTGGGAGGATGTTTTCTCCTCCGCTCGCCCCTTCCACCGTCATTTTCTCTCTACCCACCCTTGCCTCCTTTTCCGCGCAGCTCTCGATTCCCCCCTCTCTTTCGCACCCTCCGTGTCATATTCCGCTCCAGGAGTTCCATCATAGCTCCTCACTGTCGCTGGGAGGATGTTTTCTCCTCCGCTCGCCCCTTCCACCGTCATTTTCTCTCTACCCACCCTTGCCTCCTTCTCCGCGCAGCTCTCGATTCCCCCCTCTCTTTCGCACCCTCCATGTCATATTCTGCTCCAGGAGCTCCATCATAGCTCCTCGCTGTCGCTGGGAGGATGTTTTCTCCTCCGCTCGCCCCTTCCACCGTCATTTTCTCTCTACCCACCCTTGCCTCCTTCTCCGCGCAGCTCTCGATTCCCCCCTCTCTTTCGCACCCTCCATGTCATATTCCGCTCCAGGAGCTCCATCATAGCTCCTTGCTGTCGCTGGGAGGATGTTTTCTCCTCCGCTCGCCCCTTCCACCATCATTTTCTCTCTACCCACCCTTGCCTCCTTCTCCGCGCAGCTCTCGATTCCCCCCTCTCTTTCGCACCCTCCATGTCATATTCCGCTCCAGGAGCTCCATCATAGCTCCTCGCTGTCGCTGGGAGGATGTTTTCTCCTCCGCTCGCCCCTTCCACCGTCATTTTCTCTCTACCCACCCTTGCCTCCTTTTCCGCGCAGCTCTCGATTCCCCCCTCTCTTTCGCACCCTCCATGTCATATTCCGCTCCAGGAGCTCCATCATAGCTCCTCGCTGTCGCTGGGAGGATGTTTTCTCCTCCGCTCGCCCCTTCCACCGTCATTTTCTCTCTACCCACCCTTGCCTCCTTTTCCGCGCAGCTCTCGATTCCCCCCTCTCTTTCGCACCCTCCATGTCATATTCCACTCCAGGAGCTCCATCATAGCTCCTCGCTGTCGCTGGGAGGATGTTTTCTCCTCCGCTCGCCCCTTCCACCGTCATTTTCTCTCTACCCACCCTTGCCTCCTTTTCCGCGCAGCTCTCGATTCCCCCTCTCTTTCGCACCCTCCATGTCATATTCCGCTCCCGGAGTTCCATCATAGCTCCTCACTGTCGCTGGGAGGAAGTTTTCTCCTCCGCTCGCCCCTTCCACCGTCATTTTCTCTCTACCCACCCTTGCCTCCTTTTCCGCGCAGCTCTCAATTCCCCCCTCTCTTTCGCACCCTCCATGTCATATTCCGCTCCAGGAGCTCCATCATAGCTCCTTGCTGTCGCTGGGAGGATGTTTTCTCCTCCGCTCGCCCCTTCCACCGTCATTTTCTCTCTACCCACCCTTGCCTCCTTTTCCGCGCAGCTCTCGATTCCCCCCTCTCTTTCGCACCCTCCATGTCATATTCCGCTCCAGGAGTTCCATCATAGCTCCTCACTGTCGCTGGGAGGATGTTTTCTCCTCCGCTCGCCCCTTCCACCGTCATTTTCTCTCTACCCACCCTTGCCTCCTTCTCCGCGCAGCTCTCGATTCCCCCCTCTCTTTCGCACCCTCCATGTCATATTCCGCTCCAGGAGCTCCATCATAGCTCCTCGCTGTCGCTGGGAGGATGTTTTCTCCTCCGCTCGCCCCTTCCACCGTCATTTTCTTTCTACCCACCCTTGCCTCCTTTTCCACGCAGCTCTCGATTCCCCCCTCTCTTTCGCACCCTCCATGTCATATTCCGCTCCAGGAGCTCCATCATAGCTCCTCGCTGTTGCTGGGAGGATGTTTTCTCCTCCGCTCGCCCCTTCCACCGTCATTTTCTCTCTACCCACCCTTGCCTCCTTCTCCGCACAGCTCTCGATTCCCCCCTCTCTTTCGCACCCTCCATGTCATATTCCGCTCCAGGAGCTCCATCATAGCTCCTCGCTGTCGCTGGGAGGATGTTTTCTCCTCTGCTCGCCCCTTCCACCGTCATTTTCTCTCTACCCACCCTTTCCTCCTTTTCCGCGCAGCTCTCGATTCCCCCCTCTCTTGCGCACCCTCCATGTCATATTCCGCTCCAGGAGCTCCATCATAGCTCCTCGCTGTCGCTGGGAGGATGTTTTCTCCTCCGCTCGCCCCTTCCACCGTCATTTTCTCTCTACCCACCCTTGCCTCCTTTTCCGCGCAGCTCTCGATTCCCCCCTCTCTTTCGCACCCTCCATGTCATATTCCGCTCCAGGAGTTCCATCATAGCTCCTCACTGTCGCTGGGAGGATGTTTTCTCCTCCGCTCGCCCCTTCCACCGTCATTTTCTCTCTACCCACCCTTGCCTCCTTCTCCGCGCAGCTCTCGATTCCCCCCTCTCTTTCGCACCCTCCATGTCATATTCTGCTCCAGGAGCTCCATCATAGCTCCTCGCTGTCGCTGGGAGGATGTTTTCTCCTCCGCTCGCCCCTTCCACCGTCATTTTCTCTCTACCCACCCTTGCCTCCTTCTCCGCGCAGCTCTCGATTCCCCCCTCTCTTTCGCACCCTCCATGTCATATTCCGCTCCAGGAGCTCCATCATAGCTCCTTGCTGTCGCTGGGAGGATGTTTTCTCCTCCGCTCGCCCCTTCCACCATCATTTTCTCTCTACCCACCCTTGCCTCCTTCTCCGCGCAGCTCTCGATTCCCCCCTCTCTTTCGCACCCTCCATGTCATATTCCGCTCCAGGAGCTCCATCATAGCTCCTCGCTGTCGCTGGGAGGATGTTTTCTCCTCCGCTCGCCCCTTCCACCGTCATTTTCTCTCTACCCACCCTTGCCTCCTTTTCCGCGCAGCTCTCGATTCCCCCCTCTCTTTCGCACCCTCCATGTCATATTCCGCTCCAGGAGCTCCATCATAGCTCCTCGCTGTCGCTGGGAGGATGTTTTCTCCTCCGCTCGCCCCTTCCACCGTCATTTTCTCTCTACCCACCCTTGCCTCCTTTTCCGCGCAGCTCTCGATTCCCCCCTCTCTTTCGCACCCTCCATGTCATATTCCACTCCAGGAGCTCCATCATAGCTCCTCGCTGTCGCTGGGAGGATGTTTTCTCCTCCGCTCGCCCCTTCCACCGTCATTTTCTCTCTACCCACCCTTGCCTCCTTTTCCGCGCAGCTCTCGATTCCCCCTCTCTTTTGCACCCTCCATGTCATATTCCGCTCCCGGAGTTCCATCATAGCTCCTCACTGTCGCTGGGAGGAAGTTTTCTCCTCCGCTCGCCCCTTCCACCGTCATTTTCTCTCTACCCACCCTTGCCTCCTTTTCCGCGCAGCTCTCAATTCCCCCCTCTCTTTCGCACCCTCCATGTCATATTCCGCTCCAGGAGCTCCATCATAGCTCCTTGCTGTCGCTGGGAGGATGTTTTCTCCTCCGCTCGCCCCTTCCACCGTCATTTTCTCTCTACCCACCCTTGCCTCCTTTTCCGCGCAGCTCTCGATTCCCCCCTCTCTTTCGCACCCTCCATGTCATATTCCGCTCCAGGAGTTCCATCATAGCTCCTCACTGTCGCTGGGAGGATGTTTTCTCCTCCGCTCGCCCCTTCCACCGTCATTTTCTCTCTACCCACCCTTTCCTCCTTTTCCGCGCAGCTCTCGATTCCCCCCTCTCTTGCGCACCCTCCATGTCATATTCCGCTCCAGGAGCTCCATCATAGCTCCTCGCTGTCGCTGGGAGGATGTTTTCTCCTCCGCTCGCCCCTTCCACCGTCATTTTCTCTCTACCCACCCTTGCCTCCTTTTCCGCGCAGCTCTCGATTCCCCCCTCTCTTTCGCACCCTCCATGTCATATTCCGCTCCAGGAGTTCCATCATAGCTCCTCACTGTCGCTGGGAGGATGTTTTCTCCTCCGCTCGCCCCTTCCACCGTCATTTTCTCTCTACCCACCCTTGCCTCCTTCTCCGCGCAGCTCTCGATTCCCCCCTCTCTTTCGCACCCTCCATGTCATATTCCGCTCCAGGAGCTCCATCATAGCTCTTCGCTGTCGCTGGGAGGATGTTTTCTCCTCCGCTCGCCCCTTCCACCGTCATTTTCTCTCTACCCACCCTTTCCTCCTTTTCCGCGCAGCTCTCGATTCCCCCCTCTCTTTCGCACCCTCCATGTCATATTCCGCTCCAGGAGCTCCATCATAGCTCCTCGCTGTCGCTGGGAGGATGTTTTCTCCTCCGCTCGCCCCTTCCACCGTCATTTTCTTTCTACCCACCCTTGCCTCCTTTTCCACGCAGCTCTCGATTCCCCCCTCTCTTTCGCACCCTCCATGTCATATTCCGCTCCAGGAGCTCCATCATAGCTCCTCGCTGTTGCTGGGAGGATGTTTTCTCCTCCGCTCGCCCCTTCCACCGTCATTTTCTCTCTACCCACCCTTGCCTCCTTCTCCGCACAGCTCTCGATTCCCCCCTCTCTTTCGCACCCTCCATGTCATATTCCGCTCCAGGAGCTCCATCATAGCTCCTCGCTGTCGCTGGGAGGATGTTTTCTCCTCTGCTCGCCCCTTCCACCGTCATTTTCTCTCTACCCACCCTTTCCTCCTTTTCCGCGCAGCTCTCGATTCCCCCCTCTCTTGCGCACCCTCCATGTCATATTCCGCTCCAGGAGCTCCATCATAGCTCCTCGCTGTCGCTGGGAGGATGTTTTCTCCTCCGCTCGCCCCTTCCACCGTCATTTTCTCTCTACCCACCCTTGCCTCCTTTTCCGCGCAGCTCTCGATTCCCCCCTCTCTTTCGCACCCTCCATGTCATATTCCGCTCCAGGAGTTCCATCATAGCTCCTCACTGTCGCTGGGAGGATGTTTTCTCCTCCGCTCGCCCCTTCCACCGTCATTTTCTCTCTACCCACCCTTGCCTCCTTCTCCGCGCAGCTCTCGATTCCCCCCTCTCTTTCGCACCCTCCATGTCATATTCCGCTCCAGGAGCTCTATCATAGCTCTTCGCTGTCGCTGGGAGGATGTTTTCTCCTCCGCTCGCCCCTTCCACCGTCATTTTCTCTCTACCCACGCTTGCCTCCTTCTCCGCGCAGCTCTCGATTCCCTCCTCTCTCTCGCACCCTCCATATTACATCCAGCTCCAGGAGCTTCATCATAGCTCCTCGCTGTCGCTGGGAGGATGTTTTCTCCTCCGCTCGCCCCTTCCACCGTCATTTTCTCTCTACCCACCCTTGCCTCCTTCTCTGCCCAGCTCTCGATTCCCCCCTCTCTTTCGCACCCTCCATGTCATATTCCGCTCCAGGAGCTCCATCATAGCTCCTCGCTGTCGCTGGGAGGATGTTTTCTCCTCCGCTCGCCCCTTCCACCGTCATTTTCTCTCTACCCACCCTTGCCTCCTTCTCCGCGCAGCTCTCGATTCCCTCTTCTCTCTCGCACCCTCCATATTACATCCAGCTCCAGGAGCTCCATCATAGCTCCTCGCTGTCGCTGGGAGGATGTTTTCTCCTCTGCTCGCCGCTTCCGCCGTCATTTTCTCTCCACCCACCCTTGCCTCCTTCTCCGCGCCGCTCTCGATTCCCCCCTCTCTTTCGCACCCTCCATGTCATATTCCGCTCCAGGAGCTCCATCATAGCTCCTCGCTGTCGCTGGGAGGATGTTTTCTCCTCCGCTCGCCCCTTCCACCGTCATTTTCTCTCTACCCACCCTTGCCTCCTTCTCCGCGCAGCTCTCGATTCCCCCCTCTCTTTCGCACCCTCCATGTCATATTCCGCTCCAGGAGCTCCATCATAGCTCCTCGCTGTCGCTGGGAGGATGTTTTCTCCTCCGCTCGCCCCTTCCACCGTCATTTTCTCTCTACCCACCCTTTCCTCCTTTTCCGCGCAGCTCTCGATTCCCCCCTCTCTTTCACACCCTCCATGTCATATTCCGCTCCAGGAGCTCCATCATTGCTCCTCGCTGTCGCTGGGAGGATGTTTTCTCCTCCGCTCGCCCCTTCCACCGTCATTTTCTCTCTACCCACCCTTGCCTCCCTCTCCGCGCAGCTCTCAATTCCCCCCTCTCTTTCGCACCCTCCATGTCATATTCCGCTCCAGGAGCTCCATCATAGCTCCTCGCTGTCGCTGGGAGGATGTTTTCTCCTCCGCTCGCCCCTTTCACCGTCATTTTCTCTCTACCCACCCTTTCCTCCTTCTCCGCGCAGCTCTCGATTCCCCCCTCTCTTTCGAACCCTCCATGTCATATTCCGCTCCAGGAGCTCCATCATAGCTCCTCGCTGTCGCTGGGAGGATGTTTTCTCCTCTGCTCGCCCCTTCCACCGTCATTTTCTCTCTACCCACCCTTTCCTCCTTTTCCGCGCAGCTCTCGATTCCCCCTCTCTTTCGCACCCTCCATGTCATATTCCGCTCCAGGAGCTCCATCATAGCTCCTCGCTGTCGCTGGGAGGATGTTTTCTCCTCCGCTCGCCCCTTCCACCGTCATTTTCTCTCTACCCACCCTTGCCTCCTTTTCCGCGCAGCTCTCGATTCCCCCCTCTCTTTCGCACCCTCCATGTCATATTCCGCTCCAGGAGTTCCATCATAGCTCCTCACTGTCGCTGGGAGGATGTTTTCTCCTCCACTCGCCCCTTCCACCGTCATTTTCTCTCTACCCACCCTTGCCTCCTTCTCCGCGCTGCTCTCGATTCCCTCCTCTCTCTCGCACCCTCCATATTACATCCAGCTCCAGGAGCTCCATCATAGCTCCTCGCTGTCGCTGGGAGGATGTTTTCTCCCCCGCTCGCCCCTTCCACCGTCATTTTCTCTCTACCCACCCTTGCCTCCTTCTCCGCGCAGCTCTCGATTCCCTCCTCTCTCTCGCACCCTCCATATTACATCCAGCTCCAGGAGCTCCATCATAGCTCCTCGCTGTCGCTACGAGGATGTTTTCTCCTCTGCTCGCCGCTTCCGCCGTCATTTTCTCTCCACCCACCCTTGCCTCCTTTTCCGCGCAGCTCTCAATTCCCCCCTCTCTTTCGCACCCTCCATGTCATATTCCGCTCCAGGAGCTCCATCATAGCTCCTCGCTGTCGCTGGGAGGATGTTTTCTCCTCTGCTCGCCCCTTCCACCGTAATTTTCTCTCTACCCACCCTTTCCTCCTTTTCCGCGCAGCTCTCGATTCCCCCTCTCTTTCGCACCCTCCATGTCATATTCCGCTCCAGGAGCTCCATCATAGCTCCTCGCTGTCGCTGGGAGGATGTTTTCTCCTCCGCTCGCCCCTTCCACCGTCATTTTCTCTCTACCCACCCTTGCCTCCTTTTCCGCGCAGCTCTCGATTCCCCCCTCTCTTTCGCACCCTCCATGTCATATTCCGCTCCAGGAGTTCCATCATAGCTCCTCACTGTCGCTGGGAGGATGTTTTCTCCTCCACTCGCCCCTTCCACCGTCATTTTCTCTCTACCCACCCTTGCCTCCTTCTCCGCGCTGCTCTCGATTCCCTCCTCTCTCTCGCACCCTCCATATTACATCCAGCTCCAGGAGCTCCATCATAGCTCCTCGCTGTCGCTGGGAGGATGTTTTCTCCTCCGCTCGCCCCTTCCACCGTCATTTTCTCTCTACCCACCCTTGCCTCCTTCTCCGCGCAGCTCTCGATTCCCTCCTCTCTCTCGCACCCTCCATATTACATCCAGCTCCAGGAGCTCCATCATAGCTCCTCGCTGTCGCTACGAGGATGTTTTCTCCTCCGCTCGCCGCTTCCGCCGTCATTTTCTCTCCACCCACCCTTGCCTCCTTTTCCGCGCAGCTCTCAATTCCCCCCTCTCTTTCGCACCCTCCATGTCATATTCCGCTCCAGGAGCTCCATCATAGCTCCTTGCTGTCGCTGGGAGGATGTTTTCTCCTCCGCTCGCCCCTTCCACCGTCATTTTCTCTCTACCCACCCTTGCCTCCTTTTCCGCGCAGCTCTCGATTCCCCCCTCTCTTTCGCACCCTCCGTGTCATATTCCGCTCCAGGAGTTCCATCATAGCTCCTCACTGTCGCTGGGAGGATGTTTTCTCCTCCGCTCGCCCCTTCCACCGTCATTTTCTCTCTACCCACCCTTGCCTCCTTCTCCGCGCAGCTCTCGATTCCCCCCTCTCTTTCGCACCCTCCATGTCATATTCCGCTCCAGGAGCTCCATCATAGCTCCTCGCTGTCGCTGGGAGGATGTTTTCTCCTCCGCTCGCCCCTTCCACCGTCATTTTCTCTCTACCCACCCTTGCCTCCTTTTCCGCGCAGCTCTCGATTCCCCCCTCTCTTTCGCACCCTCCATGTCATATTCCGCTCCAGGAGCTCCATCATAGCTCCTCGCTGTCGCTGGGAGGATGTTTTCTCCTCCGCTCGCCCCTTCCACCGTCATTTTCTCTCTACCCACCCTTGCCTCCTTTTCCGCGCAGCTCTCGATTCCCCCTCTCTTTCGCACCCTCCATGTCATATTCCGCTCCCGGAGTTCCATCATAGCTCCTCACTGTCGCTGGGAGGAAGTTTTCTCCTACGCTCGCCCCTTCCACCGTCATTTTCTCTCTACCCACCCTTGCCTCCTTTTCCGCGCAGCTCTCAATTCCCCCCTCTCTTTCGCACCCTCCATGTCATATTCCGCTCCAGGAGCTCCATCATAGCTCCTTGCTGTCGCTGGGAGGATGTTTTCTCCTCCGCTCGCCCCTTCCACCGTCATTTTCTCTCTACCCACCCTTGCCTCCTTTTCCGCGCAGCTCTCGATTCCCCCCTCTCTTTCGCACCCTCCATGTCATATTCCGCTCCAGGAGTTCCATCATAGCTCCTCACTGTCGCTGGGAGGATGTTTTCTCCTCCGCTCGCCCCTTCCACCGTCATTTTCTCTCTACCCACCCTTGCCTCCTTCTCCGCGCAGCTCTCGATTCCCCCCTCTCTTTTGCACCCTCCATGTCATATTCCGCTCCAGGAGCTCCATCATAGCTCCTTGCTGTCGCTGGGAGGATGTTTTCTCCTCCGCTCGCCCCTTCCACCATCATTTTCTCTCTACCCACCCTTGCCTCCTTCTCCGCGCAGCTCTCGATTCCCCCCTCTCTTTCGCACCCTCCATGTCATATTCCGCTCCAGGAGCTCCATCATAGCTCCTCGCTGTCGCTGGGAGGATGTTTTCTCCTCCGCTCGCCCCTTCCACCGTCATTTTCTCTCTACCCACCCTTGCCTCCTTTTCCGCGCAGCTCTCGATTCCCCCCTCTCTTTCGCACCCTCCATGTCATATTCCGCTCCAGGAGCTCCATCATAGCTCCTCGCTGTCGCTGGGAGGATGTTTTCTCCTCCGCTCGCCCCTTCCACCGTCATTTTCTCTCTACCCACCCTTGCCTCCTTTTCCGCGCAGCTCTCGATTCCCCCCTCTCTTTCGCACCCTCCATGTCATATTCCGCTCCAGGAGCTCCATCATAGCTCCTCGCTGTCGCTGGGAGGATGTTTTCTCCTCCGCTCGCCCCTTCCACCGTCATTTTCTCTCTACCCACCCTTGCCTCCTTTTCCGCGCAGCTCTCGATTCCCCCCTCTCTTTCGCACCCTCCATGTCATATTCCGCTCCAGGAGTTCCATCATAGCTCCTCACTGTCGCTGGGAGGATGTTTTCTCCTCCGCTCGCCCCTTCCACCGTCATTTTCTCTCTACCCACCCTTGCCTCCTTTTCCGCGCAGCTCTCGATTCCCCCTCTCTTTCGCACCCTCCATGTCATATTCCGCTCCCGGAGTTCCATCATAGCTCCTCACTGTCGCTGGGAGGAAGTTTTCTCCTCCGCTCGCCCCTTCCACCGTCATTTTCTCTCTACCCACCCTTGCCTCCTTTTCCGCGCAGCTCTCAATTCCCCCCTCTCTTTCGCACCCTCCATGTCATATTCCGCTCCAGGAGCTCCATCATAGCTCCTTGCTGTCGCTGGGAGGATGTTTTCTCCTCCGCTCGCCCCTTCCACCGTCATTTTCTCTCTACCCACCCTTGCCTCCTTTTCCGCGCAGCTCTCGATTCCCCCCTCTCTTTCGCACCCTCCATGTCATATTCCGCTCCAGGAGTTCCATCATAGCTCCTCACTGTCGCTGGGAGGATGTTTTCTCCTCCGCTCGCCCCTTCCACCGTCATTTTCTCTCTACCCACCCTTGCCTCCTTCTCCGCGCAGCTCTCGATTCCCCCCTCTCTTTCGCACCCTCCATGTCATATTCCGCTCCAGGAGCTCCATCATAGCTCCTTGCTGTCGCTGGGAGGATGTTTTCTCCTCCGCTCGCCCCTTCCACCATCATTTTCTCTCTACCCACCCTTGCCTCCTTCTCCGCGCAGCTCTCGATTCCCCCCTCTCTTTCGCACCCTCCATGTCATATTCCGCTCCAGGAGCTCCATCATAGCTCCTCGCTGTCGCTGGGAGGATGTTTTCTCCTCCGCTCGCCCCTTCCACCGTCATTTTCTCTCTACCCACCCTTGCCTCCTTTTCCGCGCAGCTCTCGATTCCCCCCTCTCTTTCGCACCCTCCATGTCATATTCCGCTCCAGGAGCTCCATCATAGCTCCTCGCTGTCGCTGGGAGGATGTTTTCTCCTCCGCTCGCCCCTTCCACCGTCATTTTCTTTCTACCCACCCTTGCCTCCTTTTCCACGCAGCTCTCGATTCCCCCCTCTCTTTCGCACCCTCCATGTCATATTCCGCTCCAGGAGCTCCATCATAGCTCCTCGCTGTTGCTGGGAGGATGTTTTCTCCTCCGCTCGCCCCTTCCACCGTCATTTTCTCTCTACCCACCCTTGCCTCCTTTTCCGCGCAGCTCTCGATTCCCCCCTCTCTTTCGCACCCTCCATGTCATATTCCGCTCCAGGAGTTCCATCATAGCTCCTCACTGTCGCTGGGAGGATGTTTTCTCCTCCGCTCGCCCCTTCCACCGTCATTTTCTCTCTACCCACCCTTGCCTCCTTCTCCGCGCAGCTCTCGATTCCCCCCTCTCTTTCGCACCCTCCATGTCATATTCCGCTCCAGGAGCTCCATCATAGCTCCTTGCTGTCGCTGGGAGGATGTTTTCTCCTCCGCTCGCCCCTTCCACCATCATTTTCTCTCTACCCACCCTTGCCTCCTTCTCCGCGCAGCTCTCGATTCCCCCCTCTCTTTCGCACCCTCCATGTCATATTCCGCTCCAGGAGCTCCATCATAGCTCCTCGCTGTCGCTGGGAGGATGTTTTCTCCTCCGCTCGCCCCTTCCACCGTCATTTTCTCTCTACCCACCCTTGCCTCCTTTTCCGCGCAGCTCTCGATTCCCCCCTCTCTTTCGCACCCTCCATGTCATATTCCGCTCCAGGAGCTCCATCATAGCTCCTCGCTGTCGCTGGGAGGATGTTTTCTCCTCCGCTCGCCCCTTCCACCGTCATTTTCTTTCTACCCACCCTTGCCTCCTTTTCCACGCAGCTCTCGATTCCCCCCTCTCTTTCGCACCCTCCATGTCATATTCCGCTCCAGGAGCTCCATCATAGCTCCTCGCTGTCGCTGGGAGGATGTTTTCTCCTCTGCTCGCCCCTTCCACCGTCATTTTCTCTCTACCCACCCTTTCCTCCTTTTCCGCGCAGCTCTCGATTCCCCCCTCTCTTTCGCACCCTCCATGTCATATTCCGCTCCAGGAGCTCCATCATAGCTCCTCGCTGTCGCTGGGAGGATGTTTTCTCCTCCGCTCGCCCCTTCCACCGTCATTTTCTTTCTACCCACCCTTGCCTCCTTTTCCACGCAGCTCTTGATTCCCCCCTCTCTTTCGCACCCTCCATGTCATATTCCGCTCCAGGAGCTCCATCATAGCTCCTCGCTGTTGCTGGGAGGATGTTTTCTCCTCCGCTCGCCCCTTCCACCGTCATTTTCTCTCTACCCACCCTTGCCTCCTTCTCCGCACAGCTCTCGATTCCCCCCTCTCTTTCGCACCCTCCATGTCATATTCCGCTCCAGGAGCTCCATCATAGCTCCTCGCTGTCGCTGGGAGGATGTTTTCTCCTCTGCTCGCCCCTTCCACCGTCATTTTCTCTCTACCCACCCTTTCCTCCTTTTCCGCGCAGCTCTCGATTCCCCCCTCTCTTGCGCACCCTCCATGTCATATTCCGCTCCAGGAGCTCCATCATAGCTCCTCGCTGTCGCTGGGAGGATGTTTTCTCCTCCGCTCGCCCCTTCCACCGTCATTTTCTCTCTACCCACCCTTGCCTCCTTTTCCGCGCAGCTCTCGATTCCCCCCTCTCTTTCGCACCCTCCATGTCATATTCCGCTCCAGGAGTTCCATCATAGCTCCTCACTGTCGCTGGGAGGATGTTTTCTCCTCCGCTCGCCCCTTCCACCGTCATTTTCTCTCTACCCACCCTTGCCTCCTTCTCCGCGCAGCTCTCGATTCCCCCCTCTCTTTCGCACCCTCCATGTCATATTCCGCTCCAGGAGCTCCATCATAGCTCCTCGCTGTCGCTGGGAGGATGTTTTCTCCTCCGCTCGCCCCTTCCACCGTCATTTTCTCTCTACCCACCCTTGCCTCCTTCTCCGCGCAGCTCTCGATTCCCCCCTCTCTTTCGCACCCTCCATGTCATATTCCGCTCCAGGAGCTCCATCATAGCTCCTTGCTGTCGCTGGGAGGATGTTTTCTCCTCCGCTCGCCCCTTCCACCATCATTTTCTCTCTACCCACCCTTGCCTCCTTCTCCGCGCAGCTCTCGATTCCCCCCTCTCTTTCGCACCCTCCATGTCATATTCCGCTCCAGGAGCTCCATCATAGCTCCTCGCTGTCGCTGGGAGGATGTTTTCTCCTCCGCTCGCCCCTTCCACCGTCATTTTCTCTCTACCCACCCTTGCCTCCTTTTCCGCGCAGCTCTCGATTCCCCCCTCTCTTTCGCACCCTCCATGTCATATTCCGCTCCAGGAGCTCCATCATAGCTCCTCGCTGTCGCTGGGAGGATGTTTTCTCCTCCGCTCGCCCCTTCCACCGTCATTTTCTCTCTACCCACCCTTGCCTCCTTTTCCGCGCAGCTCTCGATTCCCCCCTCTTTTTCGCACCCTCCATGTCATATTCCGCTCCAGGAGCTCCATCATAGCTCCTCGCTGTCGCTGGGAGGATGTTTTCTCCTCCGCTCGCCCCTTCCACCGTCATTTTCTCTCTACCCACCCTTGCCTCCTTTTCCGCGCAGCTCTCGATTCCCCCTCTCTTTCGCACCCTCCATGTCATATTCCGCTCCCGGAGTTCCATCATAGCTCCTCACTGTCGCTGGGAGGAAGTTTTCTCCTCCGCTCGCCCCTTCCACCGTCATTTTCTCTCTACCCACCCTTGCCTCCTTTCCCGCGCAGCTCTCAATTCCCCCCTCTCTTTCGCACCCTCCATGTCATATTCCGCTCCAGGAGCTCCATCATAGCTCCTTGCTGTCGCTGGGAGGATGTTTTCTCCTCCGCTCGCCCCTTCCACCGTCATTTTCTCTCTACCCACCCTTGCCTCCTTTTCCGCGCAGCTCTCGATTCCCCCCTCTCTTTCGCACCCTCCATGTCATATTCCGCTCCAGGAGTTCCATCATAGCTCCTCACTGTCGCTGGGAGGATGTTTTCTCCTCCGCTCGCCCCTTCCACCGTCATTTTCTCTCTACCCACCCTTGCCTCCTTCTCCGCGCAGCTCTCGATTCCCCCCTCTCTTTCGCACCCTCCATGTCATATTCCGCTCCAGGAGCTCCATCATAGCTCCTCGCTGTCGCTGGGAGGATGTTTTCTCCTCCGCTCGCCCCTTCCACCGTCATTTTCTTTCTACCCACCCTTGCCTCCTTTTCCACGCAGCTCTCGATTCCCCCCTCTCTTTCGCACCCTCCATGTCATATTCCGCTCCAGGAGCTCCATCATAGCTCCTCGCTGTCGCTGGGAGGATGTTTTCTCCTCTGCTCGCCCCTTCCACCGTCATTTTCTCTCTACCCACCCTTTCCTCCTTTTCCGCGCAGCTCTCGATTCCCCCCTCTCTTGCGCACCCTCCATGTCATATTCCGCTCCAGGAGCTCCATCATAGCTCCTCGCTGTCGCTGGGAGGATGTTTTCTCCTCCGCTCGCCCCTTCCACCGTCATTTTCTCTCTACCCACCCTTGCCTCCTTTTCCGCGCAGCTCTCGATTCCCCCCTCTCTTTCGCACCCTCCATGTCATATTCCGCTCCAGGAGTTCCATCATAGCTCCTCACTGTCGCTGGGAGGATGTTTTCTCCTCCGCTCGCCCCTTCCACCGTCATTTTCTCTCTACCCACCCTTGCCTCCTTCTCCGCGCAGCTCTCGATTCCCCCCTCTCTTTCGCACCCTCCATGTCATATTCCGCTCCAGGAGCTCCATCATAGCTCCTCGCTGTCGCTGGGAGGATGTTTTCTCCTCCGCTCGCCCCTTCCACCGTCATTTTCTTTCTACCCACCCTTGCCTCCTTTTCCACGCAGCTCTCGATTCCCCCCTCTCTTTCGCACCCTCCATGTCATATTCCGCTCCAGGAGCTCCATCATAGCTCCTCGCTGTTGCTGGGAGGATGTTTTCTCCTCCGCTCGCCCCTTCCACCGTCATTTTCTCTCTACCCACCCTTGCCTCCTTCTCCGCACAGCTCTCGATTCCCCCCTCTCTTTCGCACCCTCCATGTCATATTCCGCTCCAGGAGCTCCATCATAGCTCCTCGCTGTCGCTGGGAGGATGTTTTCTCCTCTGCTCGCCCCTTCCACCGTCATTTTCTCTCTACCCACCCTTTCCTCCTTTTCCGCGCAGCTCTCGATTCCCCCCTCTCTTGCGCACCCTCCATGTCATATTCCGCTCCAGGAGCTCCATCATAGCTCCTCGCTGTCGCTGGGAGGATGTTTTCTCCTCCGCTCGCCCCTTCCACCGTCATTTTCTCTCTACCCACCCTTGCCTCCTTTTCCGCGCAGCTCTCGATTCCCCCCTCTCTTTCGCACCCTCCATGTCATATTCCGCTCCAGGAGTTCCATCATAGCTCCTCACTGTCGCTGGGAGGATGTTTTCTCCTCCACTCGCCCCTTCCACCGTCATTTTCTCTCTACCCACCCTTGCCTCCTTCTCCGCGCTGCTCTCGATTCCCTCCTCTCTCTCGCACCCTCCATATAACATCCAGCTCCAGGAGCTCCATCATAGCTCCTCGCTGTCGCTGGGAGGATGTTTTCTCCTCCGCTCGCCCCTTCCACCGTCATTTTCTCTCTACCCACCCTTGCCTCCTTCTCCGCGCAGCTCTCGATTCCCTCCTCTCTCTCGCACCCTCCATATTACATCCAGCTCCAGGAGCTCCATCATAGCTCCTCGCTGTCGCTGGGAGGATGTTTTCTCCTCTGCTCGCCGCTTCCGCCGTCATTTTCTCTCCACCCACCCTTGCCTCCTTTTCCGCGCAGCTCTCAATTCCCCCCTCTCTTTCGCACCCTCCATGTCATATTCCGCTCCAGGAGCTCCATCATAGCTCCTTGCTTTCGCTGGGAGGATGTTTTCTCCTCCGCTCGCCCCTTCCACCGTCATTTTCTCTCTACCCACCCTTGCCTCCTTTTCCGCGCAGCTCTCGATTCCCCCCTCTCTTTCGCACCCTCCATGTCATATTCCGCTCCAGGAGTTCCATCATAGCTCCTCACTGTCGCTGGGAGGATGTTTTCTCCTCCGCTCGCCCCTTCCACCGTCATTTTCTCTCTACCCACCCTTGCCTCCTTCTCCGCGCAGCTCTCGATTCCCCCCTCTCTTTCGCACCCTCCATGTCATATTCTGCTCCAGGAGCTCCATCATAGCTCCTCGCTGTCGCTGGGAGGATGTTTTCTCCTCCGCTCGCCCCTTCCACCGTCATTTTCTCTCTACCCACCCTTGCCTCCTTCTCCGCGCAGCTCTCGATTCCCCCCTCTCTTTCGCACCCTCCATGTCATATTCCGCTCCAGGAGCTCCATCATAGCTCCTTGCTGTCGCTGGGAGGATGTTTTCTCCTCCGCTCGCCCCTTCCACCATCATTTTCTCTCTACCCACCCTTGCCTCCTTCTCCGCGCAGCTCTCGATTCCCCCCTCTCTTTCGCACCCTCCATGTCATATTCCGCTCCAGGAGCTCCATCATAGCTCCTCGCTGTCGCTGGGAGGATGTTTTCTCCTCCGCTCGCCCCTTCCAGCGTCATTTTCTCTCTACCCACCCTTGCCTCCTTTTCCGCGCAGCTCTCGATTCCCCCCTCTCTTTCGCACCCTCCATGTCATATTCCGCTCCAGGAGCTCCATCATAGCTCCTCGCTGTCGCTGGGAGGATGTTTTCTCCTCCGCTCGCCCCTTCCACCGTCATTTTCTCTCTACCCACCCTTGCCTCCTTTTCCGCGCAGCTCTCGATTCCCCCCTCTCTTTCGCACCCTCCATGTCATATTCCGCTCCAGGAGCTCCATCATAGCTCCTCGCTGTCGCTGGGAGGATGTTTTCTCCTCCGCTCGCCCCTTCCACCGTCATTTTCTCTCTACCCACCCTTGCCTCCTTTTCCGCGCAGCTCTCGATTCCCCCTCTCTTTCGCACCCTCCATGTCATATTCCGCTCCCGGAGTTCCATCATAGCTCCTCACTGTCGCTGGGAGGAAGTTTTCTCCTCCGCTCGCCCCTTCCACCGTCATTTTCTCTCTACCCACCCTTGCCTCCTTTTCCGCGCAGCTCTCAATTCCCCCCTCTCTTTCGCACCCTCCATGTCATATTCCGCTCCAGGAGCTCCATCATAGCTCCTTGCTGTCGCTGGGAGGATGTTTTCTCCTCCGCTCGCCCCTTCCACCGTCATTTTCTCTCTACCCACCCTTGCCTCCTTTTCCGCGCAGCTCTCGATTCCCCCCTCTCTTTCGCACCCTCCATGTCATATTCCGCTCCAGGAGTTCCATCATAGCTCCTCACTGTCGCTGGGAGGATGTTTTCTCCTCCATTCGCCCCTTCCACCGTCATTTTCTCTCTACCCACCCTTGCCTCCTTCTCCGCGCAGCTCTCGATTCCCCCCTCTCTTTCGCACCCTCCATGTCATATTCCGCTCCAGGAGCTCCATCATAGCTCCTCGCTGTCGCTGGGAGGATGTTTTCTCCTCCGCTCGCCCCTTCCACCGTCATTTTCTTTCTACCCACCCTTGCCTCCTTTTCCACGCAGCTCTCGATTCCCCCCTCTCTTTCGCACCCTCCATGTCATATTCCGCTCCAGGAGCTCCATCATAGCTCCTCGCTGTTGCTGGGAGGATGTTTTCTCCTCCGCTCGCCCCTTCCACCGTCATTTTCTCTCTACCCACCCTTGCCTCCTTCTCCGCACAGCTCTCGATTCCCCCCTCTCTTTCGCACCCTCCATGTCATATTCCGCTCCAGGAGCTCCATCATAGCTCCTCGCTGTCGCTGGGAGGATGTTTTCTCCTCTGCTCGCCCCTTCCACCGTCATTTTCTCTCTACCCACCCTTTCCTCCTTTTCCGCGCAGCTCTCGATTCCCCCCTCTCTTGCGCACCCTCCATGTCATATTCCGCTCCAGGAGCTCCATCATAGCTCCTCGCTGTCGCTGGGAGGATGTTTTCTCCTCCGCTCGCCCCTTCCACCGTCATTTTCTCTCTACCCACCCTTGCCTCCTTTTCCGCGCAGCTCTCGATTCCCCCCTCTCTTTCGCACCCTCCATGTCATATTCCGCTCCAGGAGTTCCATCATAGCTCCTCACTGTCGCTGGGAGGATGTTTTCTCCTCCGCTCGCCCCTTCCACCGTCATTTTCTCTCTACCCACCCTTGCCTCCTTTCCCGCGCAGCTCTCAATTCCCCCCTCTCTTTCGCACCCTCCATGTCATATTCCGCTCCAGGAGCTCCATCATAGCTCCTTGCTGTCGCTGGGAGGATGTTTTCTCCTCCGCTCGCCCCTTCCACCGTCATTTTCTCTCTACCCACCCTTGCCTCCTTTTCCGCGCAGCTCTCGATTCCCCCCTCTCTTTCGCACCCTCCATGTCATATTCCGCTCCAGGAGTTCCATCATAGCTCCTCACTGTCGCTGGGAGGATGTTTTCTCCTCCGCTCGCCCCTTCCACCGTCATTTTCTCTCTACCCACCCTTGCCTCCTTCTCCGCGCAGCTCTCGATTCCCCCCTCTCTTTCGCACCCTCCATGTCATATTCCGCTCCAGGAGCTCCATCATAGCTCCTCGCTGTCGCTGGGAGGATGTTTTCTCCTCCGCTCGCCCCTTCCACCGTCATTTTCTTTCTACCCACCCTTGCCTCCTTTTCCACGCAGCTCTCGATTCCCCCCTCTCTTTCGCACCCTCCATGTCATATTCCGCTCCAGGAGCTCCATCATAGCTCCTCGCTGTTGCTGGGAGGATGTTTTCTCCTCCGCTCGCCCCTTCCACCGTCATTTTCTCTCTACCCACCCTTGCCTCCTTCTCCGCACAGCTCTCGATTCCCCCCTCTCTTTCGCACCCTCCATGTCATATTCCGCTCCAGGAGCTCCATCATAGCTCCTCGCTGTCGCTGGGAGGATGTTTTCTCCTCTGCTCGCCCCTTCCACCGTCATTTTCTCTCTACCCACCCTTTCCTCCTTTTCCGCGCAGCTCTCGATTCCCCCCTCTCTTGCGCACCCTCCATGTCATATTCCGCTCCAGGAGCTCCATCATAGCTCCTCGCTGTCGCTGGGAGGATGTTTTCTCCTCCGCTCGCCCCTTCCACCGTCATTTTCTCTCTACCCACCCTTGCCTCCTTTTCCGCGCAGCTCTCGATTCCCCCCTCTCTTTCGCACCCTCCATGTCATATTCCGCTCCAGGAGTTCCATCATAGCTCCTCACTGTCGCTGGGAGGATGTTTTCTCCTCCGCTCGCCCCTTCCACCGTCATTTTCTCTCTACCCACCCTTGCCTCCTTCTCCGCGCAGCTCTCGATTCCCCCCTCTCTTTCGCACCCTCCATGTCATATTCCGCTCCAGGAGCTCCATCATAGCTCCTCGCTGTCGCTGGGAGGATGTTTTCTCCTCCGCTCGCCCCTTCCACCGTCATTTTCTTTCTACCCACCCTTGCCTCCTTTTCCACGCAGCTCTCGATTCCCCCCTCTCTTTCGCACCCTCCATGTCATATTCCGCTCCAGGAGCTCCATCATAGCTCCTCGCTGTTGCTGGGAGGATGTTTTCTCCTCCGCTCGCCCCTTCCACCGTCATTTTCTCTCTACCCACCCTTGCCTCCTTCTCCGCACAGCTCTCGATTCCCCCCTCTCTTTCGCACCCTCCATGTCATATTCCGCTCCAGGAGCTCCATCATAGCTCCTCGCTGTCGCTGGGAGGATGTTTTCTCCTCTGCTCGCCCCTTCCACCGTCATTTTCTCTCTACCCACCCTTTCCTCCTTTTCCGCGCAGCTCTCGATTCCCCCCTCTCTTGCGCACCCTCCATGTCATATTCCGCTCCAGGAGCTCCATCATAGCTCCTCGCTGTCGCTGGGAGGATGTTTTCTCCTCCGCTCGCCCCTTCCACCGTCATTTTCTCTCTACCCACCCTTGCCTCCTTTTCCGCGCAGCTCTCGATTCCCCCCTCTCTTTCGCACCCTCCATGTCATATTCCGCTCCAGGAGTTCCATCATAGCTCCTCACTGTCGCTGGGAGGATGTTTTCTCCTCCACTCGCCCCTTCCACCGTCATTTTCTCTCTACCCACCCTTGCCTCCTTCTCCGCGCTGCTCTCGATTCCCTCCTCTCTCTCGCACCCTCCATATAACATCCAGCTCCAGGAGCTCCATCATAGCTCCTCGCTGTCGCTGGGAGGATGTTTTCTCCTCCGCTCGCCCCTTCCACCGTCATTTTCTCTCTACCCACCCTTGCCTCCTTCTCCGCGCAGCTCTCGATTCCCTCCTCTCTCTCGCACCCTCCATATTACATCCAGCTCCAGGAGCTCCATCATAGCTCCTCGCTGTCGCTGGGAGGATGTTTTCTCCTCTGCTCGCCGCTTCCGCCGTCATTTTCTCTCCACCCACCCTTGCCTCCTTTTCCGCGCAGCTCTCAATTCCCCCCTCTCTTTCGCACCCTCCATGTCATATTCCGCTCCAGGAGCTCCATCATAGCTCCTTGCTTTCGCTGGGAGGATGTTTTCTCCTCCGCTCGCCCCTTCCACCGTCATTTTCTCTCTACCCACCCTTGCCTCCTTTTCCGCGCAGCTCTCGATTCCCCCCTCTCTTTCGCACCCTCCATGTCATATTCCGCTCCAGGAGTTCCATCATAGCTCCTCACTGTCGCTGGGAGGATGTTTTCTCCTCCGCTCGCCCCTTCCACCGTCATTTTCTCTCTACCCACCCTTGCCTCCTTCTCCGCGCAGCTCTCGATTCCCCCCTCTCTTTCGCACCCTCCATGTCATATTCTGCTCCAGGAGCTCCATCATAGCTCCTCGCTGTCGCTGGGAGGATGTTTTCTCCTCCGCTCGCCCCTTCCACCGTCATTTTCTCTCTACCCACCCTTGCCTCCTTCTCCGCGCAGCTCTCGATTCCCCCCTCTCTTTCGCACCCTCCATGTCATATTCCGCTCCAGGAGCTCCATCATAGCTCCTTGCTGTCGCTGGGAGGATGTTTTCTCCTCCGCTCGCCCCTTCCACCATCATTTTCTCTCTACCCACCCTTGCCTCCTTCTCCGCGCAGCTCTCGATTCCCCCCTCTCTTTCGCACCCTCCATGTCATATTCCGCTCCAGGAGCTCCATCATAGCTCCTCGCTGTCGCTGGGAGGATGTTTTCTCCTCCGCTCGCCCCTTCCAGCGTCATTTTCTCTCTACCCACCCTTGCCTCCTTTTCCGCGCAGCTCTCGATTCCCCCCTCTCTTTCGCACCCTCCATGTCATATTCCGCTCCAGGAGCTCCATCATAGCTCCTCGCTGTCGCTGGGAGGATGTTTTCTCCTCCGCTCGCCCCTTCCACCGTCATTTTCTCTCTACCCACCCTTGCCTCCTTTTCCGCGCAGCTCTCGATTCCCCCCTCTCTTTCGCACCCTCCATGTCATATTCCGCTCCAGGAGCTCCATCATAGCTCCTCGCTGTCGCTGGGAGGATGTTTTCTCCTCCGCTCGCCCCTTCCACCGTCATTTTCTCTCTACCCACCCTTGCCTCCTTTTCCGCGCAGCTCTCGATTCCCCCTCTCTTTCGCACCCTCCATGTCATATTCCGCTCCCGGAGTTCCATCATAGCTCCTCACTGTCGCTGGGAGGAAGTTTTCTCCTCCGCTCGCCCCTTCCACCGTCATTTTCTCTCTACCCACCCTTGCCTCCTTTTCCGCGCAGCTCTCAATTCCCCCCTCTCTTTCGCACCCTCCATGTCATATTCCGCTCCAGGAGCTCCATCATAGCTCCTTGCTGTCGCTGGGAGGATGTTTTCTCCTCCGCTCGCCCCTTCCACCGTCATTTTCTCTCTACCCACCCTTGCCTCCTTTTCCGCGCAGCTCTCGATTCCCCCCTCTCTTTCGCACCCTCCATGTCATATTCCGCTCCAGGAGTTCCATCATAGCTCCTCACTGTCGCTGGGAGGATGTTTTCTCCTCCGCTCGCCCCTTCCACCGTCATTTTCTCTCTACCCACCCTTGCCTCCTTCTCCGCGCAGCTCTCGATTCCCCCCTCTCTTTCGCACCCTCCATGTCATATTCCGCTCCAGGAGCTCCATCATAGCTCCTCGCTGTCGCTGGGAGGATGTTTTCTCCTCCGCTCGCCCCTTCCACCGTCATTTTCTTTCTACCCACCCTTGCCTCCTTTTCCACGCAGCTCTCGATTCCCCCCTCTCTTTCGCACCCTCCATGTCATATTCCGCTCCAGGAGCTCCATCATAGCTCCTCGCTGTTGCTGGGAGGATGTTTTCTCCTCCGCTCGCCCCTTCCACCGTCATTTTCTCTCTACCCACCCTTGCCTCCTTCTCCGCACAGCTCTCGATTCCCCCCTCTCTTTCGCACCCTCCATGTCATATTCCGCTCCAGGAGCTCCATCATAGCTCCTCGCTGTCGCTGGGAGGATGTTTTCTCCTCTGCTCGCCCCTTCCACCGTCATTTTCTCTCTACCCACCCTTTCCTCCTTTTCCGCGCAGCTCTCGATTCCCCCCTCTCTTGCGCACCCTCCATGTCATATTCCGCTCCAGGAGCTCCATCATAGCTCCTCGCTGTCGCTGGGAGGATGTTTTCTCCTCCGCTCGCCCCTTCCACCGTCATTTTCTCTCTACCCACCCTTGCCTCCTTTTCCGCGCAGCTCTCGATTCCCCCCTCTCTTTCGCACCCTCCATGTCATATTCCGCTCCAGGAGTTCCATCATAGCTCCTCACTGTCGCTGGGAGGATGTTTTCTCCTCCGCTCGCCCCTTCCACCGTCATTTTCTCTCTACCCACCCTTGCCTCCTTCTCCGCGCAGCTCTCGATTCCCCCCTCTCTTTCGCACCCTCCATGTCATATTCCGCTCCAGGAGCTCCATCATAGCTCTTCGCTGTCGCTGGGAGGATGTTTTCTCCTCCGCTCGCCCCTTCCACCGTCATTTTCTCTCTACCCACCCTTTCCTCCTTTTCCGCGCAGCTCTCGATTCCCCCCTCTCTTTCGCACCCTCCATGTCATATTCCGCTCCAGGAGCTCCATCATAGCTCCTCGCTGTCGCTGGGAGGATGTTTTCTCCTCCGCTCGCCCCTTCCACCGTCATTTTCTCTCTACCCACCCTTGCCTCCTTCTCCGCACAGCTCTCGATTCCCCCCTCTCTTTCGCACCCTCCATGTCATATTCCGCTCCAGGAGCTCCATCATAGCTCCTCGCTGTCGCTGGGAGGATGTTTTCTCCTCTGCTCGCCCCTTCCACCGTCATTTTCTCTCTACCCACCCTTTCCTCCTTTTCCGCGCAGCTCTCGATTCCCCCCTCTCTTGCGCACCCTCCATGTCATATTCCGCTCCAGGAGCTCCATCATAGCTCCTCGCTGTCGCTGGGAGGATGTTTTCTCCTCCGCTCGCCCCTTCCACCGTCATTTTCTCTCTACCCACCCTTGCCTCCTTTTCCGCGCAGCTCTCGATTCCCCCCTCTCTTTCGCACCCTCCATGTCATATTCCGCTCCAGGAGTTCCATCATAGCTCCTCACTGTCGCTGGGAGGATGTTTTCTCCTCCGCTCGCCCCTTCCACCGTAATTTTCTCTCTACCCACCCTTGCCTCCTTCTCCGCGCAGCTCTCGATTCCCCCCTCTCTTTCGCACCCTCCATGTCATATTCCGCTCCAGGAGCTCTATCATAGCTCTTCGCTGTCGCTGGGAGGATGTTTTCTCCTCCGCTCGCCCCTTCCACCGTCATTTTCTCTCTACCCACGCTTGCCTCCTTCTCCGCGCAGCTCTCGATTCCCTCCTCTCTCTCGCACCCTCCATATTACATCCAGCTCCAGGAGCTTCATCATAGCTCCTCGCTGTCGCTGGGAGGATGTTTTCTCCTCCGCTCGCCCCTTCCACCGTCATTTTCTCTCTACCCACCCTTGCCTCCTTCTCTGCGCAGCTCTCGATTCCCCCCTCTCTTTCGCACCCTCCATGTCATATTCCGCTCCAGGAGCTCCATCATAGCTCCTCGCTGTCGCTGGGAGGATGTTTTCTCCTCCGCTCGCCCCTTCCACCGTCATTTTCTCTCTACCCACCCTTGCCTCCTTCTCCGCGCAGCTCTCGATTCCCTCTTCTCTCTCGCACCCTCCATATTACATCCAGCTCCAGGAGCTCCATCATAGCTCCTCGCTGTCGCTGGGAGGATGTTTTCTCCTCTGCTCGCCGCTTCCGCCGTCATTTTCTCTCCACCCACCCTTGCCTCCTTCTCCGCGCCGCTCTCGATTCCCCCCTCTCTTTCGCACCCTCCATGTCATATTCCGCTCCAGGAGCTCCATCATAGCTCCTCGCTGTCGCTGGGAGGATGTTTTCTCCTCCGCTCGCCCCTTCCACCGTCATTTTCTCTCTACCCACCCTTGCCTCCTTCTCCGCGCAGCTCTCGATTCCCCCCTCTCTTTCGCACCCTCCATGTCATATTCCGCTCCAGGAGCTCCATCATAGCTCCTCGCTGTCGCTGGGAGGATGTTTTCTCCTCCGCTCGCCCCTTCCACCGTCATTTTCTCTCTACCCACCCTTTCCTCCTTTTCCGCGCAGCTCTCGATTCCCCCCTCTCTTTCACACCCTCCATGTCATATTCCGCTCCAGGAGCTCCATCATTGCTCCTCGCTGTCGCTGGGAGGATGTTTTCTCCTCCGCTCGCCCCTTCCACCGTCATTTTCTCTCTACCCACCCTTGCCTCCCTCTCCGCGCAGCTCTCAATTCCCCCCTCTCTTTCGCACCCTCCATGTCATATTCCGCTCCAGGAGCTCCATCATAGCTCCTCGCTGTCGCTGGGAGGATGTTTTCTCCTCCGCTCGCCCCTTCCACCGTCATTTTCTCTCTACCCACCCTTGCCTCCTTTTCCGCGCAGCTCTCGATTCCCCCCTCTCTTTCGCACCCTCCATGTCATATTCCGCTCCAGGAGTTCCATCATAGCTCCTCACTGTCGCTGGGAGGATGTTTTCTCCTCCACTCGCCCCTTCCACCGTCATTTTCTCTCTACCCACCCTTGCCTCCTTCTCCGCGCTGCTCTCGATTCCCTCCTCTCTCTCGCACCCTCCATATTACATCCAGCTCCAGGAGCTCCATCATAGCTCCTCGCTGTCGCTGGGAGGATGTTTTCTCCCCCGCTCGCCCCTTCCACCGTCATTTTCTCTCTACCCACCCTTGCCTCCTTCTCCGCGCAGCTCTCGATTCCCTCCTCTCTCTCGCACCCTCCATATTACATCCAGCTCCAGGAGCTCCATCATAGCTCCTCGCTGTCGCTACGAGGATGTTTTCTCCTCTGCTCGCCGCTTCCGCCGTCATTTTCTCTCCACCCACCCTTGCCTCCTTTTCCGCGCAGCTCTCAATTCCCCCCTCTCTTTCGCACCCTCCATGTCATATTCCGCTCCAGGAGCTCCATCATAGCTCCTCGCTGTCGCTGGGAGGATGTTTTCTCCTCTGCTCGCCCCTTCCACCGTAATTTTCTCTCTACCCACCCTTTCCTCCTTTTCCGCGCAGCTCTCGATTCCCCCTCTCTTTCGCACCCTCCATGTCATATTCCGCTCCAGGAGCTCCATCATAGCTCCTCGCTGTCGCTGGGAGGATGTTTTCTCCTCCGCTCGCCCCTTCCACCGTCATTTTCTCTCTACCCACCCTTGCCTCCTTTTCCGCGCAGCTCTCGATTCCCCCCTCTCTTTCGCACCTTCCATGTCATATTCCGCTCCAGGAGTTCCATCATAGCTCCTCACTGTCGCTGGGAGGATGTTTTCTCCTCCACTCGCCCCTTCCACCGTCATTTTCTCTCTACCCACCCTTGCCTCCTTCTCCGCGCTGCTCTCGATTCCCTCCTCTCTCTCGCACCCTCCATATTACATCCAGCTCCAGGAGCTCCATCATAGCTCCTCGCTGTCGCTGGGAGGATGTTTTCTCCTCCGCTCGCCCCTTCCACCGTCATTTTCTCTCTACCCACCCTTGCCTCCTTCTCCGCGCAGCTCTCGATTCCCTCCTCTCTCTCGCACCCTCCATATTACATCCAGCTCCAGGAGCTCCATCATAGCTCCTCGCTGTCGCTACGAGGATGTTTTCTCCTCTGCTCGCCGCTTCCGCCGTCATTTTCTCTCCACCCACCCTTGCCTCCTTTTCCGCGCAGCTCTCAATTCCCCCCTCTCTTTCGCACCCTCCATGTCATATTCCGCTCCAGGAGCTCCATCATAGCTCCTTGCTGTCACTGGGAGGATGTTTTCTCCTCCGCTCGCCCCTTCCACCGTCATTTTCTCTCTACCCACCCTTGCCTCCTTTTCCGCGCAGCTCTCGATTCCCCCCTCTCTTTCGCACCCTCCATGTCATATTCCGCTCCAGGAGTTCCATCATAGCTCCTCACTGTCGCTGGGAGGATGTTTTCTCCTCCGCTCGCCCCTTCCACCGTCATTTTCTCTCTACCCACCCTTGCCTCCTTCTCCGCGCAGCTCTCGATTCCCCCCTCTCTTTCGCACCCTCCATGTCATATTCTGCTCCAGGAGCTCCATCATAGCTCCTCGCTGTCGCTGGGAGGATGTTTTCTCCTCCGCTCGCCCCTTCCACCGTCATTTTCTCTCTACCCACCCTTGCCTCCTTCTCCGCGCAGCTCTCGATTCCCCCCTCTCTTTCGCACCCTCCATGTCATATTCCGCTCCAGGAGCTCCATCATAGCTCCTTGCTGTCGCTGGGAGGATGTTTTCTCCTCCGCTCGCCCCTTCCACCATCATTTTCTCTCTACCCACCCTTGCCTCCTTCTCCGCGCAGCTCTCGATTCCCCCCTCTCTTTCGCACCCTCCATGTCATATTCCGCTCCAGGAGCTCCATCATAGCTCCTCGCTGTCGCTGGGAGGATGTTTTCTCCTCCGCTCGCCCCTTCCACCGTCATTTTCTCTCTACCCACCCTTGCCTCCTTTTCCGCGCAGCTCTCGATTCCCCCCTCTCTTTCGCACCCTCCATGTCATATTCCGCTCCAGGAGCTCCATCATAGCTCCTCGCTGTCGCTGGGAGGATGTTTTCTCCTCCGCTCGCCCCTTCCACCGTCATTTTCTCTCTACCCACCCTTGCCTCCTTTTCCGCGCAGCTCTCGATTCCCCCTCTCTTTCGCACCCTCCATGTCATATTCCGCTCCCGGAGTTCCATCATAGCTCCTCACTGTCGCTGGGAGGAAGTTTTCTCCTACGCTCGCCCCTTCCACCGTCATTTTCTCTCTACCCACCCTTGCCTCCTTTTCCGCGCAGCTCTCAATTCCCCCCTCTCTTTCGCACCCTCCATGTCATATTCCGCTCCAGGAGCTCCATCATAGCTCCTTGCTGTCGCTGGGAGGATGTTTTCTCCTCCGCTCGCCCCTTCCACCGTCATTTTCTCTCTACCCACCCTTGCCTCCTTTTCCGCGCAGCTCTCGATTCCCCCCTCTCTTTCGCACCCTCCATGTCATATTCCGCTCCAGGAGTTCCATCATAGCTCTTCACTGTCGCTGGGAGGATGTTTTCTCCTCCGCTCGCCCCTTCCACCGTCATTTTCTCTCTACCCACCCTTGCCTCCTTCTCCGCGCAGCTCTCGATTCCCCCCTCTCTTTTGCACCCTCCATGTCATATTCCGCTCCAGGAGCTCCATCATAGCTCCTTGCTGTCGCTGGGAGGATGTTTTCTCCTCCGCTCGCCCCTTCCACCATCATTTTCTCTCTACCCACCCTTGCCTCCTTCTCCGCGCAGCTCTCGATTCCCCCCTCTCTTTCGCACCCTCCATGTCATATTCCGCTCCAGGAGCTCCATCATAGCTCCTCGCTGTCGCTGGGAGGATGTTTTCTCCTCCGCTCGCCCCTTCCACCGTCATTTTCTCTCTACCCACCCTTGCCTCCTTTTCCGCGCAGCTCTCGATTCCCCCCTCTCTTTCGCACCCTCCATGTCATATTCCGCTCCAGGAGCTCCATCATAGCTCCTCGCTGTCGCTGGGAGGATGTTTTCTCCTCCGCTCGCCCCTTCCACCGTCATTTTCTCTCTACCCACCCTTGCCTCCTTTTCCGCGCAGCTCTCGATTCCCCCCTCTCTTTCGCACCCTCCATGTCATATTCCGCTCCAGGAGCTCCATCATAGCTCCTCGCTGTCGCTGGGAGGATGTTTTCTCCTCCGCTCGCCCCTTCCACCGTCATTTTCTCTCTACCCACCCTTGCCTCCTTTTCCGCGCAGCTCTCGATTCCCCCCTCTCTTTCGCACCCTCCATGTCATATTCCGCTCCAGGAGTTCCATCATAGCTCCTCACTGTCGCTGGGAGGATGTTTTCTCCTCCGCTCGCCCCTTCCACCGTCATTTTCTCTCTACCCACCCTTGCCTCCTTTTCCGCGCAGCTCTCGATTCCCCCTCTCTTTCGCACCCTCCATGTCATATTCCGCTCCCGGAGTTCCATCATAGCTCCTCACTGTCGCTGGGAGGAAGTTTTCTCCTCCGCTCGCCCCTTCCACCGTCATTTTCTCTCTACCCACCCTTGCCTCCTTTTCCGCGCAGCTCTCAATTCCCCCCTCTCTTTCGCACCCTCCATGTCATATTCCGCTCCAGGAGCTCCATCATAGCTCCTTGCTGTCGCTGGGAGGATGTTTTCTCCTCCGCTCGCCCCTTCCACCGTCATTTTCTCTCTACCCACCCTTGCCTCCTTTTCCGCGCAGCTCTCGATTCCCCCCTCTCTTTCGCACCCTCCATGTCATATTCCGCTCCAGGAGTTCCATCATAGCTCCTCACTGTCGCTGGGAGGATGTTTTCTCCTCCGCTCGCCCCTTCCACCGTCATTTTCTCTCTACCCACCCTTGCCTCCTTCTCCGCGCAGCTCTCGATTCCCCCCTCTCTTTCGCACCCTCCATGTCATATTCCGCTCCAGGAGCTCCATCATAGCTCCTTGCTGTCTCTGGGAGGATGTTTTCTCCTCCGCTCGCCCCTTCCACCATCATTTTCTCTCTACCCACCCTTGCCTCCTTCTCCGCGCAGCTCTCGATTCCCCCCTCTCTTTCGCACCCTCCATGTCATATTCCGCTCCAGGAGCTCCATCATAGCTCCTCGCTGTCGCTGGGAGGATGTTTTCTCCTCCGCTCGCCCCTTCCACCGTCATTTTCTCTCTACCCACCCTTGCCTCCTTTTCCGCGCAGCTCTCGATTCCCCCCTCTCTTTCGCACCCTCCATGTCATATTCCGCTCCAGGAGTTCCATCATAGCTCCTCACTGTCGCTGGGAGGATGTTTTCTCCTCCGCTCGCCCCTTCCACCGTCATTTTCTCTCTACCCACCCTTGCCTCCTTTTCCGCGCAGCTCTCGATTCCCCCTCTCTTTCGCACCCTCCATGTCATATTCCGCTCCCGGAGTTCCATCATAGCTCCTCACTGTCGCTGGGAGGAAGTTTTCTCCTCCGCTCGCCCCTTCCACCGTCATTTTCTCTCTACCCACCCTTGCCTCCTTTTCCGCGCAGCTCTCAATTCCCCCCTCTCTTTCGCACCCTCCATGTCATATTCCGCTCCAGGAGCTCCATCATAGCTCCTTGCTGTCGCTGGGAGGATGTTTTCTCCTCCGCTCGCCCCTTCCACCGTCATTTTCTCTCTACCCACCCTTGCCTCCTTTTCCGCGCAGCTCTCGATTCCCCCCTCTCTTTCGCACCCTCCATGTCATATTCCGCTCCAGGAGTTCCATCATAGCTCCTCACTGTCGCTGGGAGGATGTTTTCTCCTCCGCTCGCCCCTTCCACCGTCATTTTCTCTCTACCCACCCTTGCCTCCTTCTCCGCGCAGCTCTCGATTCCCCCCTCTCTTTCGCACCCTCCATGTCATATTCCGCTCCAGGAGCTCCATCATAGCTCCTTGCTGTCGCTGGGAGGATGTTTTCTCCTCCGCTCGCCCCTTCCACCATCATTTTCTCTCTACCCACCCTTGCCTCCTTCTCCGCGCAGCTCTCGATTCCCCCCTCTCTTTCGCACCCTCCATGTCATATTCCGCTCCAGGAGCTCCATCATAGCTCCTCGCTGTCGCTGGGAGGATGTTTTCTCCTCCGCTCGCCCCTTCCACCGTCATTTTCTCTCTACCCACCCTTGCCTCCTTTTCCGCGCAGCTCTCGATTCCCCCCTCTCTTTCGCACCCTCCATGTCATATTCCGCTCCAGGAGCTCCATCATAGCTCCTCGCTGTCGCTGGGAGGATGTTTTCTCCTCCGCTCGCCCCTTCCACCGTCATTTTCTTTCTACCCACCCTTGCCTCCTTTTCCACGCAGCTCTCGATTCCCCCCTCTCTTTCGCACCCTCCATGTCATATTCCGCTCCAGGAGCTCCATCATAGCTCCTCGCTGTTGCTGGGAGGATGTTTTCTCCTCCGCTCGCCCCTTCCACCGTCATTTTCTCTCTACCCACCCTTGCCTCCTTTTCCGCGCAGCTCTCGATTCCCCCCTCTCTTTCGCACCCTCCATGTCATATTCCGCTCCAGGAGTTCCATCATAGCTCCTCACTGTCGCTGGGAGGATGTTTTCTCCTCCGCTCGCCCCTTCCACCGTCATTTTCTCTCTACCCACCCTTGCCTCCTTCTCCGCGCAGCTCTCGATTCCCCCCTCTCTTTCGCACCCTCCATGTCATATTCCGCTCCAGGAGCTCCATCATAGCTCCTTGCTGTCGCTGGGAGGATGTTTTCTCCTCCGCTCGCCCCTTCCACCATCATTTTCTCTCTACCCACCCTTGCCTCCTTCTCCGCGCAGCTCTCGATTCCCCCCTCTCTTTCGCACCCTCCATGTCATATTCCGCTCCAGGAGCTCCATCATAGCTCCTCGCTGTCGCTGGGAGGATGTTTTCTCCTCCGCTCGCCCCTTCCACCGTCATTTTCTCTCTACCCACCCTTGCCTCCTTTTCCGCGCAGCTCTCGATTCCCCCCTCTCTTTCGCACCCTCCATGTCATATTCTGCTCCAGGAGCTCCATCATAGCTCCTCGCTGTCGCTGGGAGGATGTTTTCTCCTCCGCTCGCCCCTTCCACCGTCATTTTCTTTCTACCCACCCTTGCCTCCTTTTCCACGCAGCTCTCGATTCCCCCCTCTCTTTCGCACCCTCCATGTCATATTCCGCTCCAGGAGCTCCATCATAGCTCCTCGCTGTCGCTGGGAGGATGTTTTCTCCTCTGCTCGCCCCTTCCACCGTCATTTTCTCTCTACCCACCCTTTCCTCCTTTTCCGCGCAGCTCTCGATTCCCCCCTCTCTTTCGCACCCTCCATGTCATATTCCGCTCCTGGAGCTCCATCATAGCTCCTCGCTGTCGCTGGGAGGATGTTTTCTCCTCCGCTCGCCCCTTCCACCGTCATTTTCTTTCTACCCACCCTTGCCTCCTTTTCCACGCAGCTCTCGATTCCCCCCTCTCTTTCGCACCCTCCATGTCATATTCCGCTCCAGGAGCTCCATCATAGCTCCTCGCTGTTGCTGGGAGGATGTTTTCTCCTCCGCTCGCCCCTTCCACCGTCATTTTCTCTCTACCCACCCTTGCCTCCTTCTCCGCACAGCTCTCGATTCCCCCCTCTCTTTCGCACCCTCCATGTCATATTCCGCTCCAGGAGCTCCATCATAGCTCCTCGCTGTCGCTGGGAGGATGTTTTCTCCTCTGCTCGCCCCTTCCACCGTCATTTTCTCTCTACTCACCCTTTCCTCCTTTTCCGCGCAGCTCTCGATTCCCCCCTCTCTTGCGCACCCTCCATGTCATATTCCGCTCCAGGAGCTCCATCATAGCTCCTCGCTGTCGCTGGGAGGATGTTTTCTCCTCCGCTCGCCCCTTCCACCGTCATTTTCTCTCTACCCACCCTTGCCTCCTTTTCCGCGCAGCTCTCGATTCCCCCCTCTCTTTCGCACCCTCCATGTCATATTCCGCTCCAGGAGTTCCATCATAGCTCCTCACTGTCGCTGGGAGGATGTTTTCTCCTCCGCTCGCCCCTTCCACCGTCATTTTCTCTCTACCCACCCTTGCCTCCTTCTCCGCGCAGCTCTCGATTCCCCCCTCTCTTTCGCACCCTCCATGTCATATTCCGCTCCAGGAGCTCCATCATAGCTCTTCGCTGTCGCTGGGAGGATGTTTTCTCCTCCGCTCGCCCCTTCCACCGTCATTTTCTCTCTACCCACCCTTTCCTCCTTTTCCGCGCAGCTCTCGATTCCCCCCTCTCTTTCGCACCCTCCATGTCATATTCCGCTCCAGGAGCTCCATCATAGCTCCTCGCTGTCGCTGGGAGGATGTTTTCTCCTCCGCTCGCTCCTTCCACCGTCATTTTCTTTCTACCCACCCTTGCCTCCTTTTCCACGCAGCTCTCGATTCCCCCCTCTCTTTCGCACCCTCCATGTCATATTCCGCTCCAGGAGCTCCATCATAGCTCCTCGCTGTCGCTGGGAGGATGTTTTCTCCTCCGCTCGCCCCTTCCACCGTCATTTTCTTTCTACCCACCCTTGCCTCCTTTTCCACGCAGCTCTCGATTCCCCCCTCTCTTTCGCACCCTCCATGTCATATTCCGCTCCAGGAGCTCCATCATAGCTCCTCGCTGTTGCTGGGAGGATGTTTTCTCCTCCGCTCGCCCCTTCCACCGTCATTTTCTCTCTACCCACCCTTGCCTCCTTCTCCGCACAGCTCTCGATTCCCCCCTCTCTTTCGCACCCTCCATGTCATATTCCGCTCCAGGAGCTCCATCATAGCTCCTCGCTGTCGCTGGGAGGATGTTTTCTCCTCTGCTCGCCCCTTCCACCGTCATTTTCTCTCTACCCACCCTTTCCTCCTTTTCCTCGCAGCTCTCGATTCCCCCCTCTCTTTCGCACCCTCCATGTCATATTCCGCTCCAGGAGCTCCATCATAGCTCCTCGCTGTCGCTGGGAGGATGTTTTCTCCTCCGCTCGCCCCTTCCACCGTCATTTTCTCTCTACCCACCCTTGCCTCCTTCTCCGCACAGCTCTCGATTCCCCCCTCTCTTTCGCACCCTCCATGTCATATTCCGCTCCAGGAGCTCCATCATAGCTCCTCGCTGTTGCTGGGAGGATGTTTTCTCCTCCGCTCGCCCCTTCCACTGTCATTTTCTCTCTACCCACCCTTGCCTCCTTCTCCGCACAGCTCTCGATTCCCCCCTCTCTTTCGCACCCTCCATGTCATATTCCGCTCCAGGAGCTCCATCATAGCTCCTCGCTGTCGCTGGGAGGATGTTTTCTCCTCTGCTCGCCCCTTCCACCGTCATTTTCTCTCTACCCACCCTTTCCTCCTTTTCCGCGCAGCTCTCGATTCCCCCCTCTCTTGCGCACCCTCCATGTCATATTCCGCTCCAGGAGCTCCATCATAGCTCCTCGCTGTCGCTGGGAGGATGTTTTCTCCTCCGCTCGCCCCTTCCACCGTCATTTTCTCTCTACCCACCCTTGCCTCCTTTTCCGCGCAGCTCTCGATTCCCCCCTCTCTTTCGCACCCTCCATGTCATATTCCGCTCCAGGAGTTCCATCATAGCTCCTCACTGTCGCTGGGAGGATGTTTTCTCCTCCGCTCGCCCCTTCCACCGTCATTTTCTCTCTACCCACCCTTGCCTCCTTCTCCGCGCAGCTCTCGATTCCCCCCTCTCTTTCGCACCCTCCATGTCATATTCCGCTCCAGGAGCTCCATCATAGCTCTTCGCTGTCGCTGGGAGGATGTTTTCTCCTCCGCTCGCCCCTTCCACCGTCATTTTCTCTCTACCCACCCTTTCCTCCTTTTCCGCGCAGCTCTCGATTCCCCCCTCTCTTTCGCACCCTCCATGTCATATTCCGCTCCAGGAGCTCCATCATAGCTCCTCGCTGTCGCTGGGAGGATGTTTTCTCCTCCGCTCGCCCCTTCCACCGTCATTTTCTTTCTACCCACCCTTGCCTCCTTTTCCACGCAGCTCTCGATTCCCCCCTCTCTTTCGCACCCTCCATGTCATATTCCGCTCCAGGAGCTCCATCATAGCTCCTCGCTGTTGCTGGGAGGATGTTTTCTCCTCCGCTCGCCCCTTCCACTGTCATTTTCTCTCTACCCACCCTTGCCTCCTTCTCCGCACAGCTCTCGATTCCCCCCTCTCTTTCGCACCCTCCATGTCATATTCCGCTCCAGGAGCTCCATCATAGCTCCTCGCTGTCGCTGGGAGGATGTTTTCTCCTCTGCTCGCCCCTTCCACCGTCATTTTCTCTCTACCCACCCTTTCCTCCTTTTCCGCGCAGCTCTCGATTCCCCCCTCTCTTGCGCACCCTCCATGTCATATTCCGCTCCAGGAGCTCCATCATAGCTCCTCGCTGTCGCTGGGAGGATGTTTTCTCCTCCGCTCGCCCCTTCCACCGTCATTTTCTCTCTACCCACACTTGCCTCCTTTTCCGCGCAGCTCTCGATTCCCCCCTCTCTTTCGCACCCTCCATGTCATATTCCGCTCCAGGAGTTCCATCATAGCTCCTCACTGTCGCTGGGAGGATGTTTTCTCCTCCGCTCGCCCCTTCCACCGTAATTTTCTCTCTACCCACCCTTGCCTCCTTCTCCGCGCAGCTCTCGATTCCCCCCTCTCTTTCGCACCCTCCATGTCATATTCCGCTCCAGGAGCTCTATCATAGCTCTTCGCTGTCGCTGGGAGGATGTTTTCTCCTCCGCTCGCCCCTTCCACCGTCATTTTCTCTCTACCCACGCTTGCCTCCTTCTCCGCGTAGCTCTCGATTCCCTCCTCTCTCTCGCACCCTCCATATTACATCCAGCTCCAGGAGCTTCATCATAGCTCCTCGCTGTCGCTGGGAGGATGTTTTCTCCTCCGCTCGCCCCTTCCACCGTCATTTTCTCTCTACCCACCCTTGCCTCCTTCTCTGCGCAGCTCTCGATTCCCCCCTCTCTTTCGCACCCTCCATGTCATATTCCGCTCCAGGAGCTCCATCATAGCTCCTCGCTGTCGCTGGGAGGATGTTTTCTCCTCCGCTCGCCCCTTCCACCGTCATTTTCTCTCTACCCACCCTTGCCTCCTTCTCCGCGCAGCTCTCGATTCCCTCCTCTCTCTCACACCCTCCATATTACATCCAGCTCCAGGAGCTCCATCATAGCTCCTCGCTGTCGCTGAGAGGATGTTTTCTCCTCTGCTCGCCGCTTCCGCCGTCATTTTCTCTCCACCCACCCTTGCCTCCTTTTCCGCGCAGCTCTCAATTCCCCCCTCTCTTTCGCACCCTCCATGTCATATTCCGCTCCAGGAGCTCCATCATAGCTCCTTGCTGTCGCTGGGAGGATGTTTTCTCCTCCGCTCGCCCCTTCCACCGTCATTTTCTCTCTACCCACCCTTGCCTCCTTTTCCGCGCAGCTCTCGATTCCCCCCTCTCTTTCGCACCCTCCATGTCATATTCCGCTCCAGGAGTTCCATCATAGCTCCTCACTGTCGCTGGGAGGAAGTTTTCTCCTCCGCTCGCCCCTTCCACCGTCATTTTCTCTCTACCCACCCTTGCCTCCTTCTCCGCGCAGCTCTCGATTCCCCCCTCTCTTTCGCACCCTCCATGTCATATTCTGCTCCAGGAGCTCCATCATAGCTCCTCGCTGTCGCTGGGAGGATGTTTTCTCCTCCGCTCGCCCCTTCCACCGTCATTTTCTCTCTACCCACCCTTGCCTCCTTCTCCGCGCAGCTCTCGATTCCCCCCTCTCTTTCGCACCCTCCATGTCATATTCCGCTCCAGGAGCTCCATCATAGCTCCTTGCTGTTGCTGGGAGGATGTTTTCTCCTCTGCTCGCCCCTTCCACCATCATTTTCTCTCTACCCACCCTTGCCTCCTTCTCCGCGCAGCTCTCGATTCCCCCCTCTCTTTCGCACCCTCCATGTCATATTCCGCTCCAGGAGCTCCATCATAGCTCCTCGCTGTCGCTGGGAGGATGTTTTCTCCTCCGCTCGCCCCTTCCACCGTCATTTTCTCTCTACCCACCCTTGCCTCCTTTTCCGCGCAGCACTCGATTCCACCCTCTCTTTCGCACCCTCCATGTCATATTCCGCTCCAGGAGCTCCATCATAGCTCCTCGCTGTCGCTGGGAGGATGTTTTCTCCTCCGCTCGCCCCTTCCACCGTCATTTTCTCTCTACCCACCCTTGCCTCCTTTTCCGCGCAGCTCTCGATTCCCCCCTCTCTTTCGCACCCTCCATGTCATATTCCGCTCCAGGAGTTCCATCATAGCTCCTCACTGTCGCTGGGAGGATGTTTTCTCCTCCGCTCGCCCCTTCCACCGTCATTTTCTCTCTACCCACCCTTGCCTCCTTCTCCGCGCAGCTCTCGATTCCCCCCTCTCTTTCGCACCCTCCATGTCATATTCCGCTCCAGGAGCTCCATCATAGCTCCTTGCTGTCGCTGGGAGGATGTTTTCTCCTCCGCTCGCCCCTTCCACCATCATTTTCTCTCTACCCACCCTTGCCTCCTTCTCCGCGCAGCTCTCGATTCCCCCCTCTCTTTCGCACCCTCCATGTCATATTCCGCTCCAGGAGCTCCATCATAGCTCCTCGCTGTCGCTGGGAGGATGTTTTCTCCTCCGCTCGCCCCTTCCACCGTCATTTTCTCTCTACCCACCCTTGCCTCCTTTTCCACGCAGCTCTCGATTCCCCCCTCTCTTTCGCACCCTCCATGTCATATTCCGCTCCAGGAGCTCCATCATAGCTCCTCGCTGTTGCTGGGAGGATGTTTTCTCCTCCGCTCGCCCCTTCCACCGTCATTTTCTCTCTACCCACCCTTGCCTCCTTCTCCGCACAGCTCTCGATTCCCCCCTCTCTTTCGCACCCTCCATGTCATATTCCGCTCCAGGAGCTCCATCATAGCTCCTCGCTGTCGCTGGGAGGATGTTTTCTCCTCTGCTCGCCCCTTCCACCGTCATTTTCTCTCTACCCACCCTTTCCTCCTTTTCCGCGCAGCTCTCGATTCCCCCCTCTCTTTCGCACCCTCCATGTCATATTCCGCTCCAGGAGCTCCATCATAGCTCCTCGCTGTCGCTGGGAGGATGTTTTCTCCTCCGCTCGCCCCTTCCACCGTCATTTTCTTTCTACCCACCCTTGCCTCCTTTTCCACGCAGCTCTCGATTCCCCCCTCTCTTTCGCACCCTCCATGTCATATTCCGCTCCAGGAGCTCCATCATAGCTCCTCGCTGTTGCTGGGAGGATGTTTTCTCCTCCGCTCGCCCCTTCCACCGTCATTTTCTCTCTACCCACCCTTGCCTCCTTCTCCGCACAGCTCTCGATTCCCCCCTCTCTTTCGCACCCTCCATGTCATATTCCGCTCCAGGAGCTCCATCATAGCTCCTCGCTGTCGCTGGGAGGATGTTTTCTCCTCTGCTCGCCCCTTCCACCGTCATTTTCTCTCTACCCACCCTTTCCTCCTTTTCCGCGCAGCTCTCGATTCCCCCCTCTCTTGCGCACCCTCCATGTCATATTCCGCTCCAGGAGCTCCATCATAGCTCCTCGCTGTCGCTGGGAGGATGTTTTCTCCTCCGCTCGCCCCTTCCACCGTCATTTTCTCTCTACCCACCCTTGCCTCCTTTTCCGCGCAGCTCTCGATTCCCCCCTCTCTTTCGCACCCTCCATGTCATATTCCGCTCCAGGAGTTCCATCATAGCTCCTCACTGTCGCTGGGAGGATGTTTTCTCCTCCGCTCGCCCCTTCCACCGTCATTTTCTCTCTACCCACCCTTGCCTCCTTCTCCGCGCAGCTCTCGATTCCCCCCTCTCTTTCGCACCCTCCATGTCATATTCCGCTCCAGGAGCTCCATCATAGCTCTTCGCTGTCGCTGGGAGGATGTTTTCTCCTCCGCTCGCCCCTTCCACCGTCATTTTCTCTCTACCCACCCTTTCCTCCTTTTCCGCGCAGCTCTCGATTCCCCCCTCTCTTTCGCACCCTCCATGTCATATTCCGCTCCAGGAGCTCCATCATAGCTCCTCGCTGTCGCTGGGAGGATGTTTTCTCCTCCGCTCGCCCCTTCCACCATCATTTTCTCTCTACCCACCCTTGCCTCCTTTTCCGCGCAGCTCTCGATTCCCCCCTCTCTTTCGCACCCTCCATGTCATATTCCGCTACAGGAGCTCCATCATAGCTCCTCGCTGTTGCTGGGAGGATGTTTTCTCCTCCGCTCGCCCCTTCCACCGTCATTTTCTCTCTACCCACCCTTGCCTCCTTCTCCACGCAGCTCTCAATTCCCCCCTCTCTTTCGCACCCTCCATGTCATATTCCGCTCCAGGAGCTCCATCATAGCTCTTCGCTGTCGCTGGGAGGATGTTTTCTCCTCCGCTCGCCCCTTCCACCGTCATTTTCTCTCTACCCACCCTTTCCTCCTTTTCCGCGCAGCTCTCGATTCCCCCTCTCTTTCGCACCCTCCATGTCATATTCCGCTCCCGGAGTTCCATCATAGCTCCTCACTGTCGCTGGGAGGAAGTTTTCTCCTACGCTCGCCCCTTCCACCGTCATTTTCTCTCTACCCACCCTTGCCTCCTTTTCCGCGCAGCTCTCAATTCCCCCCTCTCTTTCGCACCCTCCATGTCATATTCCGCTCCAGGAGCTCCATCATAGCTCCTTGCTGTCGCTGGGAGGATGTTTTCTCCTCCGCTCGCCCCTTCCACCGTCATTTTCTCTCTACCCACCCTTGCCTCCTTTTCCGCGCAGCTCTCGATTCCCCCCTCTCTTTCGCACCCTCCATGTCATATTCCGCTCCAGGAGTTCCATCATAGCTCCTCACTGTCGCTGGGAGGATGTTTTCTCCTCCGCTCGCCCCTTCCACCGTCATTTTCTCTCTACCCACCCTTGCCTCCTTCTCCGCGCAGCTCTCGATTCCCCCCTCTCTTTCGCACCCTCCATGTCATATTCCGCTCCAGGAGCTCCATCATAGCTCCTTGCTGTCGCTGGGAGGATGTTTTCTCCTCCGCTCGCCCCTTCCACCATCATTTTCTCTCTACCCACCCTTGCCTCCTTCTCCGCGCAGCTCTCGATTCCCCCCTCTCTTTCGCACCCTCCATGTCATATTCCGCTCCAGGAGCTCCATCATAGCTCCTCGCTGTCGCTGGGAGGATGTTTTCTCCTCCGCTCGCCCCTTCCACCGTCATTTTCTCTCTACCCACCCTTGCCTCCTTTTCCGCGCAGCTCTCGATTCCCCCCTCTCTTTCGCACCCTCCATGTCATATTCCGCTCCAGGAGCTCCATCATAGCTCCTCGCTGTCGCTGGGAGGATGTTTTCTCCTCCGCTCGCCCCTTCCACCGTCATTTTCTCTCTACCCACCCTTGCCTCCTTTTCCGCGCAGCTCTCGATTCCCCCCTCTCTTTCGCACCCTCCATGTCATATTCCGCTCCAGGAGCTCCATCATAGCTCCTCGCTGTCGCTGGGAGGATGTTTTCTCCTCCGCTCGCCCCTTCCACCGTCATTTTCTCTCTACCCACCCTTGCCTCCTTTTCCGCGCAGCTCTCGATTCCCCCCTCTCTTTCGCACCCTCCATGTCATATTCCGCTCCAGGAGTTCCATCATAGCTCCTCACTGTCGCTGGGAGGATGTTTTCTCCTCCGCTCGCCCCTTCCACCGTCATTTTCTCTCTACCCACCCTTGCCTCCTTTTCCGCGCAGCTCTCGATTCCCCCTCTCTTTCGCACCCTCCATGTCATATTCCGCTCCCGGAGTTCCATCATAGCTCCTCACTGTCGCTGGGAGGAAGTTTTCTCCTCCGCTCGCCCCTTCCACCGTCATTTTCTCTCTACCCACCCTTGCCTCCTTTTCCGCGCAGCTCTCAATTCCCCCCTCTCTTTCGCACCCTCCATGTCATATTCCGCTCCAGGAGCTCCATCATAGCTCCTTGCTGTCGCTGGGAGGATGTTTTCTCCTCCGCTCGCCCCTTCCACCGTCATTTTCTCTCTACCCACCCTTGCCTCCTTTTCCGCGCAGCTCTCGATTCCCCCCTCTCTTTCGCACCCTCCATGTCATATTCCGCTCCAGGAGTTCCATCATAGCTCCTCACTGTCGCTGGGAGGATGTTTTCTCCTCAGCTCGCCCCTTCCACCGTCATTTTCTCTCTACCCACCCTTGCCTCCTTCTCCGCGCAGCTCTCGATTCCCCCCTCTCTTTCGCACCCTCCATGTCATATTCCGCTCCAGGAGCTCCATCATAGCTCCTTGCTGTCGCTGGGAGGATGTTTTCTCCTCCGCTCGCCCCTTCCACCATCATTTTCTCTCTACCCACCCTTGCCTCCTTCTCCGCGCAGCTCTCGATTCCCCCCTCTCTTTCGCACCCTCCATGTCATATTCCGCTCCAGGAGCTCCATCATAGCTCCTCGCTGTCGCTGGGAGGATGTTTTCTCCTCCGCTCGCCCCTTCCACCGTCATTTTCTCTCTACCCACCCTTGCCTCCTTTTCCGCGCAGCTCTCGATTCCCCCCTCTCTTTCGCACCCTCCATGTCATATTCCGCTCCAGGAGCTCCATCATAGCTCCTCGCTGTCGCTGGGAGGATGTTTTCTCCTCCGCTCGCCCCTTCCACCGTCATTTTCTTTATACCCACCCTTGCCTCCTTTTCCACGCAGCTCTCGATTCCCCCCTCTCTTTCGCACCCTCCATGTCATATTCCGCTCCAGGAGCTCCATCATAGCTCCTCGCTGTTGCTGGGAGGATGTTTTCTCCTCCGCTCGCCCCTTCCACCGTCATTTTCTCTCTACCCACCCTTGCCTCCTTCTCCGCACAGCTCTCGATTCCCAACTCTCTTTCGCACCCTCCATGTCATATTCCGCTCCAGGAGCTCCATCATAGCTCCTCGCTGTCGCTGGGAGGATGTTTTCTCCTCCGCTCGCCCCTTCCACCGTCATTTTCTCTCTACCCACCCTTGCCTCCTTTTCCGCGCAGCTCTCGATTCCCCCCTCTCTTTCGCACCCTCCATGTCATATTCCGCTCCAGGAGTTCCATCATAGCTCCTCACTGTCGCTGGGAGGATGTTTTCTCCTCCGCTCGCCCCTTCCACCGTCATTTTCTCTCTACCCACCCTTGCCTCCTTTTCCGCGCAGCTCTCGATTCCCCCTCTCTTTCGCACCCTCCATGTCATATTCCGCTCCCGGAGTTCCATCATAGCTCCTCACTGTCGCTGGGAGGAAGTTTTCTCCTCCGCTCGCCCCTTCCACCGTCATTTTCTCTCTACCCACCCTTGCCTCCTTTTCCGCGCAGCTCTCAATTCCCCCCTCTCTTTCGCACCCTCCATGTCATATTCCGCTCCAGGAGCTCCATCATAGCTCCTTGCTGTCGCTGGGAGGATGTTTTCTCCTCCGCTCGCCCCTTCCACCGTCATTTTCTCTCTACCCACCCTTGCCTCCTTTTCCGCGCAGCTCTCGATTCCCCCCTCTCTTTCGCACCCTCCATGTCATATTCCGCTCCAGGAGTTCCATCATAGCTCCTCACTGTCGCTGGGAGGATGTTTTCTCCTCCGCTCGCCCCTTCCACCGTCATTTTCTCTCTACCCACCCTTGCCTCCTTCTCCGCGCAGCTCTCGATTCCCCCCTCTCTTTCGCACCCTCCATGTCATATTCCGCTCCAGGAGCTCCATCATAGCTCCTTGCTGTCGCTGGGAGGATGTTTTCTCCTCCGCTCGCCCCTTCCACCATCATTTTCTCTCTACCCACCCTTGCCTCCTTCTCCGCGCAGCTCTCGATTCCCCCCTCTCTTTCGCACCCTCCATGTCATATTCCGCTCCAGGAGCTCCATCATAGCTCCTCGCTGTCGCTGGGAGGATGTTTTCTCCTCCGCTCGCCCCTTCCACCGTCATTTTCTCTCTACCCACCCTTGCCTCCTTTTCCGCGCAGCTCTCGATTCCCCCCTCTCTTTCGCACCCTCCATGTCATATTCCGCTCCAGGAGCTCCATCATAGCTCCTCGCTGTCGCTGGGAGGATGTTTTCTCCTCCGCTCGCCCCTTCCACCGTCATTTTCTTTCTACCCACCCTTGCCTCCTTTTCCACGCAGCTCTCGATTCCCCCCTCTCTTTCGCACCCTCCATGTCATATTCCGCTCCAGGAGCTCCATCATAGCTCCTCGCTGTCGCTGGGAGGATGTTTTCTCCTCTGCTCGCCCCTTCCACCGTCATTTTCTCTCTACCCACCCTTTCCTCCTTTTCCGCGCAGCTCTCGATTCCCCCCTCTCTTTCGCACCCTCCATGTCATATTCCGCTCCAGGAGCTCCATCATAGCTCCTCGCTGTCGCTGGGAGGATGTTTTCTCCTCCGCTCGCCCCTTCCACCGTCATTTTCTTTCTACCCACCCTTGCCTCCTTTTCCACGCAGCTCTCGATTCCCCCCTCTCTTTCGCACCCTCCATGTCATATTCCGCTCCAGGAGCTCCATCATAGCTCCTCGCTGTTGCTGGGAGGATGTTTTCTCCTCCGCTCGCCCCTTCCACCGTCATTTTCTCTCTACCCACCCTTGCCTCCTTCTCCGCACAGCTCTCGATTCCCCCCTCTCTTTCGCACCCTCCATGTCATATTCCGCTCCAGGAGCTCCATCATAGCTCCTCGCTGTCGCTGGGAGGATGTTTTCTCCTCTGCTCGCCCCTTCCACCGTCATTTTCTCTCTACCCACCCTTTCCTCCTTTTCCGCGCAGCTCTCGATTCCCCCCTCTCTTGCGCACCCTCCATGTCATATTCCGCTCCAGGAGCTCCATCATAGCTCCTTGCTGTCGCTGGGAGGATGTTTTCTCCTCCGCTCGCCCCTTCCACCGTCATTTTCTCTCTACCCACCCTTGCCTCCTTTTCCGCGCAGCTCTCGATTCCCCCCTCTCTTTCGCACCCTCCATGTCATATTCCGCTCCAGGAGTTCCATCATAGCTCCTCACTGTCGCTGGGAGGATGTTTTCTCCTCCGCTCGCCCCTTCCACCGTCATTTTCTCTCTACCCACCCTTGCCTCCTTCTCCGCGCAGCTCTCGATTCCCCCCTCTCTTTCGCACCCTCCATGTCATATTCCGCTCCAGGAGCTCCATCATAGCTCCTCGCTGTTGCTGGGAGGATGTTTTCTCCTCCGCTCGCCCCTTCCACCGTCATTTTCTCTCTACCCACCCTTGCCTCCTTCTCCGCACAGCTCTCGATTCCCCCCTCTCTTTCGCACCCTCCATGTCATATTCCGCTCCAGGAGCTCCATCATAGCTCCTCGCTGTCGCTGGGAGGATGTTTTCTCCTCTGCTCGCCCCTTCCACCGTCATTTTCTCTCTACCCACCCTTTCCTCCTTTTCCGCGCAGCTCTCGATTCCCCCCTCTCTTTCGCACCCTCCATGTCATATTCCGCTCCAGGAGCTCCATCATAGCTCCTCGCTGTCGCTGGGAGGATGTTTTCTCCTCCGCTCGCCCCTTCCACCGTCATTTTCTCTCTACCCACCCTTGCCTCCTTCTCCGCACAGCTCTCGATTCCCCCCTCTCTTTCGCACCCTCCATGTCATATTCCGCTCCAGGAGCTCCATCATAGCTCCTCGCTGTTGCTGGGAGGATGTTTTCTCCTCCGCTCGCCCCTTCCACTGTCATTTTCTCTCTACCCACCCTTGCCTCCTTCTCCGCACAGCTCTCGATTCCCCCCTCTCTTTCGCACCCTCCATGTCATATTCCGCTCCAGGAGCTCCATCATAGCTCCTCGCTGTCGCTGGGAGGATGTTTTCTCCTCTGCTCGCCCCTTCCACCGTCATTTTCTCTCTACCCACCCTTTCCTCCTTTTCCGCGCAGCTCTCGATACCCCCCTCTCTTGCGCACCCTCCATGTCATATTCCGCTCCAGGAGCTCCATCATAGCTCCTCGCTGTCGCTGGGAGGATGTTTTCTCCTCCGCTCGCCCCTTCCACCGTCATTTTCTCTCTACCCACCCTTGCCTCCTTTTCCGCGCAGCTCTCGATTCCCCCCTCTCTTTCGCACCCTCCATGTCATATTCCGCTCCAGGAGTTCCATCATAGCTCCTCACTGTCGCTGGGAGGATGTTTTCTCCTCCGCTCGCCCCTTCCACCGTCATTTTCTCTCTACCCACCCTTGCCTCCTTCTCCGCGCAGCTCTCGATTCCCCCCTCTCTTTCGCACCCTCCATGTCATATTCCGCTCCAGGAGCTCCATCATAGCTCTTCGCTGTCGCTGGGAGGATGTTTTCTCCTCCGCTCGCCCCTTCCACCGTCATTTTCTCTCTACCCACCCTTTCCTCCTTTTCCGCGCAGCTCTCGATTCCCCCCTCTCTTTCGCACCCTCCATGTCATATTCCGCTCCAGGAGCTCCATCATAGCTCCTCGCTGTCGCTGGGAGGATGTTTTCTCCTCCGCTCGCCCCTTCCACCGTCATTTTCTCTCTACCCACCCTTGCCTCCTTTTCCGCGCAGCTCTCGATTCCCCCTCTCTTTCGCACCCTCCATGTCATATTCCGCTCCCGGAGTTCCATCATAGCTCCTCACTGTCGCTGGGAGGAAGTTTTCTCCTCCGCTCGCCCCTTCCACCGTCATTTTCTCTCTACCCACCCTTGCCTCCTTTTCCGCGCAGCTCTCAATTCCCCCCTCTCTTTCGCACCCTCCATGTCATATTCCGCTCCAGGAGCTCCATCATAGCTCCTTGCTGTCGCTGGGAGGATGTTTTCTCCTCCGCTCGCCCCTTCCACCGTCATTTTCTCTCTACCCACCCTTGCCTCCTTTTCCGCGCAGCTCTCGATTCCCCCCTCTCTTTCGCACCCTCCATGTCATATTCCGCTCCAGGAGTTCCATCATAGCTCCTCACTGTCGCTGGGAGGATGTTTTCTCCTCCGCTCGCCCCTTCCACCGTCATTTTCTCTCTACCCACCCTTGCCTCCTTCTCCGCGCAGCTCTCGATTCCCCCCTCTCTTTCGCACCCTCCATGTCATATTCCGCTCCAGGAGCTCCATCATAGCTCCTTGCTGTCGCTGGGAGGATGTTTTCTCCTCCGCTCGCCCCTTCCACCATCATTTTCTCTCTACCCACCCTTGCCTCCTTCTCCGCGCAGCTCTCGATTCCCCCCTCTCTTTCGCACCCTCCATGTCATATTCCGCTCCAGGAGCTCCATCATAGCTCCTCGCTGTCGCTGGGAGGATGTTTTCTCCTCCGCTCGCCCCTTCCACCGTCATTTTCTCTCTACCCACCCTTGCCTCCTTTTCCGCGCAGCTCTCGATTCCCCCCTCTCTTTCGCACCCTCCATGTCATATTCCGCTCCAGGAGCTCCATCATAGCTCCTCGCTGTCGCTGGGAGGATGTTTTCTCCTCCGCTCGCCCCTTCCACCGTCATTTTCTTTCTACCCACCCTTGCCTCCTTTTCCACGCAGCTCTCGATTCCCCCCTCTCTTTCGCACCCTCCATGTCATATTCCGCTCCAGGAGCTCCATCATAGCTCCTCGCTGTCGCTGGGAGGATGTTTTCTCCTCTGCTCGCCCCTTCCACCGTCATTTTCTCTCTACCCACCCTTTCCTCCTTTTCCGCGCAGCTCTCGATTCCCCCCTCTCTTTCGCACCCTCCATGTCATATTCCGCTCCAGGAGCTCCATCATAGCTCCTCGCTGTCGCTGGGAGGATGTTTTCTCCTCCGCTCGCCCCTTCCACCGTCATTTTCTTTCTACCCACCCTTGCCTCCTTTTCCACGCAGCTCTCGATTCCCCCCTCTCTTTCGCACCCTCCATGTCATATTCCGCTCCAGGAGCTCCATCATAGCTCCTCGCTGTTGCTGGGAGGATGTTTTCTCCTCCGCTCGCCCCTTCCACCGTCATTTTCTCTCTACCCACCCTTGCCTCCTTCTCCGCACAGCTCTCGATTCCCCCCTCTCTTTCGCACCCTCCATGTCATATTCCGCTCCAGGAGCTCCATCATAGCTCCTCGCTGTCGCTGGGAGGATGTTTTCTCCTCTGCTCGCCCCTTCCACCGTCATTTTCTCTCTACCCACCCTTTCCTCCTTTTCCGCGCAGCTCTCGATTCCCCCCTCTCTTGCGCACCCTCCATGTCATATTCCGCTCCAGGAGCTCCATCATAGCTCCTTGCTGTCGCTGGGAGGATGTTTTCTCCTCCGCTCGCCCCTTCCACCGTCATTTTCTCTCTACCCACCCTTGCCTCCTTTTCCGCGCAGCTCTCGATTCCCCCCTCTCTTTCGCACCCTCCATGTCATATTCCGCTCCAGGAGTTCCATCATAGCTCCTCACTGTCGCTGGGAGGATGTTTTCTCCTCCGCTCGCCCCTTCCACCGTCATTTTCTCTCTACCCACCCTTGCCTCCTTCTCCGCGCAGCTCTCGATTCCCCCCTCTCTTTCGCACCCTCCATGTCATATTCCGCTCCAGGAGCTCCATCATAGCTCCTCGCTGTTGCTGGGAGGATGTTTTCTCCTCCGCTCGCCCCTTCCACCGTCATTTTCTCTCTACCCACCCTTGCCTCCTTCTCCGCACAGCTCTCGATTCCCCCCTCTCTTTCGCACCCTCCATGTCATATTCCGCTCCAGGAGCTCCATCATAGCTCCTCGCTGTCGCTGGGAGGATGTTTTCTCCTCTGCTCGCCCCTTCCACCGTCATTTTCTCTCTACCCACCCTTTCCTCCTTTTCCGCGCAGCTCTCGATTCCCCCCTCTCTTTCGCACCCTCCATGTCATATTCCGCTCCAGGAGCTCCATCATAGCTCCTCGCTGTCGCTGGGAGGATGTTTTCTCCTCCGCTCGCCCCTTCCACCGTCATTTTCTCTCTACCCACCCTTGCCTCCTTCTCCGCACAGCTCTCGATTCCCCCCTCTCTTTCGCACCCTCCATGTCATATTCCGCTCCAGGAGCTCCATCATAGCTCCTCGCTGTTGCTGGGAGGATGTTTTCTCCTCCGCTCGCCCCTTCCACTGTCATTTTCTCTCTACCCACCCTTGCCTCCTTCTCCGCACAGCTCTCGATTCCCCCCTCTCTTTCGCACCCTCCATGTCATATTCCGCTCCAGGAGCTCCATCATAGCTCCTCGCTGTCGCTGGGAGGATGTTTTCTCCTCTGCTCGCCCCTTCCACCGTCATTTTCTCTCTACCCACCCTTTCCTCCTTTTCCGCGCAGCTCTCGATACCCCCCTCTCTTGCGCACCCTCCATGTCATATTCCGCTCCAGGAGCTCCATCATAGCTCCTCGCTGTCGCTGGGAGGATGTTTTCTCCTCCGCTCGCCCCTTCCACCGTCATTTTCTCTCTACCCACCCTTGCCTCCTTTTCCGCGCAGCTCTCGATTCCCCCCTCTCTTTCGCACCCTCCATGTCATATTCCGCTCCAGGAGTTCCATCATAGCTCCTCACTGTCGCTGGGAGGATGTTTTCTCCTCCGCTCGCCCCTTCCACCGTCATTTTCTCTCTACCCACCCTTGCCTCCTTCTCCGCGCAGCTCTCGATTCCCCCCTCTCTTTCGCACCCTCCATGTCATATTCCGCTCCAGGAGCTCCATCATAGCTCTTCGCTGTCGCTGGGAGGATGTTTTCTCCTCCGCTCGCCCCTTCCACCGTCATTTTCTCTCTACCCACCCTTTCCTCCTTTTCCGCGCAGCTCTCGATTCCCCCCTCTCTTTCGCACCCTCCATGTCATATTCCGCTCCAGGAGCTCCATCATAGCTCCTCGCTGTCGCTGGGAGGATGTTTTCTCCTCCGCTCGCCCCTTCCACCGTCATTTTCTTTCTACCCACCCTTGCCTCCTTTTCCACGCAGCTCTCAATTCCCCCCTCTCTTTCGCACCCTCCATGTCATATTCCGCTCCAGGAGCTCCATCATAGCTCCTCGCTGTTGCTGGGAGGATGTTTTCTCCTCCGCTCGCCCCTTCCACTGTCATTTTCTCTCTACCCACCCTTGCCTCCTTCTCCGCACAGCTCTCGATTCCCCCCTCTCTTTCGCACCCTCCATGTCATATTCCGCTCCAGGAGCTCCATCATAGCTCCTCGCTGTCGCTGGGAGGATGTTTTCTCCTCTGCTCGCCCCTTCCACCGTCATTTTCTCTCTACCCACCCTTTCCTCCTTTTCCGCGCAGCTCTCGATTCCCCCCTCTCTTGCGCACCCTCCATGTCATATTCCGCTCCAGGAGCTCCATCATAGCTCCTCGCTGTCGCTGGGAGGATGTTTTCTCCTCCGCTCGCCCCTTCCACCGTCATTTTCTCTCTACCCACACTTGCCTCCTTTTCCGCGCAGCTCTCGATTCCCCCCTCTCTTTCGCACCCTCCATGTCATATTCCGCTCCAGGAGTTCCATCATAGCTCCTCACTGTCGCTGGGAGGATGTTTTCTCCTCCGCTCGCCCCTTCCACCGTAATTTTCTCTCTACCCACCCTTGCCTCCTTCTCCGCGCAGCTCTCGATTCCCCCCTCTCTTTCGCACCCTCCATGTCATATTCCGCTCCAGGAGCTCTATCATAGCTCTTCGCTGTCGCTGGGAGGATGTTTTCTCCTCCGCTCGCCCCTTCCACCGTCATTTTCTCTCTACCCACGCTTGCCTCCTTCTCCGCGCAGCTCTCGATTCCCTCCTCTCTCTCGCACCCTCCATATTACATCCAGCTCCAGGAGCTTCATCATAGCTCCTTGCTGTCGCTGGGAGGATGTTTTCTCCTCCGCTCGCCCCTTCCACCGTCATTTTCTCTCTACCCACCCTTGCCTCCTTCTCTGCGCAGCTCTCGATTCCCCCCTCTCTTTCGCACCCTCCATGTCATATTCCGCTCCAGGAGCTCCATCATAGCTCCTCGCTGTCGCTGGGAGGATGTTTTCTCCTCCGCTCGCCCCTTCCACCGTCATTTTCTCTCTACCCACCCTTGCCTCCTTCTCCGCGCAGCTCTCGATTCCCTCTTCTCTCTCGCACCCTCCATATTACATCCAGCTCCAGGAGCTCCATCATAGCTCCTCGCTGTCGCTGGGAGGATGTTTTCTCCTCTGCTCGCCGCTTCCGCCGTCATTTTCTCTCCACCCACCCTTGCCTCCTTCTCCGCGCCGCTCTCGATTCCCCCCTCTCTTTCGCACCCTCCATGTCATATTCCGCTCCAGGAGCTCCATCATAGCTCCTCGCTGTCGCTGGGAGGATGTTTTCTCCTCCGCTCGCCCCTTCCACCGTCATTTTCTCTCTACCCACCCTTGCCTCCTTCTCCGCGCAGCTCTCGATTCCCCCCTCTCTTTCGCACCCTCCATGTCATATTCCGCTCCAGGAGCTCCATCATAGCTCCTTGCTGTCGCTGGGAGGATGTTTTCTCCTCCGCTCGCCCCTTCCACCATCATTTTCTCTCTACCCACCCTTGCCTCCTTCTCCGCGCAGCTCTCGATTCCCCCCTCTCTTTCGCACCCTCCATGTCATATTCCGCTCCAGGAGCTCCATCATAGCTCCTCGCTGTCGCTGGGAGGATGTTTTCTCCTCCGCTCGCCCCTTCCACCGTCATTTTCTCTCTACCCACCCTTGCCTCCTTTTCCGCGCAGCTCTCGATTCCCCCCTCTCTTTCGCACCCTCCATGTCATATTCCGCTCCAGGAGCTCCATCATAGCTCCTCGCTGTCGCTGGGAGGATGTTTTCTCCTCCGCTCGCCCCTTCCACCGTCATTTTCTCTCTACCCACCCTTGCCTCCTTTTCCGCGCAGCTCTCGATTCCCCCCTCTCTTTCGCACCCTCCATGTCATATTCCGCTCCAGGAGCTCCATCATAGCTCCTCGCTGTCGCTGGGAGGATGTTTTCTCCTCCGCTCGCCCCTTCCACCGTCATTTTCTCTCTACCCACCCTTGCCTCCTTTTCCGCGCAGCTCTCGATTCCCCCCTCTCTTTCGCACCCTCCATGTCATATTCCGCTCCAGGAGTTCCATCATAGCTCCTCACTGTCGCTGGGAGGATGTTTTCTCCTCCGCTCGCCCCTTCCACCGTCATTTTCTCTCTACCCACCCTTGCCTCCTTTTCCGCGCAGCTCTCGATTCCCCCTCTCTTTCGCACCCTCCATGTCATATTCCGCTCCCGGAGTTCCATCATAGCTCCTCACTGTCGCTGGGAGGAAGTTTTCTCCTCCGCTCGCCCCTTCCACCGTCATTTTCTCTCTACCCACCCTTGCCTCCTTTTCCGCGCAGCTCTCAATTCCCCCCTCTCTTTCGCACCCTCCATGTCATATTCCGCTCCAGGAGCTCCATCATAGCTCCTTGCTGTCGCTGGGAGGATGTTTTCTCCTCCGCTCGCCCCTTCCACCGTCATTTTCTCTCTACCCACCCTTGCCTCCTTTTCCGCGCAGCTCTCGATTCCCCCCTCTCTTTCGCACCCTCCATGTCATATTCCGCTCCAGGAGTTCCATCATAGCTCCTCACTGTCGCTGGGAGGATGTTTTCTCCTCCGCTCGCCCCTTCCACCGTCATTTTCTCTCTACCCACCCTTGCCTCCTTCTCCGCGCAGCTCTCGATTCCCCCCTCTCTTTCGCACCCTCCATGTCATATTCCGCTCCAGGAGCTCCATCATAGCTCCTTGCTGTCGCTGGGAGGATGTTTTCTCCTCCGCTCGCCCCTTCCACCATCATTTTCTCTCTACCCACCCTTGCCTCCTTCTCCGCGCAGCTCTCGATTCCCCCCTCTCTTTCGCACCCTCCATGTCATATTCCGCTCCAGGAGCTCCATCATAGCTCCTCGCTGTCGCTGGGAGGATGTTTTCTCCTCCGCTCGCCCCTTCCACCGTCATTTTCTCTCTACCCACCCTTGCCTCCTTTTCCGCGCAGCTCTCGATTCCCCCCTCTCTTTCGCACCCTCCATGTCATATTCCGCTCCAGGAGCTCCATCATAGCTCCTCGCTGTCGCTGGGAGGATGTTTTCTCCTCCGCTCGCCCCTTCCACCGTCATTTTCTTTATACCCACCCTTGCCTCCTTTTCCACGCAGCTCTCGATTCCCCCCTCTCTTTCGCACCCTCCATGTCATATTCCGCTCCAGGAGCTCCATCATAGCTCCTCGCTGTTGCTGGGAGGATGTTTTCTCCTCCGCTCGCCCCTTCCACCGTCATTTTCTCTCTACCCACCCTTGCCTCCTTCTCCGCACAGCTCTCGATTCCCAACTCTCTTTCGCACCCTCCATGTCATATTCCGCTCCAGGAGCTCCATCATAGCTCCTCGCTGTCGCTGGGAGGATGTTTTCTCCTCCGCTCGCCCCTTCCACCGTCATTTTCTCTCTACCCACCCTTGCCTCCTTTTCCGCGCAGCTCTCGATTCCCCCCTCTCTTTCGCACCCTCCATGTCATATTCCGCTCCAGGAGTTCCATCATAGCTCCTCACTGTCGCTGGGAGGATGTTTTCTCCTCCGCTCGCCCCTTCCACCGTCATTTTCTCTCTACCCACCCTTGCCTCCTTTTCCGCGCAGCTCTCGATTCCCCCTCTCTTTCGCACCCTCCATGTCATATTCCGCTCCCGGAGTTCCATCATAGCTCCTCACTGTCGCTGGGAGGAAGTTTTCTCCTCCGCTCGCCCCTTCCACCGTCATTTTCTCTCTACCCACCCTTGCCTCCTTTTCCGCGCAGCTCTCAATTCCCCCCTCTCTTTCGCACCCTCCATGTCATATTCCGCTCCAGGAGCTCCATCATAGCTCCTTGCTGTCGCTGGGAGGATGTTTTCTCCTCCGCTCGCCCCTTCCACCGTCATTTTCTCTCTACCCACCCTTGCCTCCTTTTCCGCGCAGCTCTCGATTCCCCCCTCTCTTTCGCACCCTCCATGTCATATTCCGCTCCAGGAGTTCCATCATAGCTCCTCACTGTCGCTGGGAGGATGTTTTCTCCTCCGCTCGCCCCTTCCACCGTCATTTTCTCTCTACCCACCCTTGCCTCCTTCTCCGCGCAGCTCTCGATTCCCCCCTCTCTTTCGCACCCTCCATGTCATATTCCGCTCCAGGAGCTCCATCATAGCTCCTTGCTGTCGCTGGGAGGATGTTTTCTCCTCCGCTCGCCCCTTCCACCATCATTTTCTCTCTACCCACCCTTGCCTCCTTCTCCGCGCAGCTCTCGATTCCCCCCTCTCTTTCGCACCCTCCATGTCATATTCCGCTCCAGGAGCTCCATCATAGCTCCTCGCTGTCGCTGGGAGGATGTTTTCTCCTCCGCTCGCCCCTTCCACCGTCATTTTCTCTCTACCCACCCTTGCCTCCTTTTCCGCGCAGCTCTCGATTCCCCCCTCTCTTTCGCACCCTCCATGTCATATTCCGCTCCAGGAGCTCCATCATAGCTCCTCGCTGTCGCTGGGAGGATGTTTTCTCCTCCGCTCGCCCCTTCCACCGTCATTTTCTTTCTACCCACCCTTGCCTCCTTTTCCACGCAGCTCTCGATTCCCCCCTCTCTTTCGCACCCTCCATGTCATATTCCGCTCCAGGAGCTCCATCATAGCTCCTCGCTGTCGCTGGGAGGATGTTTTCTCCTCTGCTCGCCCCTTCCACCGTCATTTTCTCTCTACCCACCCTTTCCTCCTTTTCCGCGCAGCTCTCGATTCCCCCCTCTCTTTCGCACCCTCCATGTCATATTCCGCTCCAGGAGCTCCATCATAGCTCCTCGCTGTCGCTGGGAGGATGTTTTCTCCTCCGCTCGCCCCTTCCACCGTCATTTTCTTTCTACCCACCCTTGCCTCCTTTTCCACGCAGCTCTCGATTCCCCCCTCTCTTTCGCACCCTCCATGTCATATTCCGCTCCAGGAGCTCCATCATAGCTCCTCGCTGTTGCTGGGAGGATGTTTTCTCCTCCGCTCGCCCCTTCCACCGTCATTTTCTCTCTACCCACCCTTGCCTCCTTCTCCGCACAGCTCTCGATTCCCCCCTCTCTTTCGCACCCTCCATGTCATATTCCGCTCCAGGAGCTCCATCATAGCTCCTCGCTGTCGCTGGGAGGATGTTTTCTCCTCTGCTCGCCCCTTCCACCGTCATTTTCTCTCTACCCACCCTTTCCTCCTTTTCCGCGCAGCTCTCGATTCCCCCCTCTCTTGCGCACCCTCCATGTCATATTCCGCTCCAGGAGCTCCATCATAGCTCCTTGCTGTCGCTGGGAGGATGTTTTCTCCTCCGCTCGCCCCTTCCACCGTCATTTTCTCTCTACCCACCCTTGCCTCCTTTTCCGCGCAGCTCTCGATTCCCCCCTCTCTTTCGCACCCTCCATGTCATATTCCGCTCCAGGAGTTCCATCATAGCTCCTCACTGTCGCTGGGAGGATGTTTTCTCCTCCGCTCGCCCCTTCCACCGTCATTTTCTCTCTACCCACCCTTGCCTCCTTCTCCGCGCAGCTCTCGATTCCCCCCTCTCTTTCGCACCCTCCATGTCATATTCCGCTCCAGGAGCTCCATCATAGCTCCTCGCTGTTGCTGGGAGGATGTTTTCTCCTCCGCTCGCCCCTTCCACCGTCATTTTCTCTCTACCCACCCTTGCCTCCTTCTCCGCACAGCTCTCGATTCCCCCCTCTCTTTCGCACCCTCCATGTCATATTCCGCTCCAGGAGCTCCATCATAGCTCCTCGCTGTCGCTGGGAGGATGTTTTCTCCTCTGCTCGCCCCTTCCACCGTCATTTTCTCTCTACCCACCCTTTCCTCCTTTTCCGCGCAGCTCTCGATTCCCCCCTCTCTTTCGCACCCTCCATGTCATATTCCGCTCCAGGAGCTCCATCATAGCTCCTCGCTGTCGCTGGGAGGATGTTTTCTCCTCCGCTCGCCCCTTCCACCGTCATTTTCTCTCTACCCACCCTTGCCTCCTTCTCCGCACAGCTCTCGATTCCCCCCTCTCTTTCGCACCCTCCATGTCATATTCCGCTCCAGGAGCTCCATCATAGCTCCTCGCTGTTGCTGGGAGGATGTTTTCTCCTCCGCTCGCCCCTTCCACTGTCATTTTCTCTCTACCCACCCTTGCCTCCTTCTCCGCACAGCTCTCGATTCCCCCCTCTCTTTCGCACCCTCCATGTCATATTCCGCTCCAGGAGCTCCATCATAGCTCCTCGCTGTCGCTGGGAGGATGTTTTCTCCTCTGCTCGCCCCTTCCACCGTCATTTTCTCTCTACCCACCCTTTCCTCCTTTTCCGCGCAGCTCTCGATACCCCCCTCTCTTGCGCACCCTCCATGTCATATTCCGCTCCAGGAGCTCCATCATAGCTCCTCGCTGTCGCTGGGAGGATGTTTTCTCCTCCGCTCGCCCCTTCCACCGTCATTTTCTCTCTACCCACCCTTGCCTCCTTTTCCGCGCAGCTCTCGATTCCCCCCTCTCTTTCGCACCCTCCATGTCATATTCCGCTCCAGGAGTTCCATCATAGCTCCTCACTGTCGCTGGGAGGATGTTTTCTCCTCCGCTCGCCCCTTCCACCGTCATTTTCTCTCTACCCACCCTTGCCTCCTTCTCCGCGCAGCTCTCGATTCCCCCCTCTCTTTCGCACCCTCCATGTCATATTCCGCTCCAGGAGCTCCATCATAGCTCTTCGCTGTCGCTGGGAGGATGTTTTCTCCTCCGCTCGCCCCTTCCACCGTCATTTTCTCTCTACCCACCCTTTCCTCCTTTTCCGCGCAGCTCTCGATTCCCCCCTCTCTTTCGCACCCTCCATGTCATATTCCGCTCCAGGAGCTCCATCATAGCTCCTCGCTGTCGCTGGGAGGATGTTTTCTCCTCCGCTCGCCCCTTCCACCGTCATTTTCTTTCTACCCACCCTTGCCTCCTTTTCCACGCAGCTCTCAATTCCCCCCTCTCTTTCGCACCCTCCATGTCATATTCCGCTCCAGGAGCTCCATCATAGCTCCTCGCTGTTGCTGGGAGGATGTTTTCTCCTCCGCTCGCCCCTTCCACTGTCATTTTCTCTCTACCCACCCTTGCCTCCTTCTCCGCACAGCTCTCGATTCCCCCCTCTCTTTCGCACCCTCCATGTCATATTCCGCTCCAGGAGCTCCATCATAGCTCCTCGCTGTCGCTGGGAGGATGTTTTCTCCTCTGCTCGCCCCTTCCACCGTCATTTTCTCTCTACCCACCCTTTCCTCCTTTTCCGCGCAGCTCTCGATTCCCCCCTCTCTTGCGCACCCTCCATGTCATATTCCGCTCCAGGAGCTCCATCATAGCTCCTCGCTGTCGCTGGGAGGATGTTTTCTCCTCCGCTCGCCCCTTCCACCGTCATTTTCTCTCTACCCACACTTGCCTCCTTTTCCGCGCAGCTCTCGATTCCCCCCTCTCTTTCGCACCCTCCATGTCATATTCCGCTCCAGGAGTTCCATCATAGCTCCTCACTGTCGCTGGGAGGATGTTTTCTCCTCCGCTCGCCCCTTCCACCGTAATTTTCTCTCTACCCACCCTTGCCTCCTTCTCCGCGCAGCTCTCGATTCCCCCCTCTCTTTCGCACCCTCCATGTCATATTCCGCTCCAGGAGCTCTATCATAGCTCTTCGCTGTCGCTGGGAGGATGTTTTCTCCTCCGCTCGCCCCTTCCACCGTCATTTTCTCTCTACCCACGCTTGCCTCCTTCTCCGCGCAGCTCTCGATTCCCTCCTCTCTCTCGCACCCTCCATATTACATCCAGCTCCAGGAGCTTCATCATAGCTCCTTGCTGTCGCTGGGAGGATGTTTTCTCCTCCGCTCGCCCCTTCCACCGTCATTTTCTCTCTACCCACCCTTGCCTCCTTCTCTGCGCAGCTCTCGATTCCCCCCTCTCTTTCGCACCCTCCATGTCATATTCCGCTCCAGGAGCTCCATCATAGCTCCTCGCTGTCGCTGGGAGGATGTTTTCTCCTCCGCTCGCCCCTTCCACCGTCATTTTCTCTCTACCCACCCTTGCCTCCTTCTCCGCGCAGCTCTCGATTCCCTCTTCTCTCTCGCACCCTCCATATTACATCCAGCTCCAGGAGCTCCATCATAGCTCCTCGCTGTCGCTGGGAGGATGTTTTCTCCTCTGCTCGCCGCTTCCGCCGTCATTTTCTCTCCACCCACCCTTGCCTCCTTCTCCGCGCCGCTCTCGATTCCCCCCTCTCTTTCGCACCCTCCATGTCATATTCCGCTCCAGGAGCTCCATCATAGCTCCTCGCTGTCGCTGGGAGGATGTTTTCTCCTCCGCTCGCCCCTTCCACCGTCATTTTCTCTCTACCCACCCTTGCCTCCTTCTCCGCGCAGCTCTCGATTCCCCCCTCTCTTTCGCACCCTCCATGTCATATTCCGCTCCAGGAGCTCCATCATAGCTCCTTGCTGTCGCTGGGAGGATGTTTTCTCCTCCGCTCGCCCCTTCCACCATCATTTTCTCTCTACCCACCCTTGCCTCCTTCTCCGCGCAGCTCTCGATTCCCCCCTCTCTTTCGCACCCTCCATGTCATATTCCGCTCCAGGAGCTCCATCATAGCTCCTCGCTGTCGCTGGGAGGATGTTTTCTCCTCCGCTCGCCCCTTCCACCGTCATTTTCTCTCTACCCACCCTTGCCTCCTTTTCCGCGCAGCTCTCGATTCCCCCCTCTCTTTCGCACCCTCCATGTCATATTCCGCTCCAGGAGCTCCATCATAGCTCCTCGCTGTCGCTGGGAGGATGTTTTCTCCTCCGCTCGCCCCTTCCACCGTCATTTTCTCTCTACCCACCCTTGCCTCCTTTTCCGCGCAGCTCTCGATTCCCCCCTCTCTTTCGCACCCTCCATGTCATATTCCGCTCCAGGAGCTCCATCATAGCTCCTCGCTGTCGCTGGGAGGATGTTTTCTCCTCCGCTCGCCCCTTCCACCGTCATTTTCTCTCTACCCACCCTTGCCTCCTTTTCCGCGCAGCTCTCGATTCCCCCCTCTCTTTCGCACCCTCCATGTCATATTCCGCTCCAGGAGTTCCATCATAGCTCCTCACTGTCGCTGGGAGGATGTTTTCTCCTCCGCTCGCCCCTTCCACCGTCATTTTCTCTCTACCCACCCTTGCCTCCTTTTCCGCGCAGCTCTCGATTCCCCCTCTCTTTCGCACCCTCCATGTCATATTCCGCTCCCGGAGTTCCATCATAGCTCCTCACTGTCGCTGGGAGGAAGTTTTCTCCTCCGCTCGCCCCTTCCACCGTCATTTTCTCTCTACCCACCCTTGCCTCCTTTTCCGCGCAGCTCTCAATTCCCCCCTCTCTTTCGCACCCTCCATGTCATATTCCGCTCCAGGAGCTCCATCATAGCTCCTTGCTGTCGCTGGGAGGATGTTTTCTCCTCCGCTCGCCCCTTCCACCGTCATTTTCTCTCTACCCACCCTTGCCTCCTTTTCCGCGCAGCTCTCGATTCCCCCCTCTCTTTCGCACCCTCCATGTCATATTCCGCTCCAGGAGTTCCATCATAGCTCCTCACTGTCGCTGGGAGGATGTTTTCTCCTCCGCTCGCCCCTTCCACCGTCATTTTCTCTCTACCCACCCTTGCCTCCTTCTCCGCGCAGCTCTCGATTCCCCCCTCTCTTTCGCACCCTCCATGTCATATTCCGCTCCAGGAGCTCCATCATAGCTCCTTGCTGTCGCTGGGAGGATGTTTTCTCCTCCGCTCGCCCCTTCCACCATCATTTTCTCTCTACCCACCCTTGCCTCCTTCTCCGCGCAGCTCTCGATTCCCCCCTCTCTTTCGCACCCTCCATGTCATATTCCGCTCCAGGAGCTCCATCATAGCTCCTCGCTGTCGCTGGGAGGATGTTTTCTCCTCCGCTCGCCCCTTCCACCGTCATTTTCTCTCTACCCACCCTTGCCTCCTTTTCCGCGCAGCTCTCGATTCCCCCCTCTCTTTCGCACCCTCCATGTCATATTCCGCTCCAGGAGCTCCATCATAGCTCCTCGCTGTCGCTGGGAGGATGTTTTCTCCTCCGCTCGCCCCTTCCACCGTCATTTTCTTTATACCCACCCTTGCCTCCTTTTCCACGCAGCTCTCGATTCCCCCCTCTCTTTCGCACCCTCCATGTCATATTCCGCTCCAGGAGCTCCATCATAGCTCCTCGCTGTTGCTGGGAGGATGTTTTCTCCTCCGCTCGCCCCTTCCACCGTCATTTTCTCTCTACCCACCCTTGCCTCCTTCTCCGCACAGCTCTCGATTCCCAACTCTCTTTCGCACCCTCCATGTCATATTCCGCTCCAGGAGCTCCATCATAGCTCCTCGCTGTCGCTGGGAGGATGTTTTCTCCTCCGCTCGCCCCTTCCACCGTCATTTTCTCTCTACCCACCCTTGCCTCCTTTTCCGCGCAGCTCTCGATTCCCCCCTCTCTTTCGCACCCTCCATGTCATATTCCGCTCCAGGAGTTCCATCATAGCTCCTCACTGTCGCTGGGAGGATGTTTTCTCCTCCGCTCGCCCCTTCCACCGTCATTTTCTCTCTACCCACCCTTGCCTCCTTTTCCGCGCAGCTCTCGATTCCCCCTCTCTTTCGCACCCTCCATGTCATATTCCGCTCCCGGAGTTCCATCATAGCTCCTCACTGTCGCTGGGAGGAAGTTTTCTCCTCCGCTCGCCCCTTCCACCGTCATTTTCTCTCTACCCACCCTTGCCTCCTTTTCCGCGCAGCTCTCAATTCCCCCCTCTCTTTCGCACCCTCCATGTCATATTCCGCTCCAGGAGCTCCATCATAGCTCCTTGCTGTCGCTGGGAGGATGTTTTCTCCTCCGCTCGCCCCTTCCACCGTCATTTTCTCTCTACCCACCCTTGCCTCCTTTTCCGCGCAGCTCTCGATTCCCCCCTCTCTTTCGCACCCTCCATGTCATATTCCGCTCCAGGAGTTCCATCATAGCTCCTCACTGTCGCTGGGAGGATGTTTTCTCCTCCGCTCGCCCCTTCCACCGTCATTTTCTCTCTACCCACCCTTGCCTCCTTCTCCGCGCAGCTCTCGATTCCCCCCTCTCTTTCGCACCCTCCATGTCATATTCCGCTCCAGGAGCTCCATCATAGCTCCTTGCTGTCGCTGGGAGGATGTTTTCTCCTCCGCTCGCCCCTTCCACCATCATTTTCTCTCTACCCACCCTTGCCTCCTTCTCCGCGCAGCTCTCGATTCCCCCCTCTCTTTCGCACCCTCCATGTCATATTCCGCTCCAGGAGCTCCATCATAGCTCCTCGCTGTCGCTGGGAGGATGTTTTCTCCTCCGCTCGCCCCTTCCACCGTCATTTTCTCTCTACCCACCCTTGCCTCCTTTTCCGCGCAGCTCTCGATTCCCCCCTCTCTTTCGCACCCTCCATGTCATATTCCGCTCCAGGAGCTCCATCATAGCTCCTCGCTGTCGCTGGGAGGATGTTTTCTCCTCCGCTCGCCCCTTCCACCGTCATTTTCTTTCTACCCACCCTTGCCTCCTTTTCCACGCAGCTCTCGATTCCCCCCTCTCTTTCGCACCCTCCATGTCATATTCCGCTCCAGGAGCTCCATCATAGCTCCTCGCTGTCGCTGGGAGGATGTTTTCTCCTCTGCTCGCCCCTT